>NW_009258673.1:1755535-1758324 GCF_000687185.1 Egretta garzetta
ATGCCCAGTGGCTGTCACATGCCGCGGGGTCCGGAGCGGAGCTGCCTGTGCCCGACTGCCCATGTAAGTCCCCCGGGGACGCAGAGCTCGGGGGTTCATCTCCGTCCCCCCATCCCTGCCCGTGCAGGTTTGCCCCGGCGTGGGGCTGCATGGGGGTTGCTATTTTTCGTGGTTTACGTGTCTTTAAGGGAGCGTGTTTATCCCCAGCTCTCTGGGGAAAGCACAAGGATGGAGCTGGGGCTGTGCTCCTCCGTGTCTATTTTAACGCCGACGAGCCGGGCTGTGTCTTGCATCCTGCGCTTTTCTGAACAAACTATTGTGTCTTTTTTTGGGAGCTCATCATCTTAGAACAAATTGTCTGTAATCTTAGATTAATAAAGTACAATAAATAACCGAGCGAAGAAAATGAAATTGCTCAGGCATTATGAAGTGCATAATAGCGGTAATTACCCTTCCGAGCAGAGGTTTTGTAACTAAACTTGTACCACGATGATGATCTGTGCGGCCGGGGGGAGCGGGGTGCTGCCTGCTCCCATCCCCAGGGCACCCCGCTGCCTGCGCCCCGGGGGGCTGCCCGGCTGGCGGCAGGGACACCCGGCTGGTGGCCAGGGATGGGATGGTTTAAATGGACCAGCTCGGCTGAGATGCTGTGAAGTCGGAGCCCATTGGGGTTTGTGATTTGGGGCGGTAACGCAGTCAGAGTTTAGCTGGCTTTTTATTTGAAGTTAACTTCTTGACAGCAAAATTAAAGGGTACGTTTTAGATGCTATCATCTCCTTCCCTCGGCTGGAAACGGAGTAGGAGCTTTGATCCTTTTGGATGGTTGCTGGTAAAAAACATCGCCTGTTCAGCCATGGGTTGGCACCAGGGTTTGGGGTTAACCTGGCGCTGCAGAGCGGGTGCCAGCGCTGGAGCGGGTGGTGGGGCTGGGGTGGTGTCCCAGCCCCTGTCCTGCAGAGCCCTTCCTTTGCCCTCCCTCCTCCTCCAGACAGAAGCCCCATGGATCAGTCACCCCGGGGGGGGCTGCTGGGGCTCGGCGGGGCCATGGCTCCAGGGTCCCCTACAGCTCCAGGGGCTCAGCCCAGAGAGCAGCGAGGGCAGGTTGTCCGCACAGGAACATGTTCCTTCTGCATTTCTTCACCTCCTTGCAGTGATAAATACCCCTTCCCTCATCCCAAGACCTGCTTCTGTTGCTTTTCCAAGTGTTTCTTCTTCCTGTGGCCACTCTGATGGATGAATACATGGGCTCCTTTGCCATAAAAACTTAGATCTCTTCTAATCATTCAGTTCTCTGATCCGTCAGCGTTTATATTCATAGTCTCGAGGTGGGCTGCAATGCTATAGATCAGCAAACCATCTGTCTGGCGACAGAGATTTATATTGCTGTTTGTTTCTTCGGTACGGAGGCGAATGTCTGGGAGAGGAATCGTGCTCCCTGAAGCCTCCCTCTCCTCGACGCGCTTAATCCTCAGGGACCCTGATGAATGGGGTGCCCAGTGCTCAGGATGGAGCTGAGGGCTAGTTCCTACCATTTCCTGGGCATTTTTAATAAGGAGAAAGCGCAATTAGCTTGTGTGTGCAGTGTCGTGAGCAGTTCTGGCAGCTGATTTATGCCCTGACACAGATAAATTATTTGCCAAGTCTGGCTTTGGAAATGATTAATTTTAACACACGTTTAAGCTGTGCTTACGAAGCTCTGCATTTATGGCTGGTTGCTCCTAAAGCATCGTGCTGACTGAGCCAGCGCCTGTAATTCTCCTGCTTGCTCCCCAGTGCTCGTGGTCCCCGCAGCAGGGTCCGTGGTCGCCCGCCCGCCTCCCTGCTCCCTTCCCTGCCAGCGAGTGCGGCTGGTGAACACGCACCGGGTTCAGTGCAAAGTCCCCCCCTGGGCACGCTCCCTGCCCCTAGCTGGTCCCCACGAGCATCGGCGCCCTGGGGGAGATGCAGGCTGAGCTCCTGTCCCTGCTGCTACTGCCTGGGGATGTTTGGGGCAAGGTTTGGTTTTGGTCAAACCCCGCAGCTGCCACCTCAGGTGCATTTGGGTTTTGGCATTTTCCTCACTTGATACTAGGAAATGTCCCGGTGAGGAGCAACGCGCTCACATCGCTGCTGATGCTGAGCTCTGCCAGCCGTACCCGGGCATCCTTCCCCGTGGCGTTGTAACCAGCACAAACGCCAAATGTCTTAAGAGAGACTGGTGACTGCCCCACCGAGGCTGTTGGTTACTGTCACCTGCATTACGGAGCTGCTCGGTGCGGGACATCCCCCCCAGGCAGGGTGCAGGGTCTGCAGGGGACATGCCTGTGGGTGGGCAACGGGAGCTTAGCGTTTGCTTCCCCGTTAAGGCTCCTGATTTCTTTCCTCTTCCGCTGCATTGATGGGGACAAGACGAGCCCACAGCATGGAGCCTTTTGGCTCTGCCCACAGCAGCTCTGGAGCTGGAGGGGCTCTGAGGGGTGCGTCTCACCCACCTCCGGAGCTGGAGGGGCTCCGAGGGGTGCATCTCACCCACCTCCGGAGCTGGAGGGGCTCTGAGGGGTGCGTCTCACCCCCCTCCGGAGCTGGAGGGGCTCCGAGGGGTGCATCTCACCCACCTCCGGAGCTGGAGGGGCTCTGAGGGGTGCGTCTCACCCACCTCCGGAGCTGGAGGGGCTCCGAGGGGTGCGTCTCACCCACCTCCGGAGCTGGAGGGGCTCCGAGGGGTGCGTCTCACCCACCTCCGGAGCTGGAGGGGCTCCGAGGGGTGCATCTCACCCACCTCCGGAGCTGGAGGGGCTCCGAGGGGCGCC
>NW_009258673.1:1758387-1760785 GCF_000687185.1 Egretta garzetta
CGCCGGCCGCCGCCCAGGCGGGTGCGGGTGGGTTCCCGCTGTGTCACCCCAAGGGAGGTTAAGCTGGAGAGCAGTTACTGCCGTATGGCAGAAGCGGGTACATTCTGTTAGCCTGTATAGAATTTTATCCCACGCTGTCATGCCTGAGGCGGTGGGTTTCTCTCCATGCATTTGCTTTTTGTACCTGAGAGCCTTGGAAATCAAAAATCTGACTTTTCAATCTGATAAGGGAGTGCACGAGAAGCCCCAGGGAGCTTTCATGGGTGTGCCACGCTTCTTACACGCTGGGCGGTTTCCCCAGGAGTAGCCAGGCTGGCTGTGAAATGCCAGCGGCCACCGGTGGGGACCAGGACGGGGGACTCCTGGGTGATAAGGGTCTCCTAAAACCCCTTCCCAATTCGCTGCCCCATCAGCTCGCCATTAACGCTCGGTCAATATTTGCTTATCCCCCTGTGTCAGAGCGAGTAGCAGCTGCTTTCCAATAAATCAGGATTCGGTGGCGCGTGCCAGGCGGCGCGCTCGGCTGGAGCTGGCAACACGCGTGCACGGGGGTTGCACAGGCGAAATGAAATGGTAGGTTTAACGACTCTCAGCGTGAATTTGCTCACCTCGGTCCATGCCTTGGCTTGGTAATATTCCTGATTAATGTGATCTTGGTGACCTTCTTCCAAGCAGTTAAAAGAACAGTAATAATAGTGGCACTTACTTAAGAGACTTGTTGAACGCGGTGAAATAGGGGAAATGGCTAATTTGTTGCACTTGACTCCATTATCAGCTGTAACAGTAATGAACAGGCTCTGTCTTGCTCAGAGTCTAAAGCCGGAGCATCAGGATACAACCCTTTTAGCCTGCACTTGGCAGGCAGGGGTGTAATTTATAACCCTGCCTGGCATGAGCGAGTGAGTTTGCAAAGGGCTGCGGGCGTTTGTAAAGTAATAGGAGGGGAGGGTGGCAGAGGAGCTGAGCAAGGACCGGGTGTGCTTGATCCCAGACCCCACCGACACCGTGTTGAGGAACCTCCAGCCTTCCCAGGCTTTCTCCCATCCGTGCGGTCGTGGGCATCCTCCCGGCACGTGGGGACCGGCCGGAGGGCTGTGGCTGGGGGCCAGCGGTGGAGACTGGAGCTGCTGAGGATGAAGAGGTGCCCGTGTGGTCACAGCAGCGGACGGGGCGTTTTCAGGTTCACCTGCGGCTCCTCCCAGCTGGTTTCTGTGAAGTGCCCCGGTGGGTGGCTCTGCCATGGTGCCTTGTCCCGGTGACACAAGCCCCCGGTGGCTCCGAAAGCCAAGTGACGTTCTGAGTTGGTTGGTAGCTCCTGGGTTTTTCTGGAATGGCCAAATGTGGTATCTTAGCAACAAAGGGAATTTTTCTCCTTTTAGATTGGATTTGTTTTTTAACAGCTTTGATGCTGAACGTTGCTCCTACCTGGGCAGAGCCAGGGCATGGGTGTGCTGGGGACGTTGCCCTCGCCAGCTCCTGCTCTGCCGCAGCCACGGAGGGTCGGAGCAGGTAAAACATTGCTGGGGGAGACTGCTCCAAGGCCACTGCTTTTCCGAGAGGCTTTGAACACTGTAAAGCGTGTGGGAAAGGAGAAGTTTGCAAGTCTGATGTCTGCTTGGTTGCACGTGAATGAGAGCAAAGCCCTTAACCCAAAGCAGACCTGGCCCCGTGGGTCGCATCGGCTGCGCCGGTAGTCATTGATGTGCCATGTCTTGGTGCTCACGGCTGGGGGAACTGGTGATTTGGTATGGTGGGAGCAGCTGGGAGCCCAGGGCTGAGTCTGGGGGTCTGCTGTGGGCTGCTCGGGGGGGTCACCGAGCCCAGATGGGGGGACAGGGCTCCTGGGGGGCTCTGGGTCCAACCTCCCACCCTGCTGATGGGCTTCTCTGGGCGCTTTCCCCGCAGGGTGCAGGTCGAGTTCTACGTGAATGAAAACACCTTCAAGGAGCGGCTGAAGCTCTTCTTCATCAAAAACCAGCGATCGAGTGAGTGCTCCATGCGTGGAGCCCAAGTGTCTGCTGGGAGAAACCAAGCCTGAGCTCAAGACCCGTGCTCTGTCCTCGTGGGACGAGAAGCCATTGCCATCTGCTGGTGGCTGTTTCCCCGTGTGTCCCCAGCGCTGGCTGCCCAGCCCTGGGTTGCTGCTGCCTCTTGGCCTTTCTGTTGGGTGTTGGCCAACTTGGTTTAGGGGGACGCACGGGGAGAAGGGGATGCTGCCTGCCGCCTTTGCTTGCTGGGGACAAACACAGCACAGGGACAAATTGCCCAGGAGCAGGGTGGGTGTCGGGAGCTGCTGGGAGGACCAAATGTCCAGCCCTTAACCCAAAGCAGACCTGGCCCCGTGGGTCGCATCGGCTGCGCCGGTAGTCATTGATGTGCCATGTCTTGGTGGCCACGG
>NW_009258674.1:0-250 GCF_000687185.1 Egretta garzetta
CCCAGCCCCCTCCAGCAGCCCTGCGGGAGCTGACGATGACGAGCGCCCCAGCACCTCCAGCGCTGCTCTTCGTGGGCGTCCCAGCAGCCCCCACGATGCCCCCGTTCCCACCCGCGGGGAGCAGGAAGAGCAGCGAGAGGATGCGAGGGAGGCTGTGGCAGATGCCACCACTGCCAGCCGGGGCAGGGACCGCTCCGTTGGGGGGCCACGGAGACCCCGAAAGAGGAGAGCCGGCAGCTGCCACGACTCC
>NW_009258674.1:873-2478 GCF_000687185.1 Egretta garzetta
GTCCTTTGCTGATGCTGCCTTGCTATGGCTGCCCCCACCTCCCTCCTGCTGCGCGGAGCCACCCCTTGGAGCTGCTCCCTGCATCACCCTCGCCTTCTACCCTGCCAAGGCTGGAGCCCCAGCACGTTCAGCAAGGGGAAGCTCAGAGCCCAGCACCTGGGGAGGGACAACCCCCAGGCACCAGCACATGCCACGGGCTGCCCACCTGGAGAGCAGCTTTGCAGCAAAAGCCCTGGAGGTTGTGGTGGGCACCAAGGTGATCAGCAGCAACAGCGTGCCCTTGCCACAAGGAAGACTGAGGCTGGCCTGGGCTGCATGAGGGGGGGGGGAGGGGCCCAGGTCCGAGGCAGGTGATGCTTCCTCTCTGCTTGGCACTGCTGATGCCCACGCCTGCAGACCTGCATCCTGCTCTGGGCTGCGCAGTGCAAGAGGGGGAGGCACAGAGTGGAGAGACTGCAGCCAAGGTCCTGGAAGATGACGAAGTTGCTGGAGCACCCCTCCTTCGAGGAAAGGCTGAGTGAGCTGAGGCGGCTTAGAAGCCTGGTGAAGAGAAAAGGCTCGGAGGGGCTGTGACCAGTGTACAGTGAGGCCTGAAGGGAGGCTGCAAAGAAGGTGGAGGCAGAGACTTTCCAGTGGTGCCCAGCAACAGGAGAAGGGATACGGAAGAGCAGCCTGGACAGGATCCTGGGTAAGTGGCTCTAGCTGTCTCTGCTGGAGCAGGCGGCCTTGACCAAGTGACATCCAGAGGTCCCTGCCAACCTCAGCCTTTCTGGGATTCTGTGAAAGTATTTCAGTTGCGTAAAGAATCTTTTCTAATGACTTCATGTGGGTTCTATCTAACATTAAGTAAGCAAGGCAAGGCATACAGTTCTGCTCTGCTTATAGTGTTTAGCCATCCTCAAGACTCACACCTGCATGTTTTACAGAGCTGAGTTTCTGCGTCTAAGTTAATGTACTGAAAGATAAGAAAGACCCATAATCATTACACTACAGGAGAAATATTGTCTCTCTTCTGATGGCCTTCTAATTTGTTTTTAGCTGAAACTCCTCAGTCACTGGGAACTCTGTGAGTAGTTCCTACTGTTCTACTTGCATCCAGGGATAAAAAACATTCACATTTGAAATTTATTGTTCACGTGGGAAGAACACCACCAACAAAATCACACATCTGTACTTCCATTATTGGAAAGAATCCAAACTGTTCCTCTGCTTACTTGTACTCCCTTCCGTTTGCTTGTTCTTTTTGCTCTGTAACAGGTCCTTCATGTTTTCAGGTACCATTCTTAGTAGTCATGTTCTGTCCTTCACAGTAGCTTTAATTTTTTCTTCCAGTCAGGATGCTAGTCCAATCCTTCCATAAAGTGCAAGTGTATCATATGACAGACGTGAATGTTTCCCTCCAAATAGAGTAAATAAAATAAAAAATGTAGCATGTGTCTGAAACAAAGCCTGTAAGCTGTAATAATATATTCTAGTCAAATTAAAAAATGTAATCTATAAATTATTCAAGAAATTGTATGAAAAAAATGTAATTTCGCCTCAGAAAACATTCATATAAATATAGAAGACATTTCTTATAAAAAATTAAAATGTACACAAGCAGGA
>NW_009258674.1:2492-4401 GCF_000687185.1 Egretta garzetta
TGTATTTAGTGATCTTTTTCAAAAGCTATTCAGCTTGTAATTTTGAGTTTCAGAAAGTAAAGGCTTTGTCACAGAATCATAGAATCATAGAATGTTTTGGGTTGGGAGGGACACCTCTATGTCATCTAGTCCAACCCCCAATATGTCCATATGATTTAAATTGTTATCCAACAGTGTGCATGCCTTCGCGTATTCATGTCATCTTACCTACTTCTTCAAGCAAGTAGGTAGCCAGTGACATATATTATAGTGTCCTTTTTCCAAATTTACATTCTGTAATAAAGATGTCCTCTGAGGTTTGTATGATTGGGCTTAAAAAATGTGTTAATCAGAAGATATTATTCAACCTAATAAGGTTTTGTACTTATTGCAGAGAATATATCACAAGATGAGATAAAAGCTATATAAATGTTTGCTGCAAACTGAATGTATTGTATTTAGGAGTATACAGAAACAGTATTAAGCTGCTTCAATTACACTGAAACAGTAATTTCAACAGATTAGTCCTTTTCTTTGGTATAACTCTGTCTTGCTTTTTATGGTCCTTTCAAGTGTATAAAATAGCAGAGCATAAATGACTTTTTTCTCTTTTAACAATTAATTCTCCATACAGTCAGCAAACAGACTGTGTTCCAAGATATGATGTCCAATTCCCTTTCACTCACGTGCTTGAAGATAGGTAGCTGCAAAGCTGAGGAACTACAGAACAGGAGACCTGGGACATCCAGGAGACGTGAAGGAGCCTTTAGCTGTATGTGCAGGCATGCAGTCACCAGTGAAACACTACAGGTGTGGAGCTTCAAGAGAACATCTGCTTGGATACAATAAACATACTTAGATTACCCATGCAGCCTTACTGTGAGTGATATACAGAGGCAGAAAGGATCTAACTGAATACAGGACACTAACCAAAATATAAATCAAAATGTTGGTAAGAAAATATTTGTTTACTTATAATTCAGATGCTGGAAAAAGCAGTGGTTATAAACTTAGCTGAATTATAATGTTTCATTTCTTTTACCAGTAATTTCTTATTATTTAGTCAAGACAATGTCCACTGTATGTATCTGAAGTTGGATTACACTCATTCCTTCATTTGCTTGCATTACACTTTTCTGAAGTTGTCTTCTCTGTCTCTCTGCCTCAATTAGATAAACATCTTAATCTATTCCTGTTAATTAAATAGTGCTGTGAGCTTCAAAACTGAACATTTGCTGCTTATTGATTAGATTGCCCTTAGTAAAGGTAGTGTGGTTGTTTGACCCTGGCTGGATGCCAGGGGCCCACCAAAGCCGCTCTATCACTCCCCTCTAACCAGACAGAGGAGAGAAAAGTAAATCAAAAGGCTCATGGGTCGAGATAAGGACAGGGAGAAACTGTTTTATCAGTTACCATCACGGGCAAAACAGACTCAACTTGAAAATAATTAATTTATTATCAATCAAAATCAGAGAAGGAGAGGAGAAAAACTGCTAGATCTTAAAAACCTTCCCCCCACCCCTCCCTTTTTTCTGGGCTCAACTTCACTCTCAGCTTCTCTACCTACTCCCCCCGAGTGGCGCAGGGGGACGGGAATGGGGGTTGAGGTCAGTTCACCACACATCATCTCTGCCACTTCTTCATCCTAGAGAGAGGACTTCCCCTGCTCCAGCGTGGGGTCCCTCTCACGGGAGACAGTCCTCCACAAACTTCTCCAACATGAGTACTTCCCATGGGCTACAGTTCTTCATGAACTGCTCCAGCATGGGTCCATAACCTCCACGGGGTGCAGTCCCTCAGGAGCAGACTGCTCCAGTGTTGGGTCCCCTGCGAGGTCACAAGTTCTGCCAGCAAACCTGCTTCGGCATGGGCTCCTCCCCCCACAGGTCCGCAATGGCTTGTCAGGGACCCGAACCTGCGCAGAACTCCC
>NW_009258674.1:4708-7743 GCF_000687185.1 Egretta garzetta
GCTTCCACTGCCGCTGATTGGCTTGGCCTTGGCCAGCAGCGGACACAGGGAAAACTTCTAGCAGCTTCTCACAGAAGCCACCCCTGTAGCCCCCCCACTGCTAAGACCTTGCTACAGAAACCTAATACAGGTAGCATGTTGTTTTACTGAAAAAGCTGGCAGATTAGTTGGAAAACAGAATATTCACTTGAATTCTTAGTGAATGTTTGGGCTCACTGTTTTTGGAAACCTTTCCTGTTTGTTATTATTCATGTAGTTGCCTAAATACTGAAAAATAGTTAATTGTGCATTTTGATACCATTGACTACTTTCTTAGACTTTTGTGGTTTATTTCAAGCTCAAGCTTTAAATACCTGGAGATACTTAAGAATCTCAGTTTTCATTAAATGGAAATGTTCTCAATCCTTCTACTTGCCAAGGAAAAGCTGAAAAGAAACAAAAAGGAGGAAAGCAGAGAGAGTAAGTAAATGAAACTCCTTGTTTAGAATCATAGAATCATAGAATCACTTGGTTGGAAAAGACCTTTGAGATCATTGAGTCCAACCGTTAACCTAACCCTGACATCCCACCACTAAACCATGTCCCTAAGCACCTCATCTATCCTTCTTTTAAATACCTCCAAGGATGGGGACTCTACCACCTCCCTGGGCAGCCCATTCCAGAGCCTGACAACCCTTTCAGTGAAGAAGTTTTTCCTAATATCTAACCTAAACCTGCCCTGGCGCAGCTTCAAACCATTCCCCCTCGTCCTATCATCTGTTACCAGGGAGAAGAGGCCGACCCCCACCTCCCTACAGCCTCCTTTCAGGTAGCTGTAGAGGGCGATCAGGTCTCCCCTCAGCCTCCTCTTCTCCAGACTAAACAACCCCAGTTCCCTCAGCCGTTCCTCGTATGACTTGTGCTCCAGACCCCTCACCAGCTTGGTTGCTCTCCTCTGGACATGTTGCAGCAACGCAACATCTTTCTTGTAGTGAGGGGCCCAAAACTGAACACAGTATTCAAGGTGCGGCCTCACCAGCACCGAGTACAGGGGCACGATGACTTCCCTTGTCCTGCTGGTCACACTATTCCTGATACAGGCCAGGATGCCATTGGCCTTCTTGGACACCTGGGCACACTGCTGGCTCATATTCAGCTGGCTGTCAACCAGACAGCCCACTTTCTGACTCTATAGCATGAAAAAACCCTGACAAATCAAACCCAGTGAGTCTGGTGAGCAGTTTTCTTGAATTTATATTTTGTATTTCCAAATTTCAAAGCAGAGGCTATGTAGCAACTGTTCAAAACACTAAGGTTATCAAAAGGCTATCTTGAAAATATATTTTTCCACAGCAGAAATTTGGACATCTAGATGGATTACTATTTAAAGCGTGTATGAGAAATACCTAGTCTTGTACACAGTTCTAGGGTCATTGTAATATTAACTATAGGGGCAATTATATAAAGGCTATGTAAAGCCAGGTATCTCAGAGACATCTCAGATACCTCAGAGAACTAGGACATGGACTTGACATCAGGGCCAACACACAGGTTTGTGTACATTCCCTGAGGACTGAAGAACATTTCTGGATAGTCTTACCCGCTCTTTATCTGACTGCTTCCCATGTTCTTTCTCTCTCCAGTACACCCCCTGCCTACCAGTACTACTACGCATGTGCCCACAAAGTTGTGGACATGTAGTAGCTCTGTGTCTGAGCTGGCAGCTTTATTGTTTTGTTTTCCCTTTTTTCTAAGAGAATAACCCCAGACCAGAGCCAGACAAAGAGAAAGGGAGTTCAGACCAAGAAGAGCTAGCAGTCAGTTTTCATTAGAGTAATACTTTTTGGCATAGAATGACTCTTGTCAGATAAACAAATGAAGACTAAGGACTCGAAATACCAGATTGCCCATTAATTAACACAAAGCTAAAGGAATTATTCAGTTATTTCAAGCTAATTGCTCAAATGCCTTTTCCAAGGATTCAGGAAAGTTATCCCACAGTATACTGACTCATTGGAATAAGAAAGTTTATTTCTGACCATGCAGAGATGTAGATCTGGATACACATGCAGCAAAATTCCACTGTGAGAAACTAGATGAAAAGAACACAAAAGAGAGATAACAGTCAGATTTCAAGCACTTATCTCTTACTTTGACAGAGGGTCTACACAAAAAAAACCACCAAAACAAAACCAAAACAAACCATGCCAAAATTCGACAGTAGATGATATTGCAAGAAGAATACTAAGGTTTCTCTTAGACTGCAAATTAAGCATGCATTTGATAAGATCTGGAATAACTGAGTTTTTGCATTCACAGCTAAACTGTAAGTTATTCATTACAGTGTGTGAATAATTATTTTTTCCAAAGTGCCTTGAGTTTGTCTAGATTTAAGAAAATATTTCACTATCCTGAGCTGCTCCTTTGTTTGGAGTATGGATTAAATTCCTGTGCACATATCTTTCAGACTTTGGAGAATCCTGAAGTCCAGCAATCAAAAGCAAGCTAGGGGGTACCACCAGGATGCTGCAGACAAAGCAGGTATCAGGCTTGTCATTCCAGACATAGGGCAGGTCATGGCACTATGGCTTCTGGACTGCAGCTGACTGTAGGACTGTAGTCTCAGTCAGAGAGGTGCATACTCTTTCTTAATAATCACTCCTTCCTAATATTCACTCAATTTGTTCTCCATATTCCACATTTTTCATTTCCTTTGTTTAACTTATATTTAATTTTTCTGCCCCATAAGCAGTATTTCACAGAATCACAGAATGGCAAGGGTTGGAAGGGACCGCAGGAGATAATCTCGTCCAACCCCCCTGCTAAAGCAGGTTCACCTAGAGCAGGTTGCACAGGACTTCATCCAGGCGGGCTTTGAATATCTCCAGAGAAGGAGACTCCAAAGCCTCCCTGGGCAGCCTGTTCCACTGCTCTGTCACCCTCAAAGTAAAGACCTTCTTCCACATATTCAACTGAAACCCCTTATGCTTCAGTTTGGACCCATTTCCCCTCGTCCTGTTGCTGGGCACCACTGAGAAGAGTCTGGCTCCATCCTC
>NW_009258674.1:8098-17211 GCF_000687185.1 Egretta garzetta
CAGCCACTCCTCCCAGTTTTGTGTCATCAGCAAACTTGCTGATGGTACACTCCGTCCCCTCATCCAGGTCATTGATGAACAAGCTGAACAAGACCGGGCCGAGTACCGAGCCCTGGGGAACTCCACTAGCTACCGGCATCCAACCAGACTCTGCCCTGCCGATCAGAACCCTCTGAGCCCTGCCATTTAGCCAGTTCCCAATCCACCTCACTGTCCACTCATCCAACCCGCACTTCCTTGGCTTCCCTATGAGGATGTTATGGGAGACAGTGTCAAAAGCCTTGCTGAAGTCAAGGTAGACAACATCCACTGCTCTCCCCTCATCTACCCAGCCAGTCATGCCATCATAGAAGGCTATCAGATTGGTTAGGCATGATTTCCCCTCGGTGAATCCGTGCTGGGTACTCCTGATGATCTTTTCCTCCACTTGCTTGGAGAGGACACCCAGAATGAGTTGTTCCATCATGTTTCCAAGGATGGAGGTGAGACTCACTGGCCTGTAGTTCCCTGGGTCCTCCTTCTTGCCCTTTTTGAAGACTGGAGTGACATTGGCCATCCTCATGTATTTTGCTTGAACAATTCTAAAACAAGGGATTGGTGGGTCTTTCTAGGTGCATTCAAGTGTGAAAAGGATGCACCTAAATTAATCCTGAAACAACTCTGAAGACCAAATTCTTTCATGTAGCTGGCTTTAGTCTTTTGCCTGTTTTAGTTCTCCCTTACACACCATGGCTGTATTTGGCAATAGAAGTAATATAAGAATTGTATAGCCACCCTATTATTTACTGAATTTACTTCTGATCTTGCCTAGAAGAAAACTAGGGCTGAGCCTAGTCTTAAATTATCATCCCTTTTATTTATTTTCTCTTAAGATTATGTTTATGTGTTTATTGGTTCAGTTTATAAACTTTCCCATTTAGACTTCCCTCAGAGCTAAATTTACTGTCTGGAGCTATAGTGAATCTTGCATGGTTGTTCATGTGGCAAAGAAAAATTAGAAAATGTTTCCAAGTCATAGTGACGGAGAACCTGAAAGCCATGAAATTCATGAGGTCTTCTGTTAGTGCTCTTGGCCAGTAAATAACAACATTCTGAGAAAGCCAGAAAGTCAGTGAGGGAGCCATATGAAGTGGAAAACAAGGTGGTTTAAGGGCACATCTATTGTAAGAGTAAACTTGTAGCTACTTTCGGGTTTTTTTAAATATGTAAAAGAAAAAAAAATGGCCCAATATGTGACATGATATAATAAAGAATAATAATCTGCAGACTTCAGGATAACTAAGAATGTCCCAAATTAGACAGTTCAGGAAGAGGTGAGTTTAAAATTTTTGTTTAGAACTTTAAAATGTCATGCATACCATACTTTCACTTGCTTTATATGTTTGTATGTAAATGCCACAACGTTTTCATTTTTAAGCTGCTCTTTTACCCACACAAGATTGCATATGCTTTACAGTACATAAAAGATGCTGCTTGCTGCAAAAAATCCACAAGTTAGTCTATTCATTGAATACTGTTAAAAATGTACACAAGCTTGATGAGCATACCAAAAGCTTGTCAGTAAAATATTTCTAAACTACAGAGTAGAGGCCACATCATTTAGCAAAGCCTCCCAGACCGTTGAAGTGTTCCTGAATCCTAGATTATTACATAAGGTATTTCAAATATTTGTAGTCATCATAGCCGAAACTTTAAAAAAGAGACTGGTCAGTGTTACCCAGATCAAGTCCTCCTCTATACCAGTTGAAAATATGGCAATTAATGGTTGCCCAAAATACATTGATGAAGTTAATAACTGTTAGGCTATAAAAGTTTTTTCCAAATCTTAGTATGTGCTTGTGCATGATTTTATTTGAGACTCCAGGGTACTATTGTAAATAATTAAAAGAATATAAATAATGCAAAGTTATTAATCACCATTTATTGCAAATGCCAGAAAATCCTAAGGTGAAACACGGCTATTTCAGAAGGTGCAGAAGGTTCACAGTATATTGCCTGAAACTGGTGTATGTTCATCAGACTGTTCAAGCCTGTGGAGGACTAGATGACAGTCTCAAATTCTATTGGACCAAAAAAAGTAACAGGCAGCAAAGAAGAGCATATTTGGTGCATCTTACAGATGCATGATACTGAACATACTTTCATAATATACATGTGATACTATATGATTTAACTGTTTGTTTCCCTCTTTTTGTGCCATGGTACAATAAACAATCTAGACAAAATTTTGATTCCAAGTTAAAAAAAAAGGTGTCAAATTTTCCCCTGAGTTTATACCTTCTTTTATTTGTTCTTTGGATACATTTTAAAATTCTAAATTTCCATCTTGTATTTAATTGTTAGTGTCTTTTTCATTCTACTGTTACCCTGGCCACATTCTTTACTTTGAAGGAACTCCTTTGTCCTTATAAACTGCACAATCTTTTTTACTCTTTAATCCCTTTTTCTTTGTTATATTGTTCTGGGCCTTTGTATTCTAGTAAATTCCAATAAGATATTTTAAAAGTTCTCAAATTAATTGGTGGAAATGTAAATTGCTTATTAAATTCCATTTTCTGTCTTAAAACTCATTATTAATTATGCCAATGAATTGCATTTTATATATCTGAAATAGCTAATCAATTATTTCCCCCCTGAGAATGCTATGCACATGGCTTTCAACAATTGCTGGAGGAATAGTGGTGCTGTGTGATCTCTCTGAAGATCTTTTCCCCACATTTCTGGGAAGATTTGATCTACTTATGAGGCAGAAGAGGTTAAAAGCAATCATAAAGAAATGGAAAGCAATGGAATTCTCTCCAAAATTGGCCTTTTCATCCAGAGGGTGGGAAAGATTCCTCACAAGCCATTCCTCATCTACAAAGGGAAGGTACACAGTTGTGGACAGGACAAGGAACAGGGTGGAGTAGGTCTTCCTAACACTATGGGAATCTGACAAAAGGTGACACTGTGGCACTGCTGGTGGGTAGTGGACCTGAATTCATCTATGTCTGGTTTGGGCTGGCCAAGCAGCGCTGTGTGGTGGCTTTTCTCAACTTCACTGTCCACTCCAGACCTCTCCTGCACTGCACTCATACATGTGCAGCAAAAGCACTGGTGATAGGAGAAGGTGAATTCTGTATTTTGCTTGACTTACTACTGACTTAAAATTGAGGATGATAAGTTGACAAGAAACAGGAAAAGGAAAGCAAGACAGAAACAACAGATTCTTCCACCACTTCTCACACAAATAGAGAAGCTGTGAGCTACCACCTCCCTCATCCTAAGCTCTCTTTTTTCAGAGTTACACCAGTTGCCACCCTCACAGAAACAAAGTGGTTAGGCTTTGACCTATTCCTAACAACTGGAGATGACCCAAAAGGTTCGCTTCTACTGCTTTTGATACTGTAAGTTTTTAGTTACTACTCAGAAAAAGAAGCAAGGCTCCATTGTGCTAGTCACATTTAACAGAAAGATACTGCTGAAAATAGCTTACAATTTACTTAAATGCTGAATTTGTCATCAGTTGAATTAAGAGAATGACAACTTTTTTTTTAACAGTAGTGGTAGAGGACAAGATAGATTTTAAAAGTTATTTTGAATTTTTTTGTCTGTTTTCATCACCTAGGAGCAACTCATGTCTTAAAGAAGAAATTTTCTGCAAGCCGTTTTGGAATGACTGTCAAAAATACAATGTTACAGTCTTTTTGTACATAGGAGAACTCTGTTGCTACCTCTGTAACCAGCCCAGTGTAAGTTCTTGTTTGCAAATGCAGCTTTAAAATATAGCAAATCTCTATTTTCACCAGTCATACAGATTTACCCATTTCTCAATGGCATAGTATTTTTAACATTTGATAAGTTTTTTACAGTGTATACAAAATTGGGGTCTTGTGTTCCTTGTAGTTTTACAACAGCAATCAAGTTTATATCAGCAAATGTAGTGGTTACACAGAAACAAGCCTGGCAGGAAGGGAGAGTTATGCCCAGACACTAACATAAATTCCTCTGTAAAGCTAAGCTTGTTAGCTTTTCATCTGAGTGATAGGCAAGTGGCAGGTCAGGAAGGAAAAGGTATAAGCAGTGAAAGCTTCATCGACTCAGTGATCAAATGAGAGCACGAACCTGTACTGCACTATTCCAAAGGCTACTCTATTCAGTATTTAATGGCTGATAATTAATTTTTGTATGTCTTTGAAGCTGCTGAATGAGTTTTTGTTTGTCTGATTTTTTTAAAGAGTTGTTCCAAAGGCATATTTTGTTCCATGGCTGTGTATATGATGATAAATAAATCTGTAAAGAGCCATAGTACTAATAGTGTGGTGCAAAATCTTGGTCACCCTAGGATAACAGTCCTGAAGAACATGGGAGCTAAACCGTGATCATGTTTAGGATGAAAGTAAGATGTCACTGAGCAGAGCAGCAGCAGCAAAGCAAGTCTGAAAATATTTATTATATTGCAATATTTGTTTCTCGATGATGATGGAAAAGATTGGCTGATTTTCTTAATGTTATACTTGGGAGTTAGGAAGTTACTGAAGGGAGATGATAATAAGTATTCCTACCTACCACAGAAAACATCATGTACAAGCACAAGGTTCAAACAATCTCCAAGTGCATTGGTCAGAGATCGGCATAAGAACTAGCAACAAGGGAACATCTGAGAGAATACACCAGCTGGTTTGAACAGAGACTTATTATTGTGTGGTCCGGATGTAGGAGACAGGTCAAAGACAAAAAGGTATTAGAGGGACCAAGCCAGGAAAGCTGGCCAGAAATCAAGTCTGTACAAACATTGTGTCAGTAGTCCATGGATCAAAAAAACAAAGGAATAATTAGCTATGCCGAAGTAAAGGTCTCTCCTGCAGGAAAAGTCAGGAAGAACTTTCTTTACTTGGCTCAATAACAAGAATTTAACAGAGAAGATATTGATATTTAACTGGCAGCTGGTAAGATGGAAAAACAGAAGGAAGGCCTAGTTGAGTTGAGGAAGCTGAGGATGCCAACAGAAGTGGATCAGGGTAAATGCAGAGTCCTGTGAAGATCTGATATCTTACCAAAGTATCCTACCTATAATCTCTAGTGTACCACACAGGTTCTTCCACAAAGAAACCTGTGCAGGCTAATAAGCCAGGCAGCTACATTTCACCTAGACTCCTTGTGCTGTGGCATGCCAGAGCACAGCAGTCCTGGCGTTGCCCAAGGCTAGGGCTACCTAGATGAGGAAACTGTTGGAGTATGCTCTCAGTCATATCCAGGATGTCTGTCCTTACCTCCTTTCACAGAGCATGCCTAGGTCTCATGCAGAAATTGAGAAAGAACATGGATTTGAGAATGAGGGGGCACTCCTGGATTTCTTAATGTAGACAGAGACCCTAGACACTACTCTCTGAGTAAATATGTCTGCAGGAAGATTACCCAGCATCCACATACCTATCAGAATTAAAATTTAAACATGATATCCCATAGAAGGTAACAAATGAAACAGAATGTACATCAAAGAGTGTTTTTAAAGAGAACCATATAACTTTTAAAATAAAAATATTTCAAAAGTCAAGGTAATGCAAGGAAGTCCTGTAGATTGTAATACCAGGGATGAAACAAGGTAAGCATAAATGTGGCTCCTATGCTTATAATCTCTGAAGCTCCTGAGATTTACTCTAAGTACTGGAGTCTCACCAGATATTTTGAAACAAAATAATAAAATCCATTGCTTCATCCTGAAGACCAAGTGCTAAAGAAGGGATTATATCAGGCAGGAAGTAACTCTCCCAATCAGCCTGCCAGCTGGTTCATAGTTGGGTTTGATCACATACATGTGACCAAAACATGCTATTCCTTCAGGTCTACCATTAAAACTGCAAAAGAAAACAAAGCTCATTAAGCAGAAGCAGGGAATTCTCCACTCCTGTTTTTAACAAGTGGAGTTTAGTTGGCTTTACAGCTGATCCTATTGTGGCAAATAATTCATCTGTCAAAAATGCAGTTCTGGATCAAATGAAATTGCCTGTTAATCCAGAGTTCACAAAAGAATTTTATTTTAATATTTTTAAAAGTGAAAAAGTTGAAACACTGATTCTGCTAAAATATTTCAGTGTAAGTCCTGGGCAATGTTCCATTTTGCAATCACCTTAATATTATTTATGAATCAAATACATTTTTACCATTTTAAGTATAAAATAGCAGTGAAATGGAAACAATGCATTTATTTGAAGAAACTGTTCCTGTGGACCTGAAACAATTGTATCTTCTGCTGTCATTCAGACATGGCAGTAACTCAATCCCTACACCTCCAACACAAGTAGGGGCTTTTCCATAGGCAGAGTCTTGACTATAGTCCTACGTATAGGGTGCTTAGAAGTGTGGCTTAATGCAGAAAACATTTATGTAAACAAGCATTTGAGTAGTTTGCCACAATAATAACATAATTGGCATATAACAATGGGATGTCAACAGCTACATTTTGACTGCAGATTTGATTACCATCTTTTCTGAATTTGGATTTAAGATTAAGAACTTCACCTAATCATATGAGATGTGGTAAGGAACTTTAAGTCATTCTGCTACTTTTTCAGGTTCCTTAGGCAACATGGCAGATGTGTAAAATTTACTACCAAATATCATTACATGTAGAACTGACCATAGCGTGTCACAAGTGTTTTCTAAGCCAGTGTTTTCAAGATGTTCCAAATCTTCCAAAGTCAATAGGGTACTACCCATTAAGTCAAAGCAATTTTTATCAGAACAACTGGAAAGGGAGAATGAGGTTTATAAGTATCCAAATGCACTTTTTAAATTTAGTTCCTACCTTCTTTTGAGTTGTTGAAATATGATGTCTGGAAACAAGAACTTATGAAGGATTACAATGGAAGGTGTAAGAAAGCACCCACAGGTAAGGAGAAATATTAGTTATCTATTAACTAACAGATACCTCAATTAAGATGGTGATATTTTGAGGCAGGGATTAAACCTCTGTTCTGTGAGCAACAAGTTCTTGATATACACTTCAAACTTGAAAATGACACAGGACAAATACATTATCAACAGATCTAAATAGGATTCAATAGCATAACCAGATATTTATAATATACCCAAATATCAAAAAATACAATATAAGAACATAATCAATATTCTTGGCTCAGAATGGTTTTATTCTCACCTGCAAAAACTTGTTCATGTTCTTGAACAAATCAGATTTATTAGTGCTGCTTTTTTTCCAAATAAAATGGCCACAGTAATTCCTAGATATGATGTGTTCTGAGACCAGATGTTTAAAGATTATTTCTAATTTTCAAATTTAAAGTTCTGAGGCAGAACAGTACCATTTCAAAATCTGGATAATATTTTCCACATTTTTACATTTAGTGACCAAAACAGATTTAAATGCTTAGTACCTAGAGTTGCATAGGATCTCCAAACTCCTACTTATAATGGAATATCCCTACTCAAAGAGCTAAAGCGCCCAGGCTGAAAATAGGATGGCCTCACAGCTGAGAATATCTTCGAGAAAAATCCTGAAAACTGACTCTCACAAAAGACATAGCACTGTATTTAAAGTCACATTAAGTATCTGTGTGTTTGTGTACAAACGCATGAATCTAAGTGTGTCAAAGTTAACAGTTCTGGGAAAAAGGTCTTTAACATCACTAATTTTAGCATGTAAATTTAACTATCATTGAGACAAAATTCCAAAAGGCAAAGAAGAGGCTTGTACAGCTGACCTAAATGATAATATTTGTTCACACTAATGTTAGATGTTAATGACACGTAGTAGTACTGGTCATCAAAGTAGCAATTATTATTAGTTATTTCTGATAATAATCCAGTAGTAGTACTGGAAACCAAAGTACCAATTATTAATTATTTCTGATAATACATTACTTGCTGATAATACCTAAATCAAGCAAAAGAATTTTTTTTTCTGAAAAGAGCTTGCTTCCTCATTACAGTGACACTATAAACTTAAAATTTCTTAGTGAAATTGATAAAATGCTCATTTTCATGACACAGCTAGAAAAATTTTGCAGGTGGTTACACGTATTTTTCAGGTAAACCTGAAGCCATCACTCAATGTAACATGAGACAGTAATGACAGTAAATTCCCAGATTGGAATAGAAAATAATCCTATAAAATTGACTGGAGCTTAGGACAATATTTTTTTTTTAAATTCAACATTTTTGGTTTGGTTTTCCTTTTGTTATAAAGCATGCATCCTATTTTCAGTGATGCCAGCTCCTCTTCTGAACGGTAATATGAGCTTTCATTCCACTTTCCACATTTAGAGTTCAAAACAATAAAGAGGATGTAATGTGAGGCAGATATACAGCTATGAAGAAAACTATTTGTTAGAAAACGTCTCCATATACCTGTTGAAGGAAAAACAATAAAAATCTTTAGAAGATGGAAATCTCTTTTAACCTCAGGAACATACTAACAAGCCAGTACTTATCATAGATAGAGAATTTTAAAAAAGCATTTTAAAAAAGTATTTTGAGCCAGTTCCGGTGAAGTCAGTGGAATTTTTGCCCTTGATATAAATGGGAGTTAGACAGTCAGCAGCAAGGAGTGATGCCCAGAAAGGATATGCTGCAGACTCCAGGGACTCTCTGATGTTCATCGGCCCGGGCATGTTATGGCTTATAATGCATGTTTCCACATCAGCACTGAGTGCTGAGAGCAGTAGCAACCCTGTCTTCCAGAAAAACAAAAAGCACAAGAGGTTAGGTGCTATGTTTTGCCCCATGTGTATTTTTTGACTACTGGCACCCTTTTCAAATTACATCCTTTCATTGGGCAAATGCTTTTTCAGGGTAAGTGATGTACACCGTACTCCAGAAAGCTCTTCCCTAAGGTCTAGCTTTTCAAAAGAGAAGGAAGCAAAATTATGTTCCCTCTTCCACTCACCTAGTTCTGCTGTTCAGGAAATACTCACGGAAATGTAGCAATAAGATGAGTAGAACTGATGGGGCTTTCCAGAAGATATTTAATATGATACTTTATGTGCTAAATAGAATCATAGAATCATAGAATCATAGAATCGGTTTGGTTGGAAAAGACCTTTAAGATCATCGAGTCCAACCGTTAACCTAACCCTGCCATCCCACCACTAAAATACAGGCTAGCAAGAACTGAG
>NW_009258674.1:17738-31429 GCF_000687185.1 Egretta garzetta
GGCTGTCAACCAGTACCCCCAGGTCCTTTTCCGCCAGGCAGCTTTCCAGCCACTCTTCCCCAAGCCTGTAGCGCTGCATGGGGTTGTTGTGACCAAAGTGCAGGACCCGGCACTTGGCCTTGTTGAACCTCATGCAGTTGGCCTCGGCCCATCGATCCAGCCTGTCCAGGTCTCTCTGCAGAGCCCTCCTCCCCTCAAGCAGATCAACACTACCACCCAGTTTGGTGTCGTCTGCAAATTTGCTGAGGGCACACTCAATCCCCTCATCCAGGTCATTGATAAAGATATTAAACAAGACTGGCCCCAGAACTGAGCCCTGGGGGACACCGCTTGTGACCGGCCGCCAACTGGACTTAGTTCCATTCACCACCACTCTCTGGGCTCGGCCACCCAGCCAGTTTTTAACCCAGTGAAGAGTATATCCATCTAGGCCACGAGCCGCCAGCTTACTGTAAATATGGTTTTTTTCATCCCCTTTTCACGGCCTACATGTAAACCAGGTCTTTGAGTTGTCCAGGTTACTCAGGATGCCTCATTTTCTGGATATGCTGGAAATAACAAAGCCCAGAGAAGAAACTCCTGTATAAAGTGTTTTTGAAAGAAGATGTGTATTTTAGCACAGGAGACCTCCTACCAATGGATGAGGATGGCTTCCTCTACTTCACTGACCAGGTAAGAGACACTTTCAGGTGCACAGCAGAATATTTCAAAATTGAGTCAAATGGCACCTCTATTTCTTTTAAGTTTGTAGTCTCAAACAAGATGGCAGTAAATCAGAAAAGGATTCATCTGTCTACACTCTTCAGTTAAGAATAACGATAGTCCACATTAAAAGTAGTGCTCCATCACATATAGGCATTTATAGAATAAAAAAATTTTAGCTAATATCTATGTTATTTTAAAAAAAATATTTTCAACAGGTGGAAAGGAGAAAATGTTGCCGCTGTAGAAGTGGCGGAGATAATTGGTATGATGGGTTCTGTCCAACAAGTTAATGTTTATGGTGTAAGCATAAAAAGCAAGACATTCCCTATAGTTAGAGAATATAAAATGAAAGTAGTAATTTCCTACTCTAGCCTTTCTGTTCTTGCAATAGAACGCATACTCATATTTAAGGAAATAAATGGTGTGAACTCAGCAATTCAGCCTTTCCTACAGTTCTTTGAAATTTCAGTTTCAATAAAATGTTGTATTTAATAAACATGACACGCTGAAATTTTGTAATAAAAGGCAGAAACAGCAGGATGAATTAAAACTTGTAACAGATGTGAAAAGTACAACGTTATAAACCACAGAAGACTTCTCTTAGACTACAGGCTTTCATCTGAAAAATGGTAAGACAGAGGGCATGTTAAAGTATGACATGTCTGAATGTCATACCTCTCACTCTCTTGTAAGTACAGTCCTAGAAGATATATATTTTTTCATAATTGGAATGTTCCCTATTGCATGTGGTGTTTTGCAAAAATGTACACTACCATGCTGAAAAACTGTAGGCAACTAAATTACAAGATGAGGAGGAAATTGATTAGAAGATGGATCCATTGAATGAACAGGTTGAGGAAGGCAAACTTTCTTGTGGTGCTGAATAGCTGCCCTATGTTTCCTTTGGATGAAGGCACACAAAGTTTAGTATTAAAAGAAACTGGTCACGTGACAAAGAAGCTATCAAGAGACAAGCTGCTACTTAGCACTGAGGTGGGAGACACAATGGATTCAGAGAGAGAGAATATATGAAAATAAAATTAACAAAAGGCCATACTCTGAATGGTTGCTCATCAGGCAACTGTCAAATGCCAATATGTTAATTTATGAGAGATGGCATCTTCAAATGCATGCAAATAAAACTGTAATCTAACTTGGAAAGCGTATCTCATTTTCATTTACAGTTGGAGCTGACTCCTCGAAGGGCTATTGCCCTTCAGTGAACAGCACATCAAAACAAAACTTCAAGATCTTAAGAAAAACATTCATTCTTGGTTGTAGAGTTAATAAAATATAGATAGCATAGTCTTTCATATTTCTGAATTACCTTGAGTCTCAAATATTGCCCAAACAAACTTTATAGCATATTACAAATTAAATAATTACAAATTAATTTTCGTTAAATGGGAACACCCATATTTTATCTTTCCAGTGCCTTGGCCACACCTCAAAGCTGCTCGCTCTTTCTGGACAGATTTAACTGTGGCAGCTCATTTGGTCTAATTTAGATGTTTTCTTTATTTGGAATTTTTACTTGTGTTTGAATAAAGAGAAATCAAGAACTATGTTTGTTACATCTTTTTTAAAAGGTTTTTTTTTCTGTATTCACATCAAATATAATTTGCTGCCTGTAATTTAGTAAGAGACACTTTTCCTATTTGTCACTAATCTGTCTATGGAATAGAGCAGAAAACACTCAGCACTGCTTATAGCCACTAGACTTTATATAGCAAGCACAGTCTCATACATGCCTATGTCCATTTTCTGCACTAGTCTTTGTGAAAGTGCATTCAGCTTTTTTATTGAACTAATAATCACTTTCATTTCATCAGGCCACTATGTTACCAGTGTTAAGGTTGAGAAAAAGAGGAAGAAAACCTAGCAGCCAGCTGCCAGACATACAGGATTCCTAATAAAAAGAGGCCAGTGACATTTTTTAATTGAATAAAACCACTGAAAGTAACTTTAAATCTTCCAAGTATCATCTATCTTATACTCAATGTCTGAGAGTACAGGGCAGATATGTCACAATATCAAAATATTTGCTCTGACCAATACTAAATCCCTCCAAATGTCATACAAGACTCGCATACACTCTCACTTGTCATATTTTTCAGGGCTTTTTAGACTACAAAGGAAGAACAGGGATGGCAGCTATCGTGCTTAAAGCCGACCAACCCTTCAATGGAGGAAGATTTTATAAGCATGTTGTGGACTTCCTTCCAAGTTATGCCCAACCATACTTTGCGAGAATCATAGTCAGACAATCAGTTGCCTCCTACTCGTATTTACCTTCTGTCTAACCTGAAAATTGGTCTCTACAATCATGGAATGCAGGAATTAATTTACAAACAGTTTGAAGAATTGAAACACAAAAGGTAATACTAGTCTGAATTATTGTTGGTAGTATTATTATGAAGTTAAGCAAATATTTGACGAATTAAACTTACACTTTGCTTTAAGGATCCATTCATACCTAAAAATTGTAGATGTCATTAATAACTTGGCAAAGTTGGATTGTGTTTCAAAGTTCTTAATCTTTAACTAGTGTGTTCTCCTAGCAAAGGGAAGACTAAGAAGACGCACATGAGTAATATTACACATAATAGTGTCCACTTATAAAAGGATGACATGATCCTTTTAAATCCTTTTCCTAATATGGTTGTTCTTTATGTGATTATTATTCACTGTTGCTGGCAAAACATCAAAGAAGTATCTAGCTCTTTGCAACAGACATTAAGTTAAATACTTCACAGTGAAGATCTCATAATCTGAGAATTAAAATGTACTCACATGCTTTAGAGTATAAAAGCAGAACTGGGATACAATTCTTTTTAAACATGCACCTTAAAAGTGCAAGGATTACACCCCTTATGTACTCCCCACAGGATGACATTCTGCAACAGGGCAGGAGAGCATGAACTGCAAAGAGCAGGAAAGGGCCCTGCATTACATCGTCTGAAAGTTTGTAGAAGACAGTTTTCTACTGTTAGGGGATGCTGAGAGGCATTTGGTAGTTTTGCCTAAATATAGACAAATTGTCTGAAAGACACAAATTTGACTGAGAACAAGATGGGAACATAACAGAGTGAGTGAGACTTGAGAGGAAGAGGAGAAAAAGAATGCATACATTTAGAGAGAAGTGTAATCTTTAAGAGAGTAAAGAAATGAGGAAAGCTGGTTTTTTATATCTTCAAATGCAGTTAGCATAGGTTATACTATCTATGGAGCCTCAGGACAGCAGTGCCCTCTTCTGGGAAAAACCTTTGGAACAGACTTGGCTTTATGGTTCCAACAGATGGAGAAAATCTATACAGAGCTCTAGTGTCTATATATGTGGAACTGATTAAACCTGTTTGCATTTACGTGTTCTCTGACTAAAAATTTTTTAGCTAATTGAAGGGAGCTTATTATCAAAGACAAGTGTAAATTCTTATTAAAGGAGATAAAACCAATTTTATAAAAAAAACCAAAATGATAAAAAACATACTGTTACTTTAAAAGAAATGTTAGGGGAGGATAATAGGAAGAGAAGTCCCTTCTAAAAAAAAAATAATGTGTCTTGAGAAAGAGTTCATTCTAATCAAGAGTGACAAACAAAATATGAAATTCTTATGCAAAATTGGATTTAAGTTAAAATCAGTCTTGAAAATTTTTCAGCAGTCCTTATGCTGGCTCTTTCTAATATGACTTGCAACCATCATTGACTGATTTTGTGAAAACCAGACAGACTGAGAGTTGTTCTCAACGTCTCTGACTTTACTCTAGAAGAAGAGCAGAGGCCCAAGGACAATGATGTAAAGACCCAGAGTACTCTGAGGCTCTGAGATAGCAGTATTTTCACTTGACTTTTGCTAATTTCATTTCTTATTTGCAGAAAGCCGTAAGGAAAAGGTTTCTAAGAGCATTCAGGGAGCAATTTCAGTTTTGCATTATTTGTGCTCTCTTTTGTTTGGGTTTTTTTTTTTTTGGCTTTGTTTTTGTTGGTGGGCTGGTTGTTTTTTTTTTTCCCAAACTCATATTTCCATGTAGAAACATCTGACTTTATTAAAATAACATCAGGGGATCATCTAAACAAAAGATCTCAGCAATCTGTATGCATAATACACATTTAAAATATTTAATACCTGCCTTTATTAAACTTTATTAAACTATTAATCTTATCTTTGCAACTTTAAAAATAATCACCAAGACAAACTCATGCTAGCTATTCAATTTGAAGATATCCTGCTTGGTAATAATTGAACATTGCTACCATCTGGCAGCCATTCCTTGTCTGTGTGAAATGACTCGGTGGTCTAAGTGTGGTTCCTATCATAAGTGCTGCCAAAAGAGAGAAAAGGAACTGGCAAACTTATTAGCAGTCTCAGCTCAGAAGCTGAAGACTAAATGATCTGGGAGTTGTGGAAACGGAGTAGCAGTGTGAAGAGGAAATCAGGCATGTTACAGATCAAGAGAGCAAGAACTGAAGAGTGGCCTGTTTCAGCATGAGAACTAAAAGAAAAAGTTGGCTACATTGAAAACACTGTACAAGTAATAACAATGCTTGAGAACAGTGTGTTTTGAACTTTTACCTTAATGTCAGCCACATTTTAAATGAGATTATTTTATATAACACTTCTGCTCTCATACACTGACTATTGTGCGCAGGCCAACTTGTTCATGAACTGGCATTCGAATGACTGCTCTACTGTAACTGCTTACATAGAAAAATAACACAGGAAGGCATTTAACATATTTGTATTTAATGTCTTAAATAAAGTTTAGCAGTTGGAAATCAGAGGAGAGTCAGTACCATAAAATCAGCTTTGCAGAGCATCACCACGTGTCTCTTAAACTACAGGTTTTGTGATCAGCTGCACTAATGATAGTTAAAGAAAATGCTTATTTTGAAACAGAAACTTGCAAGCTTGCATGTGGCTTTGATAGAGAAATGAGTAAGAAATAAAAGCTGCATTTAGATTTAGATTTCCCTGCACCCGTGAATCAGACCACTCTGTCTAACTGAAGACATTCTATAGTAAAATTGTATAATCCATTTTATTGAATAACTGCATCAATTTTCACTGGTATAGGCTGAAATGGAATATTGGACTTTACTTGAATTGTTTCTTTTTAGGATGTTATGCAGATTACTGCAACTTTCAAGCAACAGAAAATGCATCTGGTGAATCAAGGATTTAATAAAGAAATTATATCTGAACCTCTGTATTTCATGCATGAACCTGTACATTCCTACATTCCTTTGACAAGAGTGATATACAAGAACACAGCTTCCAGTGAAATACATTTATAAAGCATACAAATAAAATTACTCTACAATAAAGAAAGAAAATGTCAAATATACTCCTGCCATTATTTCAACAAAAGCCAGTATGCAATATTTGTTCTAAAAGCCTAAGATAATCAAATTAGTCTTACTATGATAGAATTTGTCTCTTCAAAAGACAGAGCCACAGTAATGTGCATTGTGTAAGCTGCACTGCATATGCTTATATTACTTCGAGGGCTCACATATGCAAATTTTTAGTTTACACTTCTTACTGATTCAAATTATTTTTGTCTAAGCCACCATTATCTTAACTTAGTTGAACATTTTACTGCTTTAGATCGTAATACTGACTCTGCTTTTAGAATGCGTAAATGATAAGATGAATAATGTCATAAGCATTAATAAAATATAAAATGGTCACTCAGAAACATAAGCAAAATACTGCACAAGCACTGCATGTAGACTTCACTTCGATGTTCATTAATTATATTATGTAATATTTAATTGCAATATTTCATGTGATGCTCAACTTCAGATTTTTATGGAAAATAAACAGTCAATGTCAAAATACAGTTGTAGTATTTAGTGGTCATTATTTTTCACAACTTATACCAGAACTAACACAGGTTAAACTATTTGCAAAAACTCATCCCTGCTAGCATATGACCTCTTCCTTTACTTATCAATTGCCATATTCCTGAAACAGAGTTCTCATGAAAACAGGAGAGAAATGACTATAACTTCAGCTTTTGCTGGAAGTGAACATCTAGAACCTGTTAAAAGGTGCTACAAGGTTTCTCAGGCAGAAGCAGATCAGAGAATGTATTGGCACACCTGCTGGATGTGCTTTCCTTGACTGTACATATCTGTTTAGATTTAAAAATCAAATGAGTACACACTTATGTGAGGGAAAACCTCTCTCCTGTGTATTTCCCTGAATTCACATGATCTTTCGTCCGGATGAATAAAACAGCTATTGTATTAAGCTAGTTCTTGCCCCATTTGGAGCCCATTTTACAGACTTACATGGTTAGCTTTTTCCCAAGCATGATGCATTTTTTCTTGGTTTTCAGCATGTGCTATTACTACCACTGCTCTGCTAACACTGCTACTACTGCCATAATGGATGGAAACCTGATAACTGACCAAACCACTGTTGGTCTATTGTAGCACAGAGCAGAAGCCAGCTGCACCCCACAAAAGTTCGTTATCTAACATAAGAAGCAATTTGACTAGCAAACAAATTTGGTTATGATCGTAAAGGCCTGTAACCCCTGATGATGCAATGTATCTCTCCAGATCCATCATGGCACCTCTGCTGTTCCAAGTTATGAGAAGTGTGTGTGGCAAGACCTGACACAGCCACTGGAAATGGGCTGATTGAGATCTAGAAGCTGGTAAACAAGTGTACAGAACTAGACAGCATACTATATGCAGCATACTACATACACCTATGGCACACTGACATCTCCCATGAGACACAAGGTTTCTGAGCTTGGAGTGAGATTAACAGAACTCCATGAAAAAAACCCAGCCTCCCAAGTTCTTACTCTTAAGAATCAGCTGTCTGTAGACTAGGAAGAATACCAAGCACAATATAGGTTTGAGGAGGGCCCAAGGAATTCCAGTGGTCTGAATTCAATATGTGACTGTAGATCACCCAAAAATCTCCTTTGACTGAGGCAATGGACTTTTTATGGCATCCTAGTGTCAAGAAAGGAAGGGATCAGTTACTCACAACTCTTGAATATAGCAGTTCCTCCAACTACTTCTACTGTGGTCTTATAACACATGAAATAATAGTGCTCACCTAGAGCTCATCTTATAAGCTGACACCTTATTTCCAAAACATCAACAATTTTCAGATCATGACATGGTATTCAGACAGCTCTGAACTGGCTACTGTAAACAAAATATTTGTATTTTTCCAACTGTCTAAAGTTTTATATAAATACACATGCACCCCCTAAACATGTATACCATCAAGCTTTATAAGGACTATCCCCATATAACTGCTGATACCAATACACTCAATTAAGTCTGCAGCATTTAGAGAGCTCCCAAAAGCTCAGGCAAAAGTTTGGTCACCTACCTGGCTTTATTTGTATTACAGAGATGTACTACAGAAGACTGTCCTTCTGTCTCTTTTTTCCTCCTTTCTTCCTCGCCCTTTTACTCCCTACATTCAATTCCTTCCCAACAATCATTCTTCACAAAAAGTTAAAGAAGAGCACAAGACAACTGTTCTATCCCTGGCTGCACAAGTAAAAGCCAGTAGCTTATTCACTTGTACATATGCAAACCAGAAAAAAATGACATAATAGAATTGGCCATAAACATAAAATATAACTGGACATGTTCATACAATATATCACAGAAATGTTTCACAGAGAGATACTTGAAGCCCTGTAACTTATTTGTAACCTGATTTTAAAAGAATAATAATATTTGCTACATTATTCATATAAACTAGCTGTCAGTATTTACTAATCTCAAGAGGGACTTGGGGGTACCAATGGACGAAAAGCTGGACATGAGCCGGCAATGTGCGCTGGCCGCCAAGAAGGCCAACCATACACTGGGCTGCATCAGGAGAAGCGTGGCCAGCAGGTCGAGGGAGGTGATTCTGCCCCTCTACTCTGCTCTGGTGAGGCCTCACCTGCAGTACTGCATCCAGCTCTGGAGCCCTCAGCACAAGAAGGACATGGAAGTGTTGGAGCGGGTCCACAGGAGGGCTACTAAAATGATCCGAGGGCTGGAGCACCTCTCCTATGAGGACAGGCTGAGAGAGCTGGGCTTGTTCAGCCTGGAGAAGAGGAGGCTGCGGCGAGATCTGATTGTGGCCTTTCATTACTTAAAGGGGGCCTATAGGAAAGACGGGGACGATCTTTATAGTAGGGCCAGCTGTGACAGGACAAGGGGTAATAGGTTTAAACTAAACCAGGGTAGGTTTAGATTGGATATAAGGAAGAAATTCTTTACAGTGAGGATGGTGAAACACTGGAACAGGTTGCCCAGAGAGGTGGTGGAGGCCCCATCCCTGGAAACATTCAAGGCCAGGTTGGATGGGGCTCTGAGCAACCTGACTGAGTTAGCGGTGTCCCTGCTCACTGCAGGGGGGTTGGGCTAGATGACCTCTAGGGGTCCCTTCCAACCCAAAGTATTCTATGATTCTATGAAAATACTTCAAGGTCTATGATGACAGTCATTTTTAAAACGTAAGCATCATTTTGTGTTTATGAACCTAAAGAAAAAGGCATCTAAATATAACACAGTTTTGTAGATGTAATAATGCACTTAAATGGTAAGTACTGCACCTAATATAGTGTGGCAATGAAGGCACGGACCCCGAGTTCATGTACTAGTGCAAGCAGGATCGGGATCATTTTAACGCTTTTACATCCTTTTATACCCATCCCAAAACAAAGCCTCTACTTTTCTCTTATCACCTTGCTATCTGGCAAGCACTGAGTCCAAACAAAACCAGAATCTCTTGATTTGCTTGTAAGATGCTGCATACACTGTAAAATACAAGGGATACAGATGAGAATATGTAAAAAGATACACACAAAAAACAGAACAAAAAATCTATCGCCACTAGATTCTGCATGGTAGCATGCCTAACTGAATCTACATCCATTAGCAAGCTAGACAGAGTTTATTCAAAGTTGTTAAAGCCTATGTGTTGCAGCCCCTGGTGCCAATAAAGAAGCCAAAATAATTTCTTCCTTATTCCAAAAATCAACACTGTCCCTACATTGTAATTTGAAGGTGTGAGTCGTACGCTTAAGGTGTCAATGATGTTTTGTTAGATTAAAAAATCATGGACATGCTTGGAGCCAGTACCCAAGCCACATGGTTCCCCTTGCTCGATCCTCTCCATGCTCGATCCCTGCAGATAAAGAAAGGCCCCCCTGGGAGTTCTATCGGGTCATTAGCCGACTTGGAGATATTTGGGCTAGTGTAGTTGCACTAGGTGGTAGCATTTCCATAAATCAACAGAGATAAATTAACATTGGCCATAAAAGACTGATTTTTTCCAGTATAATTGAAAACAAGCAAGCGTCCATTCAAATTGATCCTGAGGTTCATGGGGGAGCAGTAGCAGGTGAGGGGCCCAACCATTCCAGCTATCGACTTTCTCCTTTGCTATTTCGTTGCTGGTCAGGGGTAATGCTAGCGGCATGCTTGGCCACGTATCCACTGGGACACCCACCAAACATGTGGTAAAGGGATTTCCCACAGTAGCCAGTGAGAGGCATAGGGTATCTTGACCGATAATGTTCGCTAAAGTTACCCATATATCCATGCCTTCTCTAGACCTCCCTTTTGAGACAGGGGTGTGGGAGATTTCCCAAAGCCACAATGTTCAGGTTTCCAAAGCTGAGTTTACAGATGAGGTTCGCAGCAGTCCTGTAGTCCAAATAACTTGCTCAAACTCCTTTAGTCCTCCTTCACTGCTTGCTGAGGACGGTATGGGCAAATGCACCAGGCCGGGTTCCACCGAGCTCCAGTTCCTGTGGAGGCACAAGTGTAGCCTCTACCCCAGGTTATTAAAGGAAATGGACCTTCCATGTTTCCTGATTCCAGATTTCTTACCAAGACCTGTGCTTTTTCCCCTACATAGCATCTGTCTGCCTGTAATGATAAAAAATGATGAAAGAAGGGCGGTGAAGGGTTTTGGGTATTTTGTGATACCCTTGCATTTAAAAAATTGAGTACATACAAAGCTTTAGCCAGGCGCTCTTGTGGGGTCAGAGACCCAGTTCCCCCTTTTTGTTGTTTTAACATATGTTTCAGGGTATGATGAGATCGTTCCACAATTGCTTGGCCTGTGGGAGAGTGAGGTATGGTAGTAATACGACGCACTCCCCAGTCCTGGGAAAAAAACCAAAGGCAAACAGAGACATAGGCCGGGCCATAATCGGTTTTGATCTTTTGGGCAACCCCCATGGCTGCAAAAGCAAAGGTGAAATGTTTAATAACGTCGCGAGCCTTTTCTCCGGTATGACAGGAGGCATGTATAGCACCTGAAAAGGTGTCCACTGATACATGTACATACTTCAGGCATCCAAAGTCAGGGATACGAGTAACATCAGTCTGCCATAACTCAAGGGCCGCAAGGCCCTGAGGATTGGTACCTGAATTTGGTACCGCAGACAGAATCCCTTGGCAATCAGGGCAAGCATCAACAATGTCTTGCACTTGTGCCATAGTCAGCGAAAAAGCTTTTTGAAATGCCCTTGCATTCTGGTGAAAGAACACAGGTGAAATTTGTGCCTGTTCCATGGCATTAGGTAGAAGATGAACAGGTAATGTCAAGGCATCAGCGCGCCAATTGCCCTCAAGCAGGGGTCCCGGAAGGGTAGTGTGAGCTCTGATATGCATAATGAAATAAGGATATTTTCTATTATTTAACAATTGTAAGAGCTGTGATAAGTAGTTAAACAGGACAGGGTTAATGACTTCTTTGAGACATGCGTTTTCTAGGCGAGGCACTAAGCCCGCAACAAAGGCTGAATCTGTAACAATATTAATAGGAGTGTTACTCCATTTTTGAAACACATGAACCACCTCTGCTAGTTCTACAATTTGCGGAGAACCTGTGATATAGGTGACGCCCAAGTCCCAGCTCTGAGATTGCGGGTCTTTCCATACGATAACCGATCGTCCAGTTTTTCCCGTCCCATCTGTAAAAACAGTTAACACCTGGAGAGGAACATGACTCACCTTTGGTGCAACATACAAAATGAAATCTTGCTGAATCAACTTATGACTGGGATGGTGCACTTTGATCTGCCCTGGATAGCCAATAATAGCTACCTGAAATTCTAAAGAATTCTGAATAAGCCGTTGCAACATTTGTACAGATACTGGCATTATAATTTTCAGAAATTCCTGGCCCACCAGCAGCAACAGATGCTGTCAACCTTTCATAACCAGTAATGCAAAAAGTTCAGGTCGAGAGACAACCATCTTACACAGCTGATGAGCGAGGAAGACCCACTCAATAATGACCAAAGGGTCAGGCTGGCTTTCATCCCATTGATAAACTAAGCCATATGGCTGTGATACAGGATTTAAAATAAGCAGAAAAAATGGTAAGTCAGGGGATGCACGATGAGCCTGCTGCAATGTGATAGCCTCTTCGACCTTTTGCAATGCAGCGTTTGCTTCCGGGCCCAGTGTTCTAGGAGATGAAAGATTAGGGTCCCCTTTTAACAACATAAATAGGGGGCTTAATTCCTGATTGGATATCCCCAGCAAGGGACGTACCCAGTTAATAGTACCCAAAAGCTTCTGCAAATCGTTAAGAGTTTTAACAGCTCTTTGTAACTTCACATGCTGAGACACAATTTTCTGCTCCATTATCCTCCAACCCAAATATTGCCATGGCTGCTTTTGTGGTATTTTCTCAGATGCAACTTTCAGGCCAGCTTTCCTTATTTGTTCATAGGCAGATGTCAAAGCTGCCATGATACACTCCTGAGTGCCCGTTGCAATAAGTATGTCGTCCATATAATGGTAAATGACGGCCTCTGTAAACTGTTTTCGTACTGGAGACAAGGCTCTAGCTACAAACCATTGGCATATCGTGGGACTGTTTTTCATGCCCTGGGGCAAAACCACCCAGTGATACCATTTATAAGGTTCCCTGAGATTAATAGATGGGACAGAAAATGCAAATTTAGGAGCATCCTCAGGATGCAGGGGAATGGTAAAAAACCAGTCTTTTAGATCAATGATAGTCATATGCCAATTCCTAGGAATCATAGTAGGGGATGGCATGCCAGGTTGGAGGGAGTCCATGTCCTGTATTACAGCATTTATTTTTCGTAAATCATGCAAAAGGCGCTGTTTTCCACTCTTTTTCTGAGTCACAAATACTGGTGAATTCCACAGGCTTGTGGTTAGAACAGTATGTCCTTCACGCAATTGGTCTTCCACTTATATATTTAAATGGTGCAACTTGTCCTGGGATAAGGCCACTGTTCCACTCAAACAGGATCGTGCGTTTTCCACAATGTAATTGGGGTATCCAGCACAAAAGGGCGAACTGAAGAAACATGACCGTCGGGTCCTTGAATTTGAATCATGTTGGCTCTGCAGTGGTAATGCATTTCCCCCAATACCCATCAGGGCCTTGCCCAGTCGTATCACGGGCCATTCTGCAGGCCATTTACCCTGTGAAAAAACTGTAACATTTGCACCAGTGTCTAAAATAGCAGACAGAGATATTGATGCCTTACCCTGCAGTGTTAGAACATACTGCATTGATGGTCGATCAGGGCCCACAACTTGTGACCACAAAATCTGTGGCAGTCCTGTGGATCCAAAACCTTGATTTCCCCTAGGTGTCTGGACCACCTGCGGAGGGCATGCATCAAAGAGAAGGAGTTGTGCAATCCGAGAGCTGTGCATTATGGCACAAGGGGGAGCAGGTGTCCATGCCATGATTTTGATTTCACCCATATAGTCTGAGTCAGTGACTCCCGGGAGGACAAACAGACCTTGAAGGGTAGCTGCTGATCTCCCCAAAAGAAGCGCCCCCCGACGTGGGGGTCCAAAGACTCTGGTAGGAATCAGATATACCGAGGATTTTACCAGGGTCAGTGATTTGGCGGCTGCCAGGTCCACTCCGGCCCTCCCGCTGGTTGCGGCACGTAGGCTGGGGACGCCTGGGGGGGGGGGGGTGGCGGAGCCACTTCTGTCC
>NW_009258674.1:31697-32401 GCF_000687185.1 Egretta garzetta
AGATCCAATTCTATTGCAAGCCTCTACCATTTTTATAAGAGTAGGATTGTCTAAAGTGCATAGAACACGTTGACAGTCAGTATTCGCATTCTCAGTTGCTAATTTCAACAAAATAATCTCACGGGCCTCTTCATGAGGGACCTGCTTATTCAGGCTCTCATGGAGTCTGTCAATAAATGCCATATAGGGCTCCTTGGTTTCCTGCTTGACTTGTGTAAAGGATTTTTGTGGTTTACCAGAATCAAGAACCATCAAAAAAGCCTGAAAAGCCAGGTTCTTGATATCATCTAAGACGGTAAACGGGATATCACGAGCCTGACAATGAGGGGGTTGGAAATGCCCCAAACCCAGTAAGTGGTTAAGCGTCATTCCAGCTGCTGGATCTCCCGCAGGGCGCTGGATGTAATCCAATTGCTTTTTCTCCAGTCACTGCCTCCAAGAGGCTTCCCACAGTGTATATTGTGTGGGGATAAGAATAAGCTGGGCTAGAGTTTTACAATCATGGGATACTAGCATATAGGACTTCATAATAGATCCCAGCATATTCATGGTATAAGAGGAGGTGAGCCCAAAGTCAATAATACCCCTCCGGAGTTCTTTTTAATTACCATGAAATTAAGTCCTTCCCACTTTGGTGGCTGCTGGGGATTGTAAATAACTGGCGCAACAATTCAGGCTGCCATCGTGTGTTCCCCAGCTGCCAA
>NW_009258674.1:32683-52306 GCF_000687185.1 Egretta garzetta
CCCACCCTCCCCCTCACCTCACCTCGTCTCCAGAGACGATCGAAGCCGGCTCCTGCTTCCTTTCAGCAGCATTAACTTCTGTGGGGCTTGCCACCAGACAGACCTTCGGAGGTTGAGTTTTCACACCCCATGGGGGGAACCATTTGTGGCAATGAAGTCACGGACCCCGAGTTCATGTACTAGTGCAAGCAGGATCGGGATCATTTTAACGCTTTTACATCCTTTTATACCCATCCCAAAACAAAGCCTCTACTTTTCTCTTATCACCTTGCTATCTGGCAAGCACTGAGTCCAAGTCTTATAAGAAAATAAAGTTCATCTTGCAAGGTCCATTAGCTGCAGCATTGACCTTGTTTTTCACTTAGCTCTTGTTCAGTTATCCCATGGCTCAAGACTGACAAGGCCAAGGATATCTCCGGTGTCTGGCTCAGCCGCCACACCTGCAGATTCCATACTTGTTCCCACAATATAGCATACTGCTTTCAATAAACTATGCTGCACATTAAATCAAGTGAAACAAATTGCCAGCAAAATAATTTTATGTTAACTATGAATCATATTTAGCTGTAACATTAGAAGCTTTTGGCTTAATTTTCTGTACATTGTAATCAAGAACCACAAACTATATACATTTTTTGTAAAATATATTTTTACTGCATCTTCTATAATGAAATAAAGAAAATCTCTCCCATAACTGAGAACAATAATGTAAACAGGTAACGGCATAATACTTAGTGCTATGGGGAGCAATACTTAGAAAGGTTAGATGTCATATGACACCAAGGCATGCTAGTGGAAGTATAAAATCAATAGGGATAAAGTCTCTGCCAAGCATTATAGAAGGCATAAGCTGCTGTCAAGTCCCTACATTCACGTTATCATATAACCTTAACAGGAGCACATCTACTGTAAGCTCTCCACAGCAAATAATCTTTTTATTCCGCCTTGAGCGTCTTTCTGAGGGTCGGACAACCCTTCAAAACAGCCTTTTGTTTCATAAACAAATCTTTTATATGCCACTAAGCCATAGATCATTTATAATCTTTTATAATAGTTTGTTGCAAAGTATTAAAATTAAAAGGTATTTCATTTCAAAACCAAAACAACCTCATCTACTGGAAGAAATTATGACAATAATACTAAGGAACGACAAAACTAATTTGAAAGCTTGTTTTAGCGGGCATGTAGACATTACATGTATTATATACTATATGGGTGAAGAGGTGACTGTAAGAGAGCTATCAGTATGTTCCGTCATTTCAGGCACCACAAGATGGTAGCATTTCTGAACATTACTGGTACTTGCTTTCTTCTCTAGTGTTTCAATGCACAGCATTTTACAAAACAGCAGTAGTCTGACTTTTATTCACAAAATGGTTGACGGTGGAAGGGACCAACCCGTAGTTCAACCCCTCTACTCCAGCTTAAGACACCTAGAGCCAGCTGCCCAGATGGCTTTTGAATATCTCCAAGGAAGGAGACTCCACACAATTCTGGGGAATCTGCACCAGTGCTCGGTCACCCTCACAGTAAAAAACTTTTTCCTGATGTTCAGGAGGAAGCTCCTGTGTTTCAGTTTGTGCCCGCTGCCTCTTGTCCTGCCACTGGGCCTCACTGGAAATAGCCTGGCTCCACCTTCTTTACACCCTGCCTTCAGGTATTTGTACAGTGATGAGATCCCCCTTGAGCCTTTTCTTCTCCAGGCTAAACAGCCCTAGCTCACTAAGCCTTTCCTCATATGAGAGATGCTCCAGTCCCATAATTGTACCGAACTCTCTCCAGTATTTCCATATCTCCTTGTACTGGGGAGCCCAGAACTGGACACAATACTCCACGTGTGGCCTTACCAGTGCTGAGGAGAGAGGAAGGATCACCCCCCCCTCGTCCTCCTGGCAACAGTCCCCCTACTGCAGCCCAAGATGCTGTTAATTTTTAAAACTGCTTTAACACAATTATTTTCTAATAATAAGCATAATACTAGAGAGCTCCCAGAAGCTCAGGCAAAAGTCTGGTCACTTACCTGGCTTTATTCTTAGTACAGAGATATATTACAGAACACTGTCTGTCTGTTAATTTCCCTTTTATTCCTCACCCTTTTCCTCTCTGCATTCAATTCCTTCCCAAGACTCATTCTTCAGAAAAGGTTAAAATAATGAAGAGCACAAGACAATAGTTCTATTCCTGGCTGCACAATTAAAAGTCAGTAGGTTATTCATTTGCACGTATTTACAGGCAGCAAGTTATGTCCCACCTCTCTTCATGTAAAAGTGTTTATCCTTAATGTTTTCTAAAAACCCTAGAATAGAAATGACATCTTTTTTGTTTCTGGTTAATTTCAAAATTGTCATTTAATCTCTGGTTTAAGGAACAAAAGAGGTACTAATAAATTTCTGCCCATCAATGATGGAGCTACCAGTACTATTTTAAAGTGAAGATGTACTAGATGACTTCTTGGGGCCCCTTCCCACCCTATGCTTTGTAATTTTTATTCAAAAACAGGAGGAGTTTTATCTCAGGACTAAAAGTAATCTCCTCTGTATGCACCAATAAGGTCTAGGTGACCTGCCAAAATTCAAGATCTGTAAGGTTATTGTGGGAAGAATAGAAACAGATGGCAGAGTCAGGTATTTTTCCATACGCTTTCATCTGCTTCACAGTTCAAAGCCTTTAGTCATCTCTTCCAGCCTTAACCTTTCTTTCATGTTTTTTGTTTCTCCTTAGGTACTTTCCATGATTGTATCAGACTTCAGCATCTTGTCTGTTTTGTTGCATTGTTTCTTTCTTGTACCAGCAAACACACGGTTCAAACCAGTATCAGTAACATCTCTTCATTTGTTATTTCAAATTCCTGTATGCACGATTTTGCTTTTGTTTTGGAGGAAGACATGCATTCAATTTTGAAAATGGTATTACCTAAGAACTTACTCTCATAAAAGAATTCCACCAGGGACTGTACAACAACTTTAAACAAACAACAACAGTTGAAACTTAGTGTTTAAACCAGAGTCAAGCCACCACTATAAAATTTATTTTAAAGTCTTATAATAAGAGTTTTTAGTACAGAAAAGCTTTTAAAGGAATAATTTATTAACCTATGTCACAGATGGGTGTAAAACAACAGTGACTTCTAGAATAAGAAGACACTTCAGGAAATTGAGGAACTGAATATTTGATATGCAAACCAAAATGTTTCTGGCAATAGGAAAAAATATAAAAGACAAAAAAATCCTTAAGACATTAACAATTTCAACTGTAAATAGAGAGGACACTAATTCCTTCATTCAAAACCTGGAATCCTTTTAGTTGCAAGGATACCAGGATTTCTATTTGCTGACTGGTGCCTTTTTTTTTTTTTTTGTAAGATCTGAAGAAAGTAGGTGATAATTACATGCTTTTGCCATGCTAGAAGCAGGAAGAAATCACTTCTGGAAAGAAGTTCAGAAGAAAATGTGTTTATATATGAATATTTCTCCTACAGCTGTATTTACACAGAAGCATACATATATACTACAAGTGATTAAGTTTGTATAGGCTTGATGCTGCCTTGTGTTAAGCTTATGTATCAGTAAAAAGGACATAAAGAGATATCTATGATTTGTAAGTAAGCAAACTATTTAGCAAAGACATATCTCGTCATTTTTGTCTAGAAACTTTTGAGATTTATATTTTCGAGATTTCGAGCTTGTTATTGTCACTGATCATTTTTTCCAAGATAACACTTGAGTGCTGATCAGATTCTGCAGTCTGTTCCACACAGCAGCTGAATACATTTCCTACCATCAAGGCTCCTGCCCATGTCAGGGTCATGCACATAACAGTCCTACAGCCTCCTTCTGTCTGGGATGATGTGCAGTACCACAAGACCATCGTTCTGCCGTTCCTGTACATGATTTAACTTGCTCAAGAACTATCCCTACCTATGAATAAATCTGGTTTTTTGAGTTGAAAAGAAAGTTAAATATTCAAAATATTCCCTGGGAGACCAACTTAAGGAGAGAATACAAAAGGGAGGGAAGGCATTAAAAAGAAAAACCAACCCTCCCACTGCCTCTTTTGGAAGAAATAAAAGTAGAAGTTTCTCAATATCCAGCCACAAATCTTGGAAGTCTTGGCAGCTAAGAAGCACAGGAACCTGGAAAGCTCGTATGTCCATAAACCTGGGAATTTTCTACCCTGTGCAGATAATAGGCAGTGCAGGAGCTCCAAGCCTCAGGCAGACAGGTAAACAAACTGTCAGAAAGCAGGTTAACATTACTAAAAGTTCAGGGTAACTGAAGTGTTGCACGGCATTCTAATTAACGGTCCACGTGCTGATTTTAAAATATCCCAATGGTTTTACATGGCATTGCCAATTTTATCTGGCATTGCTGGTACTCTCTTAGACTTAAAAGCACTTATTTTTCTGTTTTCTGTTGTCTTTGATAGGACTAGAATAACTATAAAATTTTTACACATCAAACAAGCTTGACATCTTCCAACATTTTCTACAAATAGGGATTTTATTTGAAATCACGCTTACAGAAATCAAATGAAAGAATTCTGTTGGTGTATTACACAAAATATCCTGTTTTAAGTCAACAGCAACACAAATACAGATCATTTTACAAGCTTTAAAGAAAATATAAACCTTATTACCAGAAAAAATTTATTTATACTGAGAAGAATAAACTAAAATGTTCCTTTGCATCTTTTTAAAAAAAAATGTATAACTGCTATTTTGAAATATACAAATAAGGCACATTCTACCACATGCATCACGATTAAACTTTGACAGTCAACACCAAAAGAAAGACACAGCTGCTGAAAATATGCTAATATCCTTCACACACAGCAGAGAGGAATAGGGGTGAGCAAACTTCAGTCCAAGTATTCTGAGCTGTTGATGAGTCCTCATGCAATAACACAACATGAAGACCAGAGTTTGGTACCTAAACATACTGAAATTGGACAAAAGAGAGGAACAAAACTTCTAAGATGAGGGATCATCTTTCCTTAATTGCAGGGAAGATAGGCCAATCCCAAATGGACATAAAGAAAAATCTTTCAAAGTAAAGTGTTTGATAGTGCTTTATTTCACCATGACTTCTATTCAAGAATCATTTTTATACTAACTTCAGAGGTCCTACAGATAAACCAAAATTCTGAAAGGCCTGAAGTGAAGGGGAAGGGAAGGTGCTTACAAAAGACTTAACTGCGAGTTTTAACCTGGTCCAGGTTTCTTGGGACCTGGTCTTAAATAACGTATCTGTCAAAAATTAAAAAACATGACAATATTTTCAATATTACAGTGTGTTTACTATTGGATAATGCTTGCTTTAGTGCTTGTTTTAACATGCAAGTATGTGCTTGAATTTTATCAAATTCAATATAACTCACCAAAGATTTCTTTCAAAAGCCTCAAAAGAATGTATCTCAATTAAACAATGTTGGCATGCTGTACTGTAAATAACTACGTATACAGTAGTCTTTAAACTAGATTACCCTGGAATTTGGAGCAATGAGTGAAGCAAAGTGTTTATAAAGTAATTCATATCCTTTTTAGTAACAGAAATCAGATAACAACATAGCTCCTATTACTTTTTACTACACAGGTGTATTGACATATGCATTTACCTTTCACACAGAAATTATAAAATTTCCCCAGAACAGTAACTTTCTAAAAGCCACACTGGTGCCAAGTTAAGAAAATCTTCCAAAATAACTAAATTAATTTCAATTTTTGCCTTGAGCATTGTCATAATAACAACTGTTGTATGAAGCTATGGGCCCATTTAATAACAGATACTGGTACTGTCTTTTATATTGCCTGCATCTTAGAGCTCATTCATTCCTCCATATGGTGACAGTTGTAGCTCTTGAAGAAAAAGCACCGAAGAAATCTAGATTATGTTCTAAAAGAAACTCCAGTGTAGGCTGCTTCTTACTCTAAGACACATAATATGCTACAGTCCACAACTGAACTTTAAGTAATAAATGGAATTGCAAGAATTAGCAGTCCAAAACATCCTACATTAAAAAAAAAATACTGTTATTTACTTGTACAAGGTAGATGATATAAAAGTTTCACTCTGTATGTATGCTTATTTTTTTTACATCTCTCATTCTGTTAAGCGGACATCTACACTGCCACATAAATACTAACAGTACACATGCATTTTATGTGAATTACAACATAGAGAACTCTTATCCAAAATTCTCTGTACCTTTGCTCAAGGTATAAAGAAAAAGAAAGCTAAAGCCATAGGATTGATCTATTTACCTTACTAAGAAAATCAGGAAGATAAGAAAATAATAATGAGGGAAAATGGTAATATCAATCAATTAGGAGTCTCAGCCACCTTCCCCCAAAAATAAGAAATATATGGTATTGACAAGGACACAGTAAAAATTAACTGAGTTAGATAGTCTTAACACAAGTATCACTTCCATTGTAAAAAACCCTAAACGTTCTATAGTATGCCTTGGCCAGGGCCTTTTTTTCAGAAAGAAGAGCAACAGCACGGCAAAGGTATTAAGGACTTCCAGAGACAGAGATACTTACGCAGCCTTACAGTGGGGTTTGTGAGGGACCTGAAAAGGATGACGATATTGTGGGATATGAGCATTTGGAGTCTGCCTGTTGAGAGGAGGAATGGAAAAAGGTATTGTGTAGCAACAGGTCTTTATATTAATCATTTTCTGCCAGCCGTGTCAAACAGCTTTTCTACACATACAGCAGTATTTAGCAATTTCACCTGACAATACTTTTAAAAAACTACTATGTTCTGTGTTCAAAAACAGTTTAAAAGTAACAGGACTCTTGACTGTGGAACCCTTAGTAGAGAAGTCTATTAAAAGGTTGTTCTTCTACCTAGATTATATTTAGCGATACCTCTCATATAATTTTTCTGATCTGTTTTTGAAACTTCAAGGAGATAGTTCTTGAATTTTTACTAAAAATCAGCTATGGCAGCCTTTCTCAAAATACTTGACTAACCAGTAATTTCTGAATATGGCTTTTTCAAAGCATGCAAATTAATCAATTTTGTTATTAAATATACCCCCAAAAATATGGAGTAACCAAATTGCGAGATTCTGAACACTGTTCAGAAAAGGATTTTTAGCAACTCCCAGATGGAACCTTTATCACTTTCCAAGGTAAGAGGCCCAAACGAGTAATAAGGCTCTAAAATCCTTCAGAAAAACTGATACAAAGATTGTATTTATGAAATATATATGCATAGGAAATACTTCAGAACTTTAACTTCAGAAAAACAAATAAGCAGTACTGAATGTCAGAGTAGCTGTCAGATCTCATGACCCATAACTATGGCATGCTGCTTCTTTCCTTACCACCACTGCACCTCCTCAACCTCTGACAATGCAAAGACCGTAAACCCAACCTTTGGAAGGCAACGTAGTGCTGAGGGACAGGGGACAGGAAGGGGACAAGATAAGTAGTGCAGCGTGTCATTGGCCTCTCTATCCTTCCTACTGACCCTTCACCCATGTCTGTCTTCATCCTATCTTGCCCCCATTGTCCTGGTTTCAGCTGGGATAGAGTTAATTTTCTTCATAGTAGCTAGCATAGTGCTGTGTTTTGGATTTAGTACCAGAAGAATGTTGATAACACACTGATGTTTTCAGCTGTTGCCAAGTAGTGCTCAGACTACTCAAGGACTTTTTGAGCTTCTCCTGCTCGCCCAGGTGCATAACAAGCTGGGAGTACAGCACAGCTAGGACAGCTAACCCAAACTGACCAAAGGGCTATTCCATACCATATAATGCCATGCTCGGGGGGGGTTAGTCGGTCGGTCGGTCGGTCGCAGCTCAGGCTATGTGATGGTGGCTTGGGGGGAGTGACCGCTGCTCGGGACGGGCTGGGCATCGGTCAGTGGGTGGTGAGCAATTGCATTGTTCTATATATTCTGTATATTCTCTTACCATTATTACTATTATTATTGTTATTCTTCTCTCTTATTAAACTGTCTCTATCTCAACCCACGGGTCTTACTTTTTTTTCTTTTCTACGATTCTCTCCCCCATCCCACAGAGGGAGGGGGAGGAGTGAGCGAGCGGCTGCATGGTGCTTAGTTGCCAGCCGGGTTAAACCATGACACCCATTGTCAGATGTCTGAGACAAAAAAAAACCCAACCTTTGCTGTTTTATTGGGGTGAGAGATCTTCACTAAGCTACTTAAAGAAGAGAGTGCATGAGAGAAGTGATGTATTGCCATTCCTGAGCCTGTGCTGTCTAGGCAGACTGCTACAGTCACTGCTATCACAAACGTGAAACTATTCTGCAGCCTGTGTTTTCTCTTCCTCCAGCTAGACAATTGCTTATTCCACAAGCTAATCAGGCACAAACTTTCCTGTCTTGGCAAAAGCAACTCTTAAGCTCATTTCCCCAAGCTGTTATTTTTCAGCTATCACGGTTTACAGACATATGGAAATGTAGGAAGACATACTAACCACAAGTTACTCCACTCAGACCATGTTGGCTGGTCATCTTTGTACATCTTTTCATGGTCAGCTGACCTTCTGAAAGCTTCCAGAATTCCTTTTGCTTTGAGTCAGAAGTGGAGCTGACTACCTCATGCTAAAGCACTTTTCAATACTGTCGACACAATGTGCATTGGGTTGGGCTGAGATGGAGTTAATTTTCCTCATAGCAGCCCTCAGTGCTGTGCTTTCTATTGCTATGTAGAAAGGTGTTGAAAACCCACCAGTGTTTGGCTACTGCTGAGCAGGGCTTGCACAGCATCAAGGCTGTGTCTCCAACATTCCACCACCACCTGGGCTGGGAAGGGGAAAGACCTTGGGAGGGGATGTAGCCAAGAACCTGACCCAAACTGACCAAAGGGATATTCCATACCATATGACTCAGAGATAAAAGCTAAGGGAAAGGAGGAGGAAGGGGGGCATTTGTTTTTTACAACGTTTTGTCTTCCAGAGCAACTGCTATGCATACTGAAGCCCTGCTTCCCGGGAAGTGGCTGGACATCACCTGCTAATGGGAAGTAGAGAATAAAAACTTTGGTTTCCTTTTGCTACCGTGTGCAGCCTTTGCTTTTATTAAATTGCTTTTTTTTATTGCCTTTATCTTGACCTATGAGTTTTTTTCTTTTCCATCTCATTTTCTCCACATCCAGCCAAGGTCAACCAATCACACAGTGGCACCTGAGTGGACAGTGTCCTAACTGAGAAAATACAAAATGGGATTACCTTAGCATGTATTAGTACTTCAATGACCACTAACACCTATGCTGTAAGGAGACTGTTAACACTGTTGAGACAGGACTATTAAGCTGTGATTAGCCAACAGGCCCCTTCTCACCTGGATAATGAACTAGTGTACAATACAGGTTACTAATGTTCATTACAGTAAGTCCTTTAAAAAAAAAAAAATTGGCCACTGCACACAGTCATATCCTTGAAAATTACTTTTTCAACACCCTGGCATGAAAGTTACATTTTGCAACCAGATCATTCATATAGAGATAAAAAGTTATTAAACTGCATCCAGCAGAAGTTTTTGGCAAGAAAATCCCTTTCAGAAACAAAAGCATAGTTATTTGCTCACATAATGCTGATTTTTTCTGTCTATACTTGCCTTGTTGTTACAACTTTCTTTTTTCTTTTATTACCAGACTAGCATTTGAAGATACCTACATATTTACCTCCTCATTTTTAAGATAACCACTTAATAATATAGACACACCCCAGGCACTTAGAAACTAAAATACATGGGCAATTTGTCTGAAATGTTCATGGCTTACAGCTTAGAAACACCATAAAATGACATATATGAAAAATATTTTCTGTGCATGTAGTACTGATTATATCAAATAAATGCAAAGTTAATGACATTAAAATATCTGATTGACACCTTATTTGTTCCTCATTCACTTCATGACGCTTATCAATCAAGGTGACTGAATATGACAGATCTCATCTACATTTCATATGACAAAGTTACCTGAATGAACATAAAGGATTTTTTTTTCAGAAGCACTTTTCAGAAAACTGCTAAAGACATGATGCTCCAGCTGGAGTCAGAGAGCATTGCAGCTTCTTAGAACCTGTGAGAATCAGGTCCCAGAGAGTGCCACAGTGGGCAAGTGTCACTAATTGGCCTTAATGGCCCTGACCAACCATCACCTGGGATCTCCTCCCCTCCACCCAAAGGTCCCAAGAGCTCTATTTAAGCTCAGGCCTGGGTAGCTCCTCCTACCTGAGCTACGTTGTCCTGTTCTGTGGATAGATCTTTTTGTGTCTTTGTCTCTAGTCCTACCTCTGTCCTCATGTCCTGTCTGGACTCACTGAATGGACCCTGGACCTTATTCATTCTCATGCCTTGTCTGGAACTGCTGCGAATCCCTATGTTGAAGCACCCCAGACCCTGGTGTGTTGCAGTGCAGCAGAACTGCCCTCGGTCAGGGAGTGTACTACTGCCTGTGTTGTGGGTGTCTTCAGCACCTATTTTGTCCCTCAGCTTGTTGAGTAGCCCTGCTGTTGCTGCTTGGTGACACTGACTACAAGAAATGGAGCCAGAATAATATGGAGGTTTTCTCTTCAGTCATCGTTCAGAGTAAGCTGCCTTGCGAAGGGGGAAAGAATAATACGAAGAAAAAAGAGCATGCCAAACATTGCTTCAAGCAAGCCTGAAATTCATGTGTGCCAGAAACTGTTATTAGCTGTGAAAAAACCACACCAACTCAATACAGGAGACCTAACACAAGAACAAGTTCCTTTACAATTGCATTTACTAGGATCTAGGTAGAAGATGCTTGAGGAATGAGTCTCTTGCACCACAAAATGACTGTGGTTTCAAGATTAAGAAGAAATGGCCCAAACATGTGCTGTAACTCTTAAGTACCTAAAATTCTTTTTTCCCTCTCCTGTTGTAAGTTGGTTCTCAGGCTTTCAGGAGAGTTGTTTTCCCTCTTCATTTCCATACAACAGAAAAGGAGCATGTGAGGAGAAAACTAAGAAAATGAGCAAAACCTTTTCTACTGAATTTAAAGAAATCAGTGGTTTAGCATATAGCCCAGTTATACCACGTGTCAAAGTATTTCTGAAAATGGTGTTCCATACAGAAGACACAATTTTTTACAACATAGGGACAGATTCAGAAATGGGAGTACAGGGAAGTACTGCTAGCAAGAAGAGGCCACGGTAACTAACTATAGTATCGGCTAAGACTGATAATATCTTCAGAGTTATCAGGTAAAATTTCTAATGCAATCAAAGTACAAAATAATGAAAGCACAAGTAAGGGACATATGTTCCCTGGGATACTGTTTAACTCTGTGATGGAAACATAAAAGCTCAGAAAACTGAGGCAAGTTGAAAACTATCTTAGGCATGCCTAAAGGCACAGAAGGCAAACACCCTGTTCTGATCCTTTGAAGGGTAATTCCAGCAGCCCTTTCACCTAGAAATTCAACAGGATAATAAAAAGACTGAATGCTTCCAACTGGTACCTATGCAAAACACCCTGATTAGAAAGATTTTTTTATTATTTTATTTTAAATTAACTTTGGTCTCCCTAGCACGTACCCACAAAGCAAACAGAACAGAAATGCTAGGCATCTAGCTCAGAGATGATTTCTTAGGGTCAGGTTTGTTATATTTACTCATTGTTGCAGTTTTGCTCAAGATCGTCATGCCTCAGATGTGCTGCACACTGTTTTGACACAGGCCAACATGCCAAAAAATTCCCCTGGTAGTCACTGGAAGACTTTCTGCAAGACTCCTATGTTATCCTATTCCAAGTCAATATAAGATTACATAGATGTATGGTTTTATTATTTGACACCTCTTAAAAAACAAATTGGGATACTATGCTCTGCATTAGTAGTCTAGAACAACAATTATAAGAATTATCAAAAATTAAGGCATGGAATGCCTGTATCTTAGGTACATTCAAATCACCCATAACATAAGTAAAGTTAACAGTCAATAAAATAGCTATTTAAAGGATGTGAAAATGATGGCACTTCATACTAAGAAGAAGTCATACTAAGAAGTTCCTTCTCCAGTTCAGTTCACGTCCTGTCTGGGTTTTCCCCATGCTTTAAAGACTTAGTCTTCTTGCATACCTTACACCTGAGACTGCACCAGAATAACCTTTCTATAGGATTTACATTCAGATTCAAATCTTTATCTGACTTATTTAAAAGGTGTTTTGATCTTTCTTTGACAGTTCAGAGCCACCTCCTATACCTGATTAGCAAGACAGGAGCTGTGTAAGGAGTAAAATAAAAATAATTGGCTTGAGTGTTACCGGAATAAAATATGAAAATCTTCCATATCACTATTACATTTCATCTCAAATGTATAAACTGGCAACTAGATAAATTAAAAAAAAAAAAAAAAAAGTGGGGTTTATATTTGCAGATTCCTGTTGGTTCTTAACTCAGATCACTTCTGGATGACAGTGAGATTGAACCCCAACTCTATCTATCTTGGCAACATCCAAAAAACTCACTGTTGTGTGCTTTTTACATCAGCAGTAAATGAAGTCAGCTCCTTGAGAATACTTCAATTTGCTTCTCTGGGAGGTTATGGCAAAATTTTACTGGAGTACTAATACACTGGCATAATATATAGGTAAACGGCTCCTACTATGAACACAATTTCATTAACCCAGGCAAAACTACAGAATTACCCATAAAGCTTATTCAAAGCAAATTAACAGACAACAATAAAGTGCTTTTTTTTTTAATGGTCTACTACACTAATAGTAAAACTTCCTGTTAATAAAATTACATCTACCAGAGATGATATTTTTCTATATCCTTGAGAGATTGACACAAGTCTGTAGTGTTGATAAGCTGTGACAAATAACATGAGACAAGACACTCCATGTAATGTAAGTATTTTAAATTAACGTCCTCACAGAACTACAGAATAAAGAAGTGTTCCAAAATATTATAAAAATTATTTTTCATTTCCTATGGATTTGAGTCCTAAATGCTTTTGAATGATCAAAAACTTCTATAATGTCCTGTCCTTGCTAGCACAACAACTTTAGTCTTTAGCTCCTCAGGACCCTGCAATAACTGTAGTATGTACACCACTCATTCTCCAAATCCCCATCTGACATTATTAGTCAAGAGTTAGTTTTGTGCGGCTGTTTCAGCGCTGTCACTTGCTGACTGGCCATTCAGCCATCCATTCCCGGGTTTCTTATTACTTGCCTAGTTTTAGATTTAAGATTTTAGATTTTGCCAGATGTAAGTTTTACAGATAAACTGTGGACATTAATAGACACAATTATTTAGATATAATTATTTTACTTTACCGGGGATGTAGTTTTATAGTGAGATGTGAAGAGCTTGGAATTGCATTTTTGAGGTATGTTTTATTTTATATATATTTTCTAGATTATTTGTTTCTATTTTTTAAAATATAGAAAAGGATTCATCAGATACTTTTTCCATACTACATCATTCTCTGACAAACTGAAAGGCTAGCTGTGTATTTTTAAGTCACAGACACTCTTTTCTTCTAGGAATTCCTATTTCACCTTTTTCTGCTGTAAAATTCAGAAAAAAAGTCACTACTTCAAAATTACTTTAATAAAAAATGTAAATAAATAGCTGACACTTCAAAGTTTATGCTATTATATTTCCTGGGAAAAAAAGTTCATACATATAAAATACCTTATTTAAACAACATTTTTTTTCATTCCAAATTGAAATATTTCACTTTGTTGATGCTTATGCTGCTAAAATAGCACAAGCTAATTCCCTTAAGCATAGTAGCCAGGTTCAGAGTTAATGCAAATATACGTGCAGCACTATATTGTGTTATCTGGATATTAAAATGCATATTGTGTCAAAATTATAATATCCAAACTACATGGTTTTTACACTACAGAAGCATTTCAGTAATTTTTGTATATGTTCTTGCTACATTGAGATTTTACAGGGAAATGTTTCAGTTTTATCTAATCACATTTTTCAAAAAGAAATTTTCTTCCATCTGATCCCACCAGAAGAAAATTAAGCTCCTTTATATTTCATTATTGGGTCATACCATAATCTGGGCATCAAAATGTTTTCTGTTGAAGGGAAATTGAGCAGAATAATTACAGTGTACTAAATAATTCAGGGCTCCAAGGTTTGTCTGTGGTATAAGTTTATGAGTTCTACATAACATCAAGAGTAAAACACATTCCAGCTCCTGACATGTAACAGGCCAATTAACAGGTAAATTTCTTGCTATACTTTTGGGGGTTTATTTACTTAAAAATAAATATCACTACATTTAAAATATAAGAGCTTTTAGAATGTTTTTAGAGTTAGCCTTTGGAACAGCCTTAATTGAGGTTTCTTCATGATATGAATTTACCACTTGCAAGCATGTGTTATGTTTATAATTTTCATTTCATAACATACAATTTTTCCCAGACTATTGCTTTATTCAATGCACACAGCAGCTTATATTTACTTAACGACAGTTCGGTAGTTTCTGTTACACTCATTGACCCATTCATGCAGAAAATTTTATCTCCATTGCTGATACTAACTAGTTAACATGAAATAAAATTATCAATTTCTTTGTGAGCATTTCAAATCCTACGCTATTTACTTTTAAAAATATTAATAAAAGTGCATTCATCTCCATTAGATGAAAAACTGAAACTGTAGAGAGCAAGAATACCGAAGGTGAATTCAGCTCTCCTAACTTTAGGGGCCATACCAGCTGAGGCACATAAGTACCACTTGGGATTCATGAGACTGGCAACTATGACTCAAAAGCTCAGCACCTTCTGTATAGGCACCTAAAGGTCAGGCGTTTATTGCCAAGGAATCCAGAATAGCGCTAGATCCTTAATCAGAGGTAACTGATTCAAGCCCGCACATAAGCAGCTTTTTTACACTGCTGTTACACTTTAGTTGAAACCTTGTCAGGATAGTCAAGAGAGCAATTCAACTTATCCCAAATTAGACAGCATTTGGTTAGATGAGCAACTCTAAATTCTCTTAGTCAAGCTCAGACTTCTCTGGTGCAAGCTCCCATTATAATCAATGCTCACATGTAGACTCCCATCCACCTCACAGACAACTATAAGCTGAATCCGACTTAGAAAAATTAGTCAAATATGTCTGATGATTTTTAAGGGTTCAGTTTTTCACCATTACACTTAGCATAGCATACAAAGCATGGCTCCCCATGTCTTAAACTACAGTTGTTTGAGTAACCACCAAATCAAGAGTCTAAGAGGGTCTTTAAAGTTAGGTATATAGCTTGGCTAAATCACCCAATTTGGTGAGGGCATAGGTGATTAATCCAGTATCACACCGGAATTCTGGCACAGGCAGGGATCAAATCCAATTCCAGTACTGCTTCACCTGAATTCTGTGGCTCTTTCATTCTCTAGTGAAATTTCTTGCCTCAGCTTATCCATTTTTATAACAAAAGAGAAAAGTACTGAAAAACAACGGATACACTATAGAAATTTCCTTCCTCCCTTGGTGAGGACAAGGAGTAAATTAATTTTAACTTTACATAGAAACTTGGATAATGAATACAGAGGATTGATATAATTTCTGTGCACAGCTGAGAGGAAGAAGGACAATTCAGAGATCATAAAACCACAATTTTCCTTTGAAACTAAGTATTTCAAAGTATCAGTCTTTATGTTAGGATCTTGCTCATCATTTCTATTCTTTGGGATTAGCAGCACAGATAGCATCTAAAGCACAAAATTCTTCCTCTCTATTCTTATGACTAATGTCTTTGGTGATGTGCTAGTCATTAGTCACCTTAGTAAATACAATCTCCTGCTCACTTGCCTGTCTGATTTACAGCTCATAGCACAGTATATTTAAAATGCATCTCTCTTATCCACAGGCTATTCCGTAGTTATCTTCCTTTTGTGCTCTATCAATTACCTATCACCTATTGCTTTTCCTTTCACTCTCATCAGTATACCCAGAGCTTTTCATAGATCTGACTCTTCCAGTATTTTTGTTTTCATTTCTTGTCACGTCTGCACTACACAGCACAATGCCTCTCCTTCTGCTTTCTTTCTGCCTTCTTCAAGGTAATCCTTGCAAACAAGGGTATATTTCAACCTCCCCATCTTCTTTCAAATCAGCATGTAAGTATACATCTTTCTTAAAGTCTTTCCCTTCATTTATTATTTATGCACATTTACATAGCAGTTAACAATGCCAAACTCTAATCAACCAAGTAACTGTACAGAGGGTTTCTTACATTACTTTAAGCACAGGTCACTGTAGTACTTAATTTACTTATTATTTATTTTTTAAAAAAATTAAAACACTGGCCCATTAAGTTACCTTCACTTCAGAAAAGCAAGCTAAAATTCTATGTCCTAACAAAACATCTTTCTGGAAGAAGTGATGCTTATCAGCTGAAAAACAAAATACTTCTCTCTTCCTATAAATATACACTTATATAGGCTACAACATACACAGATACCACCTTACAAGTAAGGAACACTACTGTACCATTAAAAAACTATCAGCCTCCTGCCACTATCACCTTTAAAGAACCATGAAATCTATTTGTAATCTAGTTTTGCACTATTTAATTTGCTTGAATTTGTTTCCAATGGATGTCCAGACAGCACTCGCATAACAAAGCTGTGTCTGTATATACCTATCTAATAAGGCCTCAGTCATAGTGGTAAAACAGAAAATAGCAGTACTAGGGACAGCTGAGAACACAACTCAACTCTTCAAGTGTCTGTTCTCCCCCATTCCTTTGGGGAAAAGCCAAAAGAGTTAGCGTAGATTAAAAACTTTATGATAAAAATTAGTCAAAACCATAGAGTTTTGAGCTAAACTGATTACCTCTGCAGTTGGAGCTGACAAACAGACACCACTCATGATTTAACATAGTTTGACTACGCAACCTAAAGGAGAGCTGCCCCTGTAGTAAGGAGCGTTATTAGTAGGGAAAAGTGGTGGAACAAGCTGTTGCCTGCCACTTCTCAACGTGCTTGTGGCTGCCTCAGCCCACCTTTTTCCCTGATCCTCTCATTCAATTCTCAGTTCCAATGGGACCACAGGAAAGAGTTCATATGATTCCCAGGGTTTTAAGGCAAGAGCTAAAAAGTTTTTTCAAATGACTGAAGAACTGAGCATGAAGCTGAGCTTTGGCTTGAGTTAAACGGCCCAGCAACCCAATGTCTTTCTTGTAGTGAGGGGCCCAAAATCGAAGATAGTATTCAAGATGAGGCCTCACCAGTGCAGAGTACAGGGGCATGATCATTTCCCTGCTCCTGCTGGCCACACTATTCCTGCTACAAGCCAGGATGCCAGTGGCCTTCTTGGACACCTGGGCACACTGCTGGCTCATATTCAGCTGGCTGTCAACCAGTACCCCCAGCACTCCCACCCAGTTTGGTGTCATCTGCAAACTTACTGAGGGTGCATTCAATCCCCTCGTCCAGGTCATTGATAAAGATATTAAACAGAACTGGGCCCAGAACTGAGCCCTGGGGGACACTGGCCACCAGCTGGATTTAACTCCTTTTACCACAACTCTCTGGGCTTGGCCACCCAGCCGATTTTTTATGCAGGGAAGAATATATCTGTCTAAGCCATCAGCCACCAGCTAGAATGCTGTGGGAGACAGCGCCAAAGGCTTTGCTGAAGTCCAGGTAGACAACATCCACAGCCTTTCCCTCATCCACTAGGTGGGTCACCTGGTCATAGAAGAAAATCAGGTTGGTCAGGCAGCACCTGTCTTTCATGGACCCATGCTGGCTGGGCCTGATCCTCTGGTTGTCCTGCACATGCGTGGTGAGTGCGCTCAGGATGAACCATTCCATGAACTTCCCTGGTACCAAGGTCAGGCTGACAGGCCTGTAGTTCCCTGGATTCTCCTTCCAGCCCTTCCTGTCCTGGGCATCACATTGGCAAGTCTCCAGTGATCTGGGACCTCCCCTGTTAACCAGGACTGCTGAAAAATGATGGGAAGTGGCTTGGTAGCTCTCTCAGTACCCTTGGGTAGATCCCATCCGGCCCCATAGACTTGTGGATGTCCAGGTGGCATAGCAGGTTGTAAACTGCTTCCTCCCAGATTATGTGGGGTTTATTCCACTCTCCATCGCCATCTTCCATCTTGGGGGGCTGAGTACCCAGGGGATAACTTGTCAAGCTATTAAGGACTGAGGCAAAGAAGGCGTTAAGTATCTCAGCCTTTTCCTCATCCTTGGTGGTTTAGCTGAACAGGAGACCAGGCCAGTGGGCTAGATGCAGGTGGGATGAATGGGATATCAGGTAAGTGTTTTAGAGAAGCACGGGTCTGTCAGGGCTGTTACACTCTGAGCGTGAGAGCAAGAGCCGTGGCCAGAAAACCTGCAGAGCAGAAATTATGAGACATTGTCTGAATGTAGTAAGGGAGGATTCTAGAAAGAACTGAGTGACGAATTGCTTTTACTGTTCAGGCTTTACTACTCTGTTCAGGGCTTCTATTAACACTTGTGCTAGACAGTCTCAAGAAGAAGGTTAGCGTATCCTTTCAGATACGATATTCCCTCCATGCTATTAACAAAATTCAGGGTGAGTCTGGACAAGTTATCCTCTGGCATATAAATTTCTTCTTTATCCAGAGAAAGAAGACATCCCTCACTGACTCCAACATGCACAAATGACACAGCAGGCTGGCCTTGTATCTGAAGAAGACAAAAGAAACAAGGGCTACACAAGGTCAGCTTTCAGATCTCACAATTAAGACATACCATTTAGGGGAGGAAAGAGATTGAATACCAAGTGCCAAATGGACAGAGGAGAAGTACAATCTTGCAGTAACACCCATCTCCACTAACACTGGGGCACTAGTCAGGATAACACTTTGATTAGATCATTTGATTTAGATATAGTATACTTTTATTTAGATTATGCTGGTGTGATGTCAGCAACAGACAGACAGAGGAGTTCACACTGCAAACTACCAGTACTTACAGTCTTACAACTTTGGAAAATTCAGAATTATTCAAAAGCACATTCATGTCCTGTAAAAAAATGCATTTACTATAGGCTACAGTTTTAAAATAAGTACCTTGTGATTTTTTGTCGTGATGCACGGGAGACATGAACTCAAATTGTTTGTGGCCAGCAAACGGCAGAAACCACGTCACTCATAAAGTTCACTGAGCTTCTCACGGTCCACGTAACTCCAGACTCAAATGCACTAAACCACATGAACACCACGTTATGTGTCTCACCAAGGGCAATGGCAGCAGATGCCTTTGCAAGGCAGGGAGCCATCAGTGTGTTGAAGTGCTTGGGGTGACAGACCTCAGCAGCAGCGGGATTGGCACCGTGCCCAGGTGTGGCTGCTTCTTGCCAGCAGCATCCCTTCAGCATGAGGAAGACATTCGCACGGTACACTGGCTCATGGCTTTGGCTCAGCACCCCGTTTCCAGGGGGCTGAACAAGTCCTGAAGGTATTTCCTGGACCCGGGCTAGTTGGCACGCTGGTCTCCTTGGTCTAAAACTGCTCCCGAGGCCCAGGTGGTGCGCAAGTGTGGGCAGCGTCCTGGCCCGGGCACCGGTGGTGACAGGGCCTGGGCGCCGAGCCCTGCTCAAGGCCTCAGCTGGGAGCCGAGCCCCGGGACCGGCGGGGGGAACCGGCCTTCCCACGCCGCACCCG
>NW_009258674.1:52686-70517 GCF_000687185.1 Egretta garzetta
GGCGCACCTCTCCGGAGGAGAGGGCGGGGAAAGCCTCAGCCCTCACCGGCTTTCTGCTCAGGCTCCGCACCCCCCCGGGCTGCCCCCCGCGTCCGGACTCCCTGTGTCAGCCCGCCTGGCTGCGGGGAAATGGGTGGCTGGGACGACCTGTATCCGCTCCCGGTGCTGCCCTCCTGGGTACCGGGCGCTGCCGCCGGGATTGTCTCCTTGCACCTCATCCAGAAACTACTCTTCCCCTACTTCTGGGCAGACCTGAGATACCTGCTGAAAGTCTTGGTGTACGGGCTGAGAGTGGAGATGTCCCGGCTGCAAGGGAGGATTGTGACCGTCCTGGACAAGTTTGTGAAGCTGGCTGAGAAGCAGCCCCACAAGCCGTTCCTCATCTACGAAGGGAAGGTGCACACCTACCGGGATGTGGACAGGAGGAGTAATAGGGTAGCGCAGGTCTTTCTGCACCATGGGGCTCTGAAGAAGGGTGACACGGTGGCCTTGCTGATGGGCAACGAGCCAGACTTCATCCACGTGTGGTTCGGACTGGCCAAGCTGGGATGCGTGGTGGCTTTCCTGAACTTCAATGTCCGCTCCAGATCTCTCCTGCACTGTGTCAGTAGCTGTGAGCCCAAGATTCTGGTGGTGGGAGCAGGTAGAGTATATGCCTGATTCGTACATCCAGACTTTTAATGTCACATCTTCCTGGTGTGTGTCTCTCCAGCTACTTTATTGAAAACATGATTTTCAGATGTTCACAGAATGAAAAAAACCTAGGGCTAGAAGGGACTTCAAGAGATCTGCCTCTCGAGCAGAATCAAGTATATCCATGCTTTGTGGATATCCATTTAACCTTTTCTTAAAAAATGTGCATTGCAGGAAAGTTTACAGCATCTAAGTACAGCCTGCTCCAAGTGTTTAATCGCTTTGGTAGTTGCTTAATGTGTTTCAGAAAAGGTTAAAATGATCTATTAAAAATGATTTCCCATTCCTTTTTAAATAGTCCATTTTAATTTTATTTAAGTCGCCCTTTCTTCTCCTGTACTACCTCCCCATCTTTCTAGTGATCAAAACCACTGTAAGCTAGGTCTAAGCTCAGACTGTACAACCTCTGCTGTACAACTGTTCACAGAGGTATGATAGTCTTCCACTAAAGTTGAGAGGGTTTTTTTACAGGTGTAGTACATAGGAGGTTGACTGGTAATAACCAACTTGCTGTTGGCATTGGGTTGTAGAAGAAATTTATGTGTTTGAATAGAAGATAATAGTGTGTGTTGTGTAAGTTTCCAGAGTATTAAATTTTTATTAAATGCTTCAAAAGAATTTCAAGTCTTGATGTAGGCACGCTGTGCTTTGTATATTCAAATTGGGCTTCAATTACAGAGATGCATAAACTGAAGACAGATCCAAAACCTGAACTTGCCTCAACATTTATGATCAAGTGCGAGTGAACCTGCAATGCTAAAAGATCACACAGAACTTTGACATTTGGCTGGAGGAGGAGATTTCAGAATTATTTAATATTAATGTTGCCCTCCCTCTCGAAAATTATTTCAAGTCTACTCTGATGTATTTCTATTTCACAACTTTTTGCCTTATTCCTGTTACACAGGTTGTGTGGTTTGGCATCCATGACACCTAAATGGTGGAATTTCCTTCCATCTGTTCTCTGCTGCTGCAGATTTGTGCTTTCAAAAATGTATTTAAGATTTTTCACTTGCATATTTTTTTAATATAAATTCTGACATTCTGATTGCATATGGTAAGCTGGTTTAAGAATGCTTGGTAATTAAAACAAGCTAATGAAACAAAAGCGGATTTAAATACAATCTCAAAACACATTATAACAATGCTTCTGAACTGCCAGTTTTTAATTTTGCTTTCTTATTTACCTAATAAAGCTAAAAAATCTCATTTAACACCCTCTTATGAGCATGTGCTTTTGAGTATATGGATTGAGGAGTGGAATTAGCGCTCAGGAAATTCTTGCTCATTGACTGGAGTGAAGGAGAACTTTGGATTAAAACTTGTATCTAAGAGTAGTCTTCATTAAAACGAGAGGTCACATAATGAATGAAAAAAGCATTTGCAAAGCAGGAACAGGGTCCATGTTTCTCCACTCTTAAATTTGTAACCAGCAGCTGATAGTAAGACAACTATGTTGAACTAACTTGTTCTAGGAGTCTGCCTCCGCTCACAATGTAAGAGCTATGTGCAGACAGATAATACAACAGAGATACCAACAGATTAGTCTCTGAGCTGGCTGGTCTTTTGTATGTTGGTCTTCTTACTTTATTCATGGGTTTTAGTCTCTGCATTAAGTTTGTCAGTCCCTTGAGCCTGCAAGGCTTCACAGTATTAAGTTTGTCAGTCCCTTAAGCCTGCAAGGCTTCACAGTATTTTTCTTTCAGGACTTAGGGGCTCTTTTTTTACCTGTACCTGGAGTTGAAGTTCTGTTATGTCCTTGTTTATTGGCCATGTCATATAGAAAAGGAGCCTCTCCAGAAGAGTCGAGGTTTCACAACTGTTCAGTTCATATACTGTTCAGTGACTGTGAGGACTAACTCACACCACTCTTGAAACAAAAAACATATTATACATAATTATTATACATAGTAATTTCCCCATAATGTTTATAAAAGTTGCAGGGCAGTATTTAACACTGAGGCTACATAGTTTGATAATTCTCAGAGATCAGTTAAACATCTTTTCATCCACTGTTAGTGTGTGTTTCAAGGGATTTTTCCTTATCAGTAGGCATGACTTGAAATTTCTTGTGTATTTTTGTCTTGTGGCACCATTTTCTGCAGGATTGTGCATAGCTGGAGCATAGTATTTTTTTTTCCCAAAATATTTACACTAAAAACAATCAGTCTGTGGTCCAATATCTGTCATTGTCTTAGGCATCATATTTGGCAACTAAGATTGTTTTTTTCAATCAGAGATTAGTATGTAATTGAGATCAGTATGTATGCATAGTATCTAATTTCTAGATAGTGGAAATTCTAATTTTCAGAAATATGTAGGTTTTTTCAGCCTCTACAAACAAATATAGACTTGACTTAGCCATTCAATTTCTTTTAACAGTCACAAAACTATCTTTTCAATATTTTGGATGACCCTCAATCTTATTCATATACTGCAGCGCAGCAGAAATTATCCCTTTAACAATTTGACCATTAACTGTCTGTGCTTAGCAAGACCAAATTTGCTCTTGACATTCTTATCTGTGATGGTACACTAAATGAGGAACCAGTATTCAAATCCATTTAATGTTAAGGTTTCATTTGTGCTGAAGGGAACCCTCCACCTTCTGCTGGTATCTGGAACAGTTCTGCAGATAATTGTTTATTGCTAAATCTTCACTGCTCAGAATGGTGGTGTAGCCTTCCTCTGCGTGAGATGATTGCATCTTGCAGCTTCTTTTGGTACATCTTGTCATTTTTCCAAAATGCTTTTATTTTTTACAGATGTGATACTGCTATCCAAATAGGCTGGACACTATTTATGGTTGCATTTTCTTCCACGCCTTGTTCAGTCTTTCATGCTGCCTCTTGCAAGATCACTCTCCTTTGTGGGATTTGTACCATTCAGTTTTGGTTTGTGCCTGCATATTTTTCAGAGGTTGTAGTTTGGTAAGCCGGTCCAATTAGTATCATCTTGTCTTTCCTTCAGCACTTGCAGTCAGACTTTCTTCTGATCTGACAATTCTCTGATATTTTGATTGCTTTTTCTAACTTTAAATAGTATTTAAGTTTTGGGTGTTTGGTTTTGATTTACATGTTCTACAAACTCTCTGCAATTGAATGTTTTATTCTTAAGCCTCAGATGTGTTTTAAAAACTTCAAAATTTCTCCCTCTTGTTGGTTTCTTACATGAAATGGGTATCTCCAAAAGATTGATTTTTTTTTTCTATGACAGCAATGCTCTTTTAATTCATTTAGCACATTGTAGTAACTTGGATTTTTTCCTTCTCATCCAACCACAGGCTGTAAGGCAAATATAGATTCTCTGATTTGCCAATATTTAGACTTGGTGTTCCTTTCCAGTATTTTCACTTGCTTTTGTGGCAGAGAGAGTGTTTTTGCTTTAGCTACTTTAATTTGTCTGCTGTGTTCCCAGAGCATTTAGTTCTTGCTTTAATTTGTTGTGTAACATTCTCACACTTCCATTCCCAGAAATTCTACCACCACTCCCATTCTGGGGAATGTTTGTTGAAAGAGATTCAAAAGTTGGAGTTTAAAACTGAATTTTTAATAAACCAGCAGAACTAAAATGTAAGTAAATGAGGAACTTGTAAAGGAGAAAAAAAGAAGCTATATGCCCTTCTCTCTATCAGACTGCCAGCATTAGCTTGCTTTAACAGCAGTCTGACCTGTTTAAAAGGTATTCATCCTTACTATGTTTGTTACCAGATCATGCCACTCTTATTTGTTTAAAAACTACTGGCTAAACAGAGGAGTAAGGTACTGCTTAAAATGAACTGTGTCCTTTCCATGGAGTATTTCTATTCATTACTTTAACAAGGGATTATATTTTATCTTTTGGACAGTACCCATGTAAAAGCAATACTATTAAACAAAACACACTTAGTGACCCACTAGAAAGGTACAACTGGAATTTGCTAAGGCATTTGTAGTGTTTTACTACTCGTAAGAGTTCAGCTTTTAGTAGGACATCCCAAATTGCCATTGTGATTTCTGATGCCAGGATTCAACAGTGAAAGGGCTGCATTACTAAACTCCGTGAGATCGGTTTAGATCAGTCCTGATAGCAAAGGCTATTCAGGGAGTGTACATGCCACATGGACATGTGTGGGCAGCCTGCTCTACATGGGCCTGCTTGAGCAGGGGTGTCGGACCAAGACGACCTCCAGACATCCCTTCCAACCACAGCCATTCTGTAATTTTGCAGTTCTGTACAGAATTACATCTCCCAGCTGTGCCAGTATAGCATTTTCCTGGCCAGGATTCTTTATTCTCAAGGCACCAGCAGTGCTTTCTGCTGCCGCTGAGTGTCTTCTGAACTTCTCACCGTCTGAGCTCAGAACCAGGATTTACACTGGCAGGAGGGAAGTTCAGACAGAAGTGTGTCTTCATCACGGAGAAAGAGAGTAAACAGCGTCTTTCTTGGTATTTGTAAATTAGGGTTGTATGGTATTATACACAAGTAGCCGTATTATAGAATCATATGTTAGTCCCTGAGTGAAAAAAATAATGGATTTTTATCAAAACCATCTTTTCTTAAATATTTGGAATAAAAAGCTACTTAGACCTAAACATTTAGGACAAGGAAACCAAGGAAGACCTGAAGAAGACACTATGATCTGTTCTGGTAAATACCATACTTCATTGATCACTTGCTTTTACTTAATCTGTGTCTCTGTCCCAGATGTCCTTTGAGTGGAAAACAGGGCAAGAGCGATTCCCAAGCCAGTTTGTGTTTTACTACCTTTCTTGCCTTCAGTGGTGTTTCAAGATCCCAACACTGATCCTGAGCCACAACTGACTTGTAATTTCTGTTATTATTACTTAGTGAGAGTAAGTGCTGAGTGGAAGGAGTCACTTGGGAGATCAAGTACAAGTAACAATTATTTTCTGAGGCCAGACAGTGTGGGGAAGAGTTTGGACTTGCCATAGCTTATGGAGCATATCAACCAGGGTACACATCAAAGTTACGTAAGAACCATTTCATACAGTTTTCCTTCTCAGTAACTTTCTGTTCAGTACAAGCTGATCTCAGGATCTGATGTATTCCTTTCATCAGTGTAGGACTGTGTCCTTGCCAACAGGCTGCATTGTTTCTTTCCTAGAAAATAACATAAAAAACCTTTTGTGCAACTTCAAGCCTAGGACAGTAGTTCAAAACCAAAACATATTTTCCTTGCTTTCTCAAAAGATGTAACTGAGTTATGTATTCTTGTGAATTTAAGGTAACAGTTTCACAAACTTTTTGTTGAATAATGAAATGCTTTAAAAGCAAGAGGGGAAAAAAAAAGCAAAAAAGTGGAGAAGCATATTCATCTTGACCAATTACAATTTTTTTTTTCCCAGTAGAAGCCAAGTAGTTAGCAAATGGTGAATATTCATATGCAAAATATGTAAACAATGCATACAGAACTGCTGACTGCATTGCCAAACTTTAGATAAGCAGTCATTTCTTCCAAAACAAATAAAACAAGACCTGAATTTACTTTCATGATGTGAAAAGCAAACAAGTACTTGAGAGAAACCACAAGCTCAGATAGCTCAATTGCTTTACTATAGCTGCTTTGCTATATGGTAAAGTACACATAACAGGTACCTCTAGAAATAACCAAACTATAGTTGGTCCAAGAGGGCTGTTTTTTCCTGACACATGTACAAAGTGATATGTAAAGACCAGTGAGCCCTACACAACATCTGGCACAGAAGTTCCTTGTTCACGGCACAAAACAGCACTTGACTACAATCAGAATTATTCTTTGGAAATATGTTAGTACAACTGAGAGTTATCTTCAAACACCCCATGCTCCTGTGTGTTCCAGAAGTTATTTTCTGTTTCTGGCACTTTGAATACAGCTGTTTCAAATTACCCTTTCTTATTCAGGAAATCACTTATTGTTTCTGCTGTTCTATGCTATCTAACTAGAAATTTCTTTCAAGATAATGTATAATTACAAGCTGTTCACATATTGTTCCAAGTACTAGATTCCTGAGCACAGAAGAAAAATTCTACTGTATAATTGTTTCATAGTTCAATAGTAGTTAAAAAAACAAGCAAGCCTTTGTGCAACAACAAACCCCATAGTTTTTATGAGTGCTTAGAGAAACAATAAACAGTGTGTATGTTTAATTTGAAGATTGATCTTAATTATTTGGAGTAAATATGTTTTGGTCTACTAAATGGGAGCTATGCCCTCCTGTCATTCTTTTATCTTAAATTATTGTGTCTGTACAAAAATATCTTCTGTAGAGAAGTTGCGAGTTGGTGGGTAATTAAGCTTCATTGTCATCACTTTCAAAAATGTAATAAGCAAAACAATTTAAGGAAATGCAAAAAGGAATTAATTTATCTCTAGAAAATAAGGAAATGGCACAGTGATCCCTTTAGTATCTGCAGTACTTAAAAAGGGTGATACTCACTGAGGCTTTTTTTGGCAGGCCTTCTGCAAGAGGATAGTTTTCAATTAAACAATAGGTGAAATTTCATTTACAATTACACTTTAGGTACACAGGATAATTTTGCATGATGACTTTTACTGGGCAGTTTTTCTCAATGTTCGTACATCACGTTTATTGTCAGTTAAGGACACCACACCAGATGGACAGCTGAGTCTGGTTCAACTGGTTACTGGAGCCAAGAAATTCTTAACAATCCTTAATGATTAACAATCCTTAACATCTTTGCTGGCACTGTAGTTGGAGCCAGTGCACCAAGAAAGAATGACAGGGAATGCTATATTCTTTTACTGGTTTTGAGAACAGAAATGGAGCTCCAGCCACTTCTAACACCTGTGTTTCTTTTGCTAGGTTCTCAGCTTAACTTGTACCTACAGAAACTATCATAAGTATATTTAGAAGATATATACGCATATACATGCATAATAAGAAGACAAAAATCAGTATTAGAAGGTAGTAAGTATATAGTTATTCTGTCACACTTGGTTTATTAATAGCTTTTTTAATTAGAAACAAAACTGTTGTATTTTCGTATTTAGTACTTGAAAAAGGTACTTTAATTTTACAATACAACAGCAAAACAGAACTAATATGCCAATGAACCTTGGCTTTCAATGTATTGAGTTTCCTGCAGTTAACACTATTGTCCTTAATGTTAGGTTTTATTCATATTTTTTCATTCTACTGCTATGTGTAGTGGAAGGGGACTGTACTCCAATGATTCAGACAGATCTGTCTTTTAGATTTTCATAATTATTTGGGTGATTCCTTCCTGAAATCATTCTGCAGTGCAAGAATGTTAGAACACAAAAATGTTAATGTCACACTCCATCAGATCTACTTGCTAAACATGCATAAAATATATAGAACTTATACTCTGTAGGCTTTGGGTTTGTAAGACGTATGTTTAGTTGGCGACAGTAGGCTGTATCTCTGTCGCAGTAATAGAGATTAGTATGTAATTCATTAAAATATATACAGCAGTCTGTCACTAGGAAAGTAGTTTTCTGTAAGATTAAAAGTCTTCAGTTATTTTGGTGCAAAATTTATGCAAGGGGATTCTATTAATGGTATCCATATTTAATATTTGCAAAATGAGCTTGGAGTTCATATCAGGATTTCAAATGCTGGCTCTGGCAATGCCTCAGTATGAGGTTCTGCGTGAATCATGTCAACTTTGTTTATTCATCTGTGAAAGCTAAGATAATAACATAAATTTATACCCACAGGGATCTTTGCAAGATTAATTACATAGGCTGAGATCCAACAAAGCACTTAAGTGTAAATGGGCCTTTAAGTATATGCATAGTTCTATTGAAAGCAATATTATTCCTATTCTTGAGAATTTTCCTGGATTGCTGAGAAAGCAACAGATTGTAAAAATGCTTAGAAATATAAATACCAAATGTATTACTTAAGGATTGACGTCTATTTTTTATTTTTCTTGTTGTTTAATCTGGGACTCTCTCTCATGGTTTCTTTCTTGAGAAGCCAACAACAGAGATCTTAGTTATGCTGCTGGTTTTATTTTATAAAAGTGAGTTTGTATTTATACTCAGGTAAACGCCAATAGAAGGAATGTCTTTCAGTGAATGAACACATGATTATAAGAAAATAAAATTGTCTGATGTACCCAAAATCAGATTCATTAAGGTTCATCTGAAACACTTGAAGCACTACAAAAATAGCCAAATGGTTCTTTGGCAGTGTCTGAATAAGCCACGAGCCTGTATCAAATTTCTATTCTGTGTAATACATGATACAGTTTTTTGTTTGTGTGTTCATTTTTAAATTAGTCACTTCTGTGCTTTTGAAAAAAAATACTGCACGATGAGAGATTGCTGTTGAGGGTATCCAGGGAAACCTGCACGGTAATTATCAGATATGTGTATATTTGCCTTACATCTTCAACCAATTTCTTCATGATTTGTTTGAAGTTGAAGCTTCACTACCCTTCATTCTGACCTTAGCAGTGACCCAGCATTATGCAAAATTATGTGGGAAGCAGGAACTAGCAATCAAGGCTCACCATTTTGCCTTTTGTTGGCAATTAGACCTTGTGAGGTCAGCAGTCTTTTTACCATATTATATCCTGTTTTCAGTGAATTTTCATTCTAGTTCATCATTATTTTATTGAATTTATTTATGTTCATGGATGTGACTTTCATTCTTCTTTACATTACAGAAAGTAAAACTTTCAGAGGAAAAATACTTTATTTGATAGTTTTGTGAAGATATAGTGTAAGTAACATTATTTTGTGTTAATTTTTAAGATTTGCTTGGGACACTGGAAGAAATTCTTCCTAACCTCGAAAAAGACATTAATGTTTGGATAATGACCAAAGAGTCCACTTTTCCAAGTGTGCATACCCTTTTAGACAAAATAGAGGCTGTATCTGAAGACCCTGTTCCAGTTAATCGACGGTCTGCCAAGAACCTGAAGTCATCTGGTTTATATATATTTACTTCAGGAACAACAGGTACAGATCTGCTAAAGAGTCTATGTTTTCCTTCAGCTTTCATCTAGAAACTTGATTTTCCAAAACTCTGCAATCTTTTGGTTCATCTTTTCACAGTAGGATATAACATTTCTTATCTAGAAGCATTATGGTAGAAAATAAGCATGTTTCTTGTCAGTGACTTTATATTCAGTGGTTTATGGGCTTCTCTTTTTTTTCCTGCCACATTGTGCAAATAGTAGAGAAGCTTTACCTCAGATTACTTCACAGCTAAGGTGTTTGTAAAACATTTTGCTTTTTCGGTGAGTTTACAATGATAATAAGTACTATTTTGTGATCACATACCACTGTCTAGCTAATATATTTAACATTGTTTCTAGAACTTTAAAAAACAATCTTCAAACCAGACATTCGGGTTTTCTTCATTAAGTCATGTTCTATGCAGGTCACTGTAGAGACAGAAAATAGGATTAAGTTACTAGCCTTTTAGTTTAGAAACAGATGGCTGAATTTATTACCAGTGCTCCAGCAGCTAAGAAGCTAAGACTTTAAAAAAACTGATGACTGACATGAAAAGCAGCATGATGTTGTTAAGATAAGCAGATTGGCATTCTCATTCAGCTGAACACACCAGTTTTAGTCACAAGAAGATTTAAAAAGAAGATATGTTTTATGGCTTTTTTCCCTCATAGAAATAATTATTTAGTTTATTTGCTTTGGGCTCTGGGGAAAAAATGGGAAATAAAAAAAATCAGGAAGGTACAAATATTGTCAAGAGGGCAGGTGTGTTTGTAATGCTACTAATATAAACATGGTTGAGCTTGCTGGTTAAAAGTAAGGAGTTTTAGCTAAAAAATGTTATAGAACTCTCCAGGTAGGAGGATTTGCTTCTTATGACTGCATTCAGAATATCTGTGTGAAATCTCAAATTTTAGTTATGTAGCATTTAAAATATTTTTGAATGATGTATCATTAATTTACATGGGATCTCTTTTATGTACCATGTAACTAAAAGAATAAGATTTGTTTAGTCTGAAGAGTATGGAATAACTAATTCTAATCTAAAGTAACTGAGCATTTTCACACTTTTTGATAAAGCAATAGCTGTTGTTGCTCCTAACATCAATAACTGCTAAACTTAGCTAAAAGAAAGAAGTATTTTGCATGGTCTGTAGTCAGCTGTCTCTAAAGAAGCAGCAGGAAGAAACTCAAGACTCTGTAGAGCACTTCTTGCTGTAAGTGTTTCACTGACAACATAGGCTTATTGTCTTTTCTCTTTAGTGTGATGGGTTTTGGAATAGCTTTGAAGTGTAGCTAGAATCTCCATAGGTTACACTTCCAGTTAACAGCTCTGTTGAAGTCTTCAAATTAACAGTAGCTTTGCTAGAATAGGTGACAAAGCTTTCTGACCCATTAATTTTTTTGAAATTTTTAACAGTTCTCACTGTTCATCATCAGGACTCAGCCTGAAATGTGTGTATGTGAGAACATATATGAAGCAAGAACACATCCCCTACTCAAAATAATGGGTACCAGAGTAGTAGCCCAAGAAGCTCTTGCATGTGAGTCTGCACATTGCTGAACAGAAATTCTGTGCCGAACCAGAAGAAACTCATTAAGAAGAACCTACCGGAGTGGACTTTTTGCTGGATTTTTTTTTTTTTTTTAAATTCTACTTAGTCTTCATAGTGTTCTAAAACAAATAGGTAGGCTTAGATGTACACATCTTAGATGAGCACCCACTACATGATCTACTTCATGTAGATCCCACACCTTGAGAGATGTATCACTATGACTCTTGCCTGAAAGAGATCTAGTGAGATGCCTCTTCATGTTAAAGGAATTCCATTGTACAGTAAAATCTTTGGCCCTTTGTTGGCTCTGTATAATTTGATAGCCTGCTAACCATGGAGTTTCTTCATATTTCCACCTATTTGAATTGACATGACATCAGATTTAATAACTAACAGAGGAGGCTACAAACTGGCTTATGTATCTTTATGTGTACAGAACAAACATGCAATACTGTGTTAAACAGCCCATTGTCTATCAACGGCCATCTAAACAGGTGGCTGAAAAATTGGTTACAGAAGAATGAATTGATTCTTTTGTGATTTTAGAGACCTTACACAGGGAAAAAAAACAACTGAGTTGTCTTTAAGAGAAGTTTTATGCATGGTTTTGTGTTTTCATTACAGATCTTCCAAAGGCTGCAGTCATCAGTCACATGCAGGTGCTTAAAGGAGCTGCTGGACTGTGGGCTTTTGGTGCTACTGCAGAAGACATAATTTATATTACTCTGCCTCTTTATCACAGTGCAGCATCTCTTCTTGGCATCGGTGGATGCATCGAATTAGGTATGGCTCATTTCACTTACTTGTGTTGTTAAAAGAGAATTAATTATTGTAAAAATGTATAAAACATACTTAGGTTCACTGCCATTAAGGAAACAAATACTTTGCTGAAATCAAATTAATAGTCTTTTCAGAATAGCTTTATATTTCTGGATTTTGGGGATAGGGGGTGTTGTAGTAGTGAAGGCTCTCTTACAAGCTGTCTGTGAGGTCCTGGAGAAGAATTGTAGTGATTTGTGTCACAAATGTTTTTACTTTTATATTTAGGTAAAAAGGAATTTAAGGACATGTGTAATATTTTGGAGGTGTATAGTGCATTAGTGTATGTACAGACTAAGCATTGTATGGTGGAACAGAACTAAAATGTACTTTGGTGAACTTAAAAAGACTGACAAATACACTTATAGTGAACACTCAGCTTTGTCATATATCATTAGATGATATATAACTTTTTTCCATTTAATTTGTGTAGTTTTAGTATGGACAATAAAATGTATATTTTAGTGAGACAATGTAGGTGTCCTCAATGACTCTCTTACCAAAAATTCTATTTGGAACTTGCTGGTAAATATTTCCTGTTTCCTGAAGCATCAGGACAAGTCAGAGCAAGGGAAAGATCATTGGCTTATAGATTAATTCTGCCTGAATCTGCATCAATGAAAACTTTCTTTGTTGAAAAATGACATTTCAGTGATACCCAAATGATTTGCTAATTCAGACTGACTTTTCCTGGATATTTTCAGTTAAACTCTTTTGAATAACATTGCAACCCTAGCAAAGAGAAGCTGTCTTCTTGCTTTTATCCTCTTATCTATTGGTTTACTGTCTCACCAAGGAGGAGACTGGGTTCATCTCCCTTCTTTGTCTACCAGGTTTGAATACACATCTTTTAATAAATCAGCTTAAATACTACGTATTTCTCTGAACCAGGCTGCTTTTAGTTCCAATTATGTTCTATTCTGTAGAAAGAGTGAACATAGCTAGCTAAGCTGCCATATGGAGAAAATGCTTCATTTCGTTTTCTACTGTATCCATAAAGGTGCAACCTGTGTGTTAAAAAAGAAGTTCTCAGCTAGTCAGTTTTGGAGTGACTGCAAAAAGTACAATGTGACTGTCATCCAGTATATTGGAGAACTTTGCCGTTACCTTTGCAACCAGCCAGTGGTAAGTTGAACCAAAATGATGGCTATTTGTCTGTAAGTGATATGTACATTTATTGTTCTTAATGTGGTCATGTTAAAAAGGGAAATAAATCTGTACTGAACCTGTCCCTCTGCCCTTCTTATTATGAGAGGTTCTTCAAATATTTAGTGATCTATAGACTGTAAATAAAAAAAATGGCTTAAATTAGGAAGATGTTAAAGTATTAAAAGATTTGGAGACTAAAAACTGATTCAGTATCATTTGGTGAAAAAAATTTTATTTCACAGAGTTTCACAATGTAAGTTCAGCTAAGCTAGATGCATAAAATTCATTGCAATTGATTCAAGATGTGTAGAATAATATAGACAGAATGGATATAACCTGCTGCTTAACAAACCCAACTGACTTTCTATCCTGAAATACTTGTACTAAATGTGTCAAAATAAATACTAAACAAACACTCATAGTCCCGCATAAACTAAAATTCAGCTTTCTAATACTGGCAACTTCCATCCATTTATGAGCTGCAGGTTATCCTATTGTGTTTCAATAATAAATCGTAAATGTTCCATAATACTTTATCTTAACCTGGTTACGCATTTCAATAAATGGCTTTATACAGTTACTTATGATCATAAACTGCTTTTATTTTGAATATTAAAGAAAAATAAATAACAGCTTCCAAGTACCTGTATAACATCAAGCAAAAAGAACAGCATCCTCTTTTAATTTGACCAAATGTTTAGGAGAACACAAAGAGATTTGGGAAAATGTAGAATGTTGGATGTGATGCAACTATTATCCCTTTAACATTCTCCCTTTACCTCTAACATAATTTCATGATTTAAAAAAACAAACAGTGTTTTATTTCCTTTTCAGTGAATTTTATTGAAATGAGTCATTTCTTAGGAAATGGTGCCAATAATTCAAATTTATTAATCTGAAAATGCTTTTCTAAGCCAAGTCCTCGTTTTATGATTTTCCAGAATAACCTCCTCCATAATCAGTGTTATAATAATTTGAAAAGAATGCAAATCAGTCTTGTTTTCCAGCATAATAACAATTTTCATTAATATCTCAGGTTGCTGACCAAAAAATGGAAAAGGCCAGTGTTCACAAGACATTGGATTTTTTTTTCTCCTGAAGATTTTCCAAAGTATGTTTAAGTAATGTACTTAAAGTGGTGGGTCATAGATCTTACAGCACTATCCATGCATGCCTCAGCAAAGAGAATGTTCTTGAATCAAAGAAGGGATGGCTGATATCCCCGTGACCATCATTGGCTGCGATTTGAAACCAGAATAATGATACCTTTCTCTCTCTGTGTCTTTGTTGTTGTTGTTGGTTTAATTTTTATTTGTTTGTGTTTTAACTTTATAATAAAATAAACAAAAATTTACAGGATGACAAAAACTCAAGTTAAAGACCATAAGGAAAATCAAAACATATGAAAGGCCTAGCTTTCATAAATCATAATTTTTCTTGATTATAAGCTAACATGATTTCCCCAAAGTCACTCCCTTCTCTTCAACACTTCCCAACTTCTACTGTGTTTGCAGCCTCAGATATTAATTGTTCCCATTTTCTGTCCTTTAACTGTACAGTTAGACCATGGCATTTTATTTTTCACATTTTATCCTATCAGTATCTTAAATCGAGAATGATAGATTGTTGTACTTCATTTTCTAAAACAAATGCTTTCATTTTTAAAACTTTACCAAGCCATTGTAAAGTTAAAGGAGTTTTAAATTTTGCAAATAAAGTTATTTATACCATCATTAACTTATATTTATAGCATCGTTAACTGTTCATTAACTATATAACTATTCTATTTATTAATTTATGTGCATAATTTCTAGCAGCTGGCATGTCTAAACTCTTTGCTTTGTGAGAGTACAGGGTATTTTTTGTTTTGGTTTTTTTTGCTAGCTGGCTACAGAGAAATGTAATGTGCCTTACCAAGAAAAATTAAAATTATAAAATTAATCAGTTTGATAGCTAGATAGTTGAAGAAAAATAGTAAGTATTTGTCCTCTTAAAACTGGAAGAGAAACATGTTCACACAAATAAATGGAAGAATTTTAAATATGTTACGCAATCCATTATTATTTTTCAAGTAGGTGAAATAATTTGCCGAGTTGTTATCTCTCTTTAAGTTCCCTTAACTTAAAGTATTATATATTCTGGCAGCATGAGAAAGATATGGCTAATACAAATTTTAAAGCTCTGTGAAGAGATTATGTGGGCAGTGTTCTCAAGGTTCGAGTACTATAAAGCCCTTCTAATGAACATAGATTAAAACCATACAATTATTTTAAGTGCTTAATTTGTTTCTTTAATACTAAACTTGAATTAAATGGTATATTTCCAATAGTTGGAGGCGACAGTGTGGACTCTTATTTCATAGATTTTGAACAGAGTTTTTGGCAAGTCTCTGTGGTAGCATCTAGACTCTTGGCTTATCTTTCCATATTAGATTTGTCTTGTTTGATCTTTTTGCCTCCCACTCACATCTGCAACAGCTGTTGAAGACTCTTTTGCAATAGAATTTTTCTGATGTTCTGCATCCGGTTTGGTTTAGTAACCTGTTGTCTGGAAATAACATTTGTTAAAAAAGAAAGTTGTCTTTTTTTTCCTTAACTACAAAGACCTTGCATTACGTGGCGTTCATAGATTTTGCTGCACTCCTAAATAAGTGAGTAATCCTCATGAATGCTCTCTTCCAAGCTCTTTTTCTGCAGTCTCTTGACCATAGTGAAAGAAAAAGGACCAGCATTGATGGCTAGTAGTAGCCATCAGTAGCTACGAAATGGATCCTGCTCCAAGATATTACCATGACTACTCCAGTGAAAGACAATATTCAGCAAATTAATAACTTGGTCCTCCTGGCTAACATTGCTCAAAGTCTCTATTAACAGTGATCTACAAAATTCCAGAATTATGGCATAGCATAGTTTGCTATTTCCTCTCTAAGCAAAGGCCTTGGAAAAACTTCTCTACTAACCTGTGGATGTATTTTCATTAGAGGGCTGCATCACATTTAAAATTTAACATTTAGAGTGAATACAAAATCTGTGTAATGTACTTGCAGATATATTTCAAATTTGAGGTAATGAGCTATTTAAATAATACATTGTGTCCTGAAGCTTCTGGAAAGATATGAAGGGTCATGCAGCATCTCTTTCCTGCTTTTCAGTAAAGGAGACCTGAATCCTGAAGTTGTTTACCAACAGGCTAGAAACCAGTTTTCTTTGTCTTTATGTCCTGTCCTTTACTCTCATAAGCTGTCATACATTATGACTTTAATTGTATGATTTATGATACCTTGTATGAACTTCGTAAGCTCTCTATTAAAACCAAAGTTCACTTCTACTTGTATTCAAAGCTATTTCACAATTAATTATATCATTGCTTAGAAATTTTCTTTCAATATCTGTTCTACTTTATGCCCATTTGGTATCGAGCCAATGTTATCCTTTGGGATCAGTAACATTTTCTATTTCCTTGGGGTTACCTCAAGTGTATAAGACCATGTATATCAGCTTTTAGACTTTATTTTCTTAAGCTGAAGCAAGCCAATCTCTAGTAGATCCAGTTTGGCCAAGGATCTATCTTTGAATGGGATTAAGCTCTCTGAAGTGACTTTAGAAAAGATGCTTAAGGATTTATTTTATTAAAACTCTTGTGTGTTAGAACAATAGTAATTTAGAAGGAGAAAACAAGGAAGTCAGTGCTGCTGGGATAACCAAACAGAATGAACGTTTATTTCTCTGCTGTTGACCCAAGTGTTGTGGAATGGGGTGTAAGAATGTGTTTATATATGTTGTATAGCACTCCTACCTGGAATAGTCCTACCTAGGATAGACTCCTACCTAGAAACAGGTTTTTTTGTAGGAAGGGAATTGAATCATCAGGTAAGGAAGGAAAAATGAGTCAGCAATGCAGGTTTTACCTGACATCACATTTTATTCCCTCTTAAAGTTTAGCTCAATTTATGTTCCGTATGCAAATTGTTCTTATCGTATGAAAATGCGAAGTTGAAATTCGTCAAGCCCCTTGCAGGTTTTCAGCATAGACATTTTATTAAATACCCCAAACCAGTGATGTGTCACAGTTACAGACAACCACATCTGTAGAATCTATTTGAAGCCTCTGAGGAATCTCTGTATATCATTACAATTTTATTTACTGGGGGGGATTTTGCAATTTATTTATTCTTCTAGTAATCTGTGTTTTTTTAAAAAAATCTGCAACCATGTGTGTATGTCATAAGCAGACATCATTCTTAATCCAAGTTATTCCTGATTTACTACAGTATTAACAGTGCCTAAAAGGAGAACTGATCAGTGTTTGTACATGCAGTTAGATAAAATAGACTTTTTAGGCTAAGAATCTATTCAGCACATCTGAAATGAAGTTTAGAAATGGACCTGGGATTTGGAAGCTTGTACTTTTTCCCTCCAGACTATATCAGTTGACCTAATAAAAATATACTGTATATTACAAGAAACTTTGTCTGTGCTTTAAACTGCCATGACTACTACAATAGTATTATTTTTAAAAAGTGGGTTTAAAAGCAGATTATAATCCCATCCATTTTGGCTACTTCCTTCTGATATTTAAATGTACTGGCATACCTCTCTTGGACTCCATCTACATGATGATTCTGCATCTGTTTCCTCATTCTTCCCACTAATAGTGGTAAAGGTTTTCAGGTTTTCCTGCTG
>NW_009258674.1:70755-99119 GCF_000687185.1 Egretta garzetta
GCGTAAAACGTCTTCTGTCATATTCATAGAGTTCTGTCTTTAAGAAGCATTCGTTTTCCATACCGGAAACAGCACTGAAGACTAGTTGCGATGTCAGTTACTGGTTCTAGCATGGTGGCTCAAGACCTTTCTGGGTCCTTAAGAAATCATATAAATTGACCAATTTCCTTCCTTCCAGCTTCTCTTCCTAGATACTCATCTTTTGGGTTAAACTAGTGGAGTTTTGCAGAAAACGTCATAATAGTGAAGTTTAGCAATCACAATCATACTTTTACAAAGGGAAGCTTCATATTGCTCACAAAATACTGTGTGTAATATGGAGTGCAAGAAATAATCTGTATGTTCTTTAATTCTCTGAATTGACCTTTGGAAAGTTTTGTGTAATTTGTTTTGACTTGTGGGCTCCTTCAGCAATCACCAAAATGACAATGATCTACTTCGTATTACTGGGTGGAACACAGACAAAAGTGACTTTTTTGTTGGTAGATATTTCCTGAGGAAATAGAAGTACAGCTAAAGAAAATATTTCCTATTAGAAGAGCTAAAGGAAGAAAACTCCTGTTAGAATCTAATCCTATTAGATTATCAGGAGATTGATTAATGAAAGCGTGGTGAGAATGAGTTATGCAAAATAGCAAACAACCAGTTCCTGAATTGGAAGGGTAATGTCCTGTTCCTAGAATTCCTGTTCCTTTCTTATGGTGCATCTCTTCAGTATCTTTTCTGTTTTCTTTTATTTGTATTTTTAAATTTGGGTATCTATTTTGCTCAAAAAATCCAGTTGCAATTCATAATTAGGCATTACTGAAAAGTGAATGTAAGCATGCATCTTGAAGAATTTATTACCTCTGTCATCATAATGGCAGTAGAATATCTCTCATAGTGTCTTTACTAACTACCTGATGCCCCTTTTTTCAGGGCTAATGTGCCAACAGAGAATTGGTTGCTGTGTTGTTACACGCATTCCTTGTAAATACATGAATGCAAATCCTGTGAGGTCTGTCCATTATACTTTATATTTAACAGACATTTGCATTTCTCAGGCCCTGAGATTGCTTTTAGTTTCATCAAGGCCATAATACTGGAAACATTTCATGCCTCCTGTGCTTGAAGTTGCCTTTGCTTCTCTCCATTTGGCTTTTATTGCTGCAGAAATGGTAAAAGTAGGACCATGAATCTGTTTTCTTGCATTCTTTTAAAGCAACTGCTAAGTACATTTTTATATTGCTGCAGTCATGAATCCTTACTGCACCAATTAATATACTGTTTATGGCACTTTAAAAGGCATTTCTTTTATCAAGAACTTAATCATGTAGATAGTCCACATAGTTTAGAAAGAACACTTAAGGAGGAAAGACTGGCAGAACAAAAATCCCAGGTATGTGGTATTTAGTGTAATAAGGCAGATCTTGACTTGCCAATTAATTACTATACAAATGAAACAAGCACTCAAAATGGAGAAATAGTGTGTCAGAAACTGATTTATGATGTATGCAGACATTTGGTATACAGTTCAAAGTTCTTAGCAGAATGAACTGAAGAAAAGACCGGGTGTAACGTAAGAACAGTTCTTGCTTATTAATGCTTCAAAAAGGCATTGAAAAAAATGTTTCACCTTTACTATTAGAAATAAGTGGGAAGGCAGAATGCCCATTTTATTTCAGAATCATTCTTTAAGAAAAAGAAAACATCACAGTGCAGGAAAATAAATAAATAGACATTTTTTAAAACCTTCAGAAGATGTTCTAACATGCTGTTATTCTAAAATCTGTCTTCCTGATTATCTGTAGAGAACTATTAATCATATTCAGAAACACAACGCCTGAGCAAATTATCACAGGACACATGTGATTTGAACTTGTGATAGTTGACCAGGGCAAGGCACTGTGTCCTTTGGAAATGAGATACTGTGAGGAAATACAGCTTTTATTAAAGGGAGTCTTAACTAGGTACTATGCTGTTGCAGCAGGTTAGGAATATGTGTGCAGACAATTGCTGCATACCAACTGTTGCAAGGTAACTGGCTGACATGCCACAGCTTGTTCAGGTGTCAAGAATGGCACAGGGATAGCAGAGCTTCTCTCCCAGAAGAGATGTATACTTGGTGACTCCTTGGAATTCCTCCTATTCCTGTAATTCTATCCACTGTACCAAAGGGAAGCTAGTTGATGAAATGCCGTCTGAATATGGCAGAAATTCAAAGCATGACTGTCTGGTGCCATAGATTGTTTAAAGCATAAGTTCCCACAGATTTAATTTATTTCAATTTTCATACATAAGGACACCCTAAGTGTGCATCACTCAACCGTGTTTCTAGAGTTTGTTGGAATTATCATCCCTTTTCCTTCCCTTCTCTTATTTATTGCATAAGTTTTTGGCCACAGTGCCCATGGATACCAACATGCCTGCCCTAGCGTTGGACTCTGGCAGTGATCTGGACAATAATACAGATGACGAATATGAAGATCGAGTCATGAAAAAGATGTTAAAATGGCTAATTCAATTTTATTTACTGTGGTTCACTTTCCATTGAAAGTTAGTTACACATAAAGCTAACATTAATATCACATATTAGTTTTACAAAAGTTTAGGTAAAAATATGTAAAAAATAGCCATATGAATTTACTCACATCTAAAACTAATGTGAATTATCACTGTTTAAAGTTTCCCTCATTATAATCATGCTCTTCACACTTATTAAACCTGCTGGGAGATTAAATTACCTGTAGTTTCTATTCATTCTTACAGTTGAAAGACTGCTAAATGCATGACAGTTTTAATGCCTTTTTCCAGAAAGCCCTGGAGTACTTTTCAGGGAGTCTTGTAACAGCAGATGGGTAGAAGGGTGATGGAGCTGAATAAATCACAAATACGGCAGTTGCAGCAGTGCAGTCTAACAGAAAATGAACCTTAGTTGTGAAGAAATTAATTTCTTCCCTCTCTTTTAAGAAAAGTTGCTTTCTGTGATCAGTTCTTGATGACATCATACACCTTCTTCCTATTTTTGCAAAAGGGCTGAATGCCTTGAAAGAATACTTCCTAAAGTGAGATAGTCATACATCGTAACATTGCAAGCACAGTAGAATGCTGACTTGTCAGGTTTACTCTGTGTCTTTTCCACTGGAGAAGGTGCTGTAGTAATATAAACAAACCAAAATAACATGAGGAATTGAACGTATTGAAGTAGCTGCACTTATAAATGATGCTGTATTTGTCCTTTTGGGAAAAAAACATATTCCATGCAGGCCATTGTTTTCTAGTTCATCCAATCTTGTGTCTTTTCAGCAAACAGCCATCAATGGGTTTGCAATTTTTCTTAAAGTATAAATAATAGAAGCAAACTCACCTGCTTATTAATGTGGTCTCTAGAGATTTTGAATGTTCCTAGCCTGATGAATGACCCACTTAATTAGCATGGGTATATATTCGTGCATATTTGTCTCTTCTGTTAGTTATGGAATAAAGGATTTCTGTGAAAGAATCTCTGCTGCTATTTTTCATATCTTAGCAGAGACAGTATATTTGAAGAATTCAGTGGCGTCAGCAAGGGGTAACTACAGTTCAGTTACTGACACGTTAATTTCAGTTTAGCAAAGAAACTGTAAGAACTATAACCCACTTTTTAAAGTTTTATGTTGAGCTGACTGGAATATTCTAAAGATGGTGGGCAATTTTCAGGAGGGGGGGAAGTTAAAAGTTTCCATGACAAAATTCAAAGTAGAACTGAAACACTTTCTCTTAAAAAAAAAACCCAAAACTTTTGTTGTTCATTGGCAGTATAATGATTTTGAATGTGTAATATAACAGACCTTATTATTTCAGATACAAGAAAATCTACAATGTTGCATTGTGGTATTGCACCTGAAGTTGAAAAAACAAACCACTCCAAAAATTACATCTAGGGGCAATTTTTAGACACTTTATTCCAGGCTGTGGTCATGGTCAGTTTCACTGTACCATGTAATGCAGCACTTGTCAATAATGATTTAGCATGAATTCAGTGAAGTATGTGCTTGTGTGTTTAGAAATTACTTTTGCATCTGAAGTAAGGTAGGGAAGAAGAAGGGAAAAGGGAAGAATTGGGTTGTTCTGAGAACAGAATGGTTAGTGACAGAGGGAGGCTGGTGAGTGATGTTATTTTGAGGTAAAATATCAGGATAATGCCTCAGGTTGTGATCTGCCAAGAGCTATCTGCATCTAGTAAAATAGGTAAGTTCCTTGCTGAATCATTCCAGCAAGAGGACTTAATTTCCAGAAGAAAGACTCTGAAGCTCAATAAAGGATTTTTTCATCTTTCTATGAGGTACTGGTTTTGAAGAGGGAAGAAAAAAACTTGGTTGGTCTTTGTGATTTGGAAAAGGAACTTAAAATTTCACTGTGCTTGCAGTTTTTGTTACACAAGAAAGAATTCATGATCCTCATGAAAAACTGAATTTGGCCAGGACATAAGCCTCTGAGGAACACTCCTGTCTATGTACTCAGTAGAAGCTTCACTGTTTTTAACATCCGAAATATTTAAAGATTTCTGTTTCAGTCAACTGACCAGATCTCTTTGCAGAAATAATTTGCTGTGCTTTTATAACAGATCAAAGGTGCTCAAATGGATTTTCACTATAAACGCATGCCTAATTCATACTGGATTAGAGTTGGGAGGGAAAAAGGAAACTAGAATAGAAGAACAAAAAATAAGGACTATCTGCTTTCTTTAATATATGTATGTGGATGTGTATATATATACACCAATATAGATATATATGTAAAGAGTGTGAATATGCATGTAGAGGGGTGCTTGTATGCATTTGCATTAGGGTACGTATATAGAGGTATATGCAGAGAGTGTTGCAGTACCAGAGTGCTATGCAGTTCTAAAGGTACATGGTAACAAACAGTACCTATATTTATTTTGTGCTGTCTAACTTCTAGGGCATTCTGTATTGCCACTTGCTATGATTAAAAATGGAGCCTTATTTTAAAATAGATCAAATTAAAAATAAATACCAATGTTTTAGATCTGTTGCATTCTGATAACTTCAACTTAAATCTGATTGTATTTTAAAGGTACTCCATGCAATCACAAGGTTTGGGAGTACATTCATAAAATTAGAGAGCCTCACTGAACTGGATGAACACGTAATATTGTGTTTCTTGTAATAAAACATGGGAGTTGACAACAATAAAGACTCAAGATCAGCAAGAAATAATGTATTCCAAGTAACATTGAACACAAGTCAATATTGAAAGAAATGCAGAAGATGACTCATGCAATGTGTGGGAAGGAATAGATATTACAAGTGTGTGAAATCTGATTGTTTCTTATAATCAGTCTGAACACACAAGAAAGTAACTATTAATCTCTGCTGACTTTAATCCCTTGACAAAAATAATTCCTGCCTTTCTCTGTTCTTTCCAGTTTTCTAATTCCTCTGAGTGGAAACACACCAAGATGATACAACTTTAAAAATGTGGAAGCATTTATACAAATTAATGTAGCTATTTTTCTGGAAGTAATCTGCTTGATCAACAACTTCTTAATTCCTGTTTTCCTTTTTTTTTTCTTGTTTATATTGGATGTATTTAGAGAAAGTAAATTTTCCCCACAATATATGCAACAATCAAATGCAGTTATCAGTATATTATATTTAAAATTATTGTTTTCTTTTTTTAATAGAGGGAAGGAGAAAAAAATCACAAAGTCCGACTGGCAGTTGGAAATGGAGTAAGAAGTGATGTATGGAGAGAATTTTTAGACAGATTTGGTGCTGTTAAGATCTGTGAGTTTTATGGTGCTACTGAAGGAAACATTTGTTTCATGAACCACACAGGAAAAATTGGATCTGTTGGACGCACCAACTTCTTTTATAAGGTGACTATTTATTTACATTCTACTTTGTAAAAGGGAGTGCTGAAGCTAAATGTGTTTCTCAGTTTCACCACAGGACATGGGGCTGCAGTCATAAGTCCACAATAAATTTTCTAACTTAGTTATTGCAAGTTTAATTGACCTTCTGTTAAATCTTGGCTGCCAAAGTATTGCAGATGGTGCTTAACACCCAATGCAGTTATGCTTTCAGCAGTAACACTTAGATTTTTCTTAAAGTTCACAGGAGTCAGAAAGGCCTTGCCTCTCTTCTTACACTTTTGAGTAGGTTTTGAGTATCATTTCAAGTCTCTACTATATTAAAGGACAAAAGAGGAAGTTAGATTTTTTTTAACGCCTGAGAACTTGTCGTCTGTGAAGTAAATATACAGGTGTCCTGTTCTGATATAGTGTTCTACAGATTATTTTTAGAGCTGTTTTCAGAGTGTATTTATATTGCATCTACTATGTAAATATTTGGCCTAAGTGGGAATTAATAATAATTAAAATAAGGTAATGTAGGCAGATATACATTTTAGAGAAATTTTACACCTAGGTGTAATTAAACCTAAGTAATTCAATTAAACTACTCTACATCTAACCTGCATCATTTTTCAGAAATTCCAAAGATAACACTATACAAACATAATCACTGTTGAGTAATTGTGACAGACAATACTTGCCAAGGGTATTAATTTAAAAATTCTATGCCCCTTTAGTACCAAGTCTGCTGTATTTATTTGGTTTGTTCTAGGTTTTTTTCACTGCTTATTCTATAGTCTCTGTTTTGTATTTCATCAGCTTTGACAATAGAGGTTATATGTCTTGGGGAAGACAAATACATATTATTTACATCACACATGGTGTTTTTTCCTTCATCCTTCTGAGTAAATGGAGAAGAATTTATTTCAGCTTGCAATTCACAGATGTTTTTTCCATTTGGGTCCTATTAATACCATCTCTTAAATGGTTTGAGAAGCCAGTAAGTATAATGAGTGCAAAGCTTTAGCTAATAGCATGAAAGATTATTTAGCAAGGCTTTCTAGCAAGGAAACTAGTTATTTAACATTATGTTGTTACTTATGCCAATTTTTACTCTTCTTGAAATAAATAGGACTACACGTATTGCCTAGTATTTGCAAATTAACTGAGATAGATACCTATCCATGCTGAGATGCCTATCCACATACACAAATCCTGCTGCCTTTAAGTGGCATTTGTGCTCCTGAGGGGAACTGATAATAAAATGTCCTGACAAAACTTTTTTTTCAGAGAATGATGTAGAAATATTGTTTGGAAATACACCAGAGGTATGTTCTGATGATGTGCAAATAGGTTTCTAGGCAGCATATGTTCCAGGGTCCACAACTTCAATACAGCATCACCACATTACACTCACTGCAGACTACTTTACAACTCGGGGCCAGAGGAATTCTTCACTTCTGGGATAGGAACCCAAACTGCAGGGAGGAACATGGAAACACCCAGAAAAACACCACAAGAGCTAGTATGTTTTTCAGAAACTGCTGAGAGCTCAGGAATTTAAGCAGACCAACTGTGCTGCTTCTCTGTTCTACATGACTGATGCTTTGTAGTATGCACAGTGGACAGCTGGCACTGAGGGATGTCCCTAGAAGGGTACAGATCCACTACAGGAAATCAGGAATCTGGAATTTAGGGAGCAGCAGGTGAGCCAGGAACCTTAGCACTGAAATTAATTTTTGTTTCAGACTTTTCTAAGCTACATGCTTTAATTATTTTAAACCTTTTTTTTTAACCTTTCAAAATTTTACATTTGTTCCAAACCTGAGTAAACTAGTTTTCAGTATTTTCGAACTTTTTTTGAGTCTTGTCATAAGTCATTAACCTTTTGGAAATACCACGTGAAGGTTACAGAAGATAAAGGATTGGACTTGAAATTATCTATTTATTGATTTAATTATCTGTATTTTTAATCAAGTAGTGTGGGGGGGTTGCATGTATTAATAGTGGTACTTCAAATGTCAATAACATACATTGTTTCTGTTACCAAAAGGAAGATTAATGTTTGCACATGAAACATACTACTTTTTCCTCTTTAATGATTGGACTTACAACTTGAGTTAGTCACTGCAGACTAGGAAAAAAAATTGCTCATGCAAACTGCAATTAAAAAATAAATGCAGTTGTAACTGAATACTTGATCTCCCCAGACATCTTTTCCCATGATTTATATACTGTTCCAAGTTGGAACTGCTATAGTCTATGGAAACATCAGTATAGTCTGCTAAGATAATTATGGATTGTCCCCTTGCTTACTCAGATTGAATATGGAAAGACTAGAAGATACTTTATGAAGCCAATCATTCCATTTGGCTTGGCTTGAAATCAGTTTTATTCTGTCTTTTTCAATACTCTTGTTTCCCTGGACATAAATCTACAGTAAGTCTTCAGATATTTCCGTAGGTTCTGTCATAACAAAAGTAGCTAAAGCACATAATTTGTGAGCAGGCTCAATATTTAGGTACTACCATTCTCCAAGGGGCCTGAGGTGTATTGGCTCACAACCCTTCCCCCTATTTGGCATTCTATGACTGTAAAGTTTGAGGGAAGAATGAAGGTTGTCACTGAAAACCAGATTCAGTGCAGAGACAAACCACCTCGTCTTGGTTACACGGGCATGGTGTGTCTAGCCAGGTCAATGGGTGGATTATATGATCCATTTCATGTGGAAATAGAACTGCCCCAAATCTCTTTCAGATCAAGGAGGTTTCAGAGACTACTCCAAAGCTCCATCAGGAGTTTTTTCATAAGTAATATGTTTTGATCCAGAGCATTTATAGTAGTGCGACATACCTACTCTGTGAAAGAATTTGTGTCAGTGGAACAACATGGCATATTAATATTACAATAGTTACATGTCTCAAATTAACGGTTTTGCAATCTGTTAACTACTGGGGCTCTGCTTCTGTCACCAGTGCAGTTCCTCTGCATGGCAGCTCCTTCAGTCTGCTCCATGACACTTGTTTGCAGGAGCACCTAATTCCCTCATATGCTGAAGCAGAGTAGTGTTGACATGAATAAGGGCTTGGATATAGTGCAGTTTCAGAAAAGTCTAGGACAGGTTAAGGAGAGAGAATGAATGTTGAAAATATCATGAGACATAATTTATAGTGATTTTTTTTTTTTTTAAGTACACAAATACTTCATTTTGGGGACCTCTTATGTGTGTTTTTGATTACTCCACAATCTGCAAGTGTTATGACAAAATTAACTATGTATTTTAACGTCACGGATAAGTTACTTTTTATTTATTTCAGGTATTTATTGCGGTTTTTTTAAGTACATTTGACATCTTACCGATTATTTAACAATGCATTCTGAAGTGTAGCTGTTGTGTTTGTTTTACTTCAGTCTGAATCACATCCACTGAACATCTAGCAGTAAGTAAAGGAGACCAGCTTTATTTCTTATGAGCTGACCCATGAATGATCTGAAGTTGGAAAGGGACACTGTCTCCTGCTGGAAAGCAGGGAATGGCACAGACAAGGCCCAGCCATCCAATTCCTAATTTTTTTTTGTTTCTTCAAAGAAATGCTACAACAAGTTTTGAAGCATTATTCTCTTGACACATGGGACGATAAGATGCGATGCCCTTAGACATACTCTTTAGGGATTTCCTAAACATCTATTTCTTAAACTGGGAGTAGAAATAAAGAGAACTGAGAAAGGGGGAAAGAGGTTTGTGTGATACAGTAAAGGAAGAAACTTACTCTTTTTCTACTGGTATAATTGCGCAGTCACAATTCAGTAAATGCAATATAAAACCCCATATATACAGATATTAAGAGTAGAGTGGGAAGAATACCAGGTAGGTTCAAAGTATAATATTTTTAGCAGGGACAAAGGAAAATGAATAGGAAGGCATTTCTGTTGTAGATAATGGCATTGGCACAGTGTCTAGAGGTGAAATGCAGATAAAAGTTACAGCTTTAAAAGACAAATTGAGCTCTCAGAATGAGCAAGGTAACTTTTCTGTCAGTAACTGCCAAGGGTTGGGGGCAAATACTTGTGATAAATATTAATGTTCTACATAACACATTTATTTTCATAAATAATTCAGAAGACACAAGTTAATACTAAGAAACAGATGGATGTTGCCGGACATCCAAGAAGCCACTGTGTGTGAGATGTTAACTCAAAGCACTGGTCTTGTTTGCGCTTGCTTGTTTTCACACTATACTCTTCATAGAAGAGGGGTTGGTTCATCTGCTTGAAAGCATCACTGTGGTATGTCAATAAATCGCTCAATAAGGATGTTCATACAGAGTCAATGAACAGAAAAGTGGAAGCCTTTGAATTGCTTTTTTAGCTGGTAAAACTTAAGAAGTTTTACAAAGAAGATTAACATAGTAATATAATAAAATACAGTTTAATATTTACACCTGGCATACACATATATGTAGTTAATTATTAATTTTATTATATATTACATACATTATGTGTGTACTTACATAAAAGTGATATAGGAAAAATCTGTAAGACTCTCAGTTGTGTCTATCAAATATATATATATAAATCTCTTTCTTACACTGAAATAAATTCTGAGTGATGGCAGAGAACATGCAATGGGAGAGTGTCACTAATGAGATCCAAGGAAGCTTGTAAGACAGGCTAAAAATAACCCGTGGCAAGTACATCTGAAAAAGCAGCATGGAAAAAAATATTCCAAACTTTATTAATTGGGTTTTTTTCAGTATTTTAAGCATAAGTATTACAACTATTACAAGAATCTAAACCTCTCTTACTCGGTATGGATCAAAATCAGCTTTGAGCTGAGAAACATTTTAAATCTTTTAACAAATTATAATTAATTTAAACATGTGAAGTATTTTTTCTTTCACCCAGCAATGTAGAATTAGTATTATGCATTTTTTTTTCATACAGTCAAAGAACTTACATGGCAGAAGAGACACTTTTTAGTTTAAAAGTAAACAAATTTATGTTTAAGCAAATCTTAAGACCCTGGAAAACTGGATTCACAGGAAGAACATTGGCATGTGTTAATCCAAGAAATGGAAGCTTTTAAACTCATTGGCCAATGAAAATTTGTGTTGTTTCAGCTCTTTTGACTAGTTTTGAGCTAAAATAAATAATCTAAGGTACTTCAAGTGTATTCCAAGATATTTTATTATAATATCTGATGATTCGGTTACTAACAAGCATAGCCTTAAAAGTTTTTTTTCTTGGTTTTGTTTACTTTGGCTCACAAAACTAGGCAGGGGACCTATACATCTATTCCTTACAGCATAATTAAGGCATTGCAAGTATATTTTCAAAACATTTGCAAGATATGATGATACTATGCTCCATAGGGATTTTTTCCTTATATTTCACGTTTTTAAGATGCTTGAAATTAAGTCTAGTAAATGTAATGCTTAGTTTTATAAACAGACAATCTCCTAGAGAATTCAATAATATATCATCTCTAAAACAAATAACTAAACAAAAACTAATAGCTTGTGATCTTTGGTCTCTGATGAAGGTTCTGTGAGCATTCACTATGAGTTGAAACTTTAGGAATTTCAAACCTATTTTCAAACCAATATTTAAACTCACAGATTTCCAGTCAATTAAAAAAAAAAAGGAGGGGGGAGGAGAGGATGCTATTATTAGATAACATTCAGACAGCATAGTAACAGACAATAATGTTGCAGTTTAAGTGATTTTAAGTTTCAGCTAGATAAACGATGCTTTTTGTTTGGTACATTTATGTGGTGCTTTAGGGAGTAAAATGTAGATTAAAATGATGAATTCTGCATGCAATATTCTGCAAAAATAATATGGTAATGCTTCAACAGCTAAGGCCCTATTTTCCAACAAATTTTGAATAATGAGATAAAACAAATGCAGACAGATAAAAGAAAAGACTCCAAAAAAAATTACTTGTGTTTATTATTATTAATTAAGGTGAACTTTTTGGCTCTCAAATTCTTTACTTTGGTAAATGCTATAGTCTGTAGTTATAAAAAAAAAAATACCCTGTCCAATTCGGGATCATGACTTGATTTTTCATGCTATGACCTTGTTCCTGTGATCAACTGTTAAAAATATCTTTTTGTTTCAGACTTAGGGTAGAAGGAAAGCACAATTGGTGAACATTGAAAAGACTCAGTGAAACAAGTTTGTCCATATCAGGCTGAAATTGTGTGCCTGATATTTGATTCAAGTTGCTATTTATTTAGATTTCCTTGAAAACAAAGTGATAACTACAGCAACATTTCAAATTAGGATGAAATAATTATGCGACTCTTCATCCAAACTAGTTGCAGAATAGCCAAGGGGTTTATGTTTTAGCATCCTACCCTTTACTTCAGTCACTTTCATAACACCATCCTTAAATTATATTGCATTTGTTTATTGTGAAGAGTGCAGGTGTATATTCATAAGTTTTCAAAATTGCTTTCTCTGCTTGCCAAGATTTCTCCAGGAGAAGATAATTGTATATCCTTGGTTTGACTAGTTGTCAAATAGATTGCTGATATACTTCTTTAAGAAAAGGGAGATCAGAATCGCAAGTTGGGCAAACTGAAGCCTTAGGATAATAACAGTAAACACAGTGGTCCATGTAGTATCAGGCATATGATACCTGTCAGTGTGTCTCAAAGGTCTAATTTGGATTTATATCACAGCAGAAAAATGAAGGGAAATAAAAGTCAGACCCAGACATTGCAGAAAAGAAGTGTTGCAATTTCTAGTGTGGCTAAGAGTATCTTGCTCTCTCCTTCAGCTTACTCAGCCACATTCTCTGTGATCCTTATACAAGTGGAAAGTTTAGTTGTAAAACACAACTAGTCGATCAGTTAGGTCAGCAGTGTCAGGACCCAAGGGTTCACAGCATTTCAGAAAAATGCAGAACTATCCCCGACATAACCATGGAACATGCACAGCAACATAACCATGCCAAACGAGATGGGAGTACATATCCTTCTGCTGGTGCTTGTGATAAGGCTTTACACCACACACCAGCCTGAGAAAGCCTGAGGGAAGAACTGAGGGTAGTTAAGCAAGAGTACAGCCCAACAGGAAGCAGGTTTCCCTTTGTAAGGAGATTTAAGCTTTTGCTTTGCCAGTTGTCTTAGGTGCCGGAAGACCCCAAGAACACTTTTTTATCAGCCACCACCATTAAATGTCAGTTAAATTCTGGATGTGCTTTATTATCCTCACTCATGTAGGCTGACATGTGGGTGCCATAATTAATTTGTAAGAAAATTAACAAAATCACAGTTCTATGTCTTCACCAAGTATTTTTGAAAATTACAAGATTATAAAAATGTTTTGATGTTGCTTACCTCCAGGAAATGGTGTAATTTTACATACAGAATATTTTCAGTTTTAAATGAAACTACATTCTACTTTACATAAGCAAGACTGGAGCAAAGGTTTCCTTGCTTGTATTTGCTGCCACCAGATGTCACTGTGTAGATGAATAGCTGATGATGCTTTTTCCCTTTTTTAGCTTTTTTTCCCGTTTGATTTAATCAAGTATGATTTCCAAAAAGATGAACCAATTAGAAATAAGCATGGTTGGTGTGAAAAAGTTAAGAAAGGTAAGTATGTATTTTAATAGGATGTAATGGCCTTTGATTGTAATACAAATACTCCGGATAATTTTTTTTAAGAGCTTTGCTATTGTGTTTCTGTACTGTGCCAACATCAACTACTGCTCTTTGCTCTGACAAAAAAAAAATATGATTTTTGATCTAAGACACAACATTACTAAACATACCAGTGCTGACACCGGAAGAACTTAGGTGATCCTTGGATATATTCACAGAAGAGTAATGTTCAAAAAGTGATGATGTGATATTATTGCTGAATATGTAGATAATGACATCTGTGTTTTTTAAGAGGTTAACATAGTGATATGGTTGCCTAAGAGATCTACAAGAAAGACTGGTGGATTAGAGCAGACGCTTTTTGGTGAGCAATTAAGTGTTCCTGACTCAGTGAGTTAATTAAGCTTATGAGGTTGCTTTATTATAGCTGTCTTCACAATACTTATCAAATATCTGGTATCTCTTGATTATACATATTTTCAAAGTGTTTATCAGATGCTGAAGCATCTCTGTTGTACTGTAGGAAGGTAACAGCTGTAACTAATGCCTGAAAGCTGAAACAATAAAAACTCATGTTAAAGATCAGGCAGACAACTTTAACAGGGAGCTGAAGTAGATTTTTCAAAGAAGTTAAGAGGTTCCCTAAGAGGTCTAAATCAAAGATGGGCACTTTCAAGAAAATATGGTGCTCAAACCTTGAAATTTTATAGGAAATTATCTGTAGGGATGTCAGACTAACCTGTGAAGGGAACACATGCTCTAATTAGACACCTCATCTAGGTTTTTTTTCCAGTTATACCATTCAGTCTCATAAAAAGTATTATCTCTATCTGTATCTCTATCTTTGTCTTACCCATGCCCTATATCTTCCGAGCATCATGGCTGCAGTGACACTATCAGTGAACTAAATGTTTTCACCTTAAACTCTACCAATTTATGCTGAAAAGGCACAGCTTTTTTAAGAGGAGGCAGTCTTAAATTAAAAAATGTGCATACCTTTGAACACACTTCTATTTTTTATGTATTTTCATATTAACAATTCTTGTCTCTGATACAAAGTAATGTAGTTCTTAAGCTTTATTATTCAGAATGTGCTTCCAAAAAGTTTAGTTCATACAACTATTCCACTTTCAGCAAACTTAACACCCTGATACTCTACATGCATAACAGGATAATCCTATCCCCATTGCTCCCTATTTTTTTGAGAAAAAAAAAAGATATTAAAACTTTTATATTTTACTCCAAAAAGAAAGCAATGAGGCTATATCCCATTAATGAAAATTTGTAAGAAGCATTCTCAGAACTTGTGAAAGGAGACTAAATAGGGATTTAAATGCCTGGGTTGAACACCTGCTTTTTATTAAAACTAGTTTTTCAGTAGGAAGCTGATGAAGTTGAGAGTCATCACTGGAAATTCAGTAAAGTGTGGGGAGTGGGATGTGCACATTTGAAGTGTGCACTTTGAGACAATAGTAAACCTACTAGTGAACTCGCAATTGCTAGATGGCAGTTAGGGAGAAAACTGTTTGATGAGTCATTGGGGAAGAAATACAAAAGACTGGGAATTTGAGTGGACAATATTGTACTGTGTCTTTATGGTCACTTTGCATGTAGAGGTGACCACAGGAATTGTAAAGCAGTAGAAACAGGTAAGTTTTTATTATTGGGTCTTATATACTGAACCCTGCCAAACTTGGTTCCTGGTCTTATAAAGTTGTATGTACCAAATCAATGCTAATGTAAAGTACAGGAAATGTGCAATGATACCTTAGGTTTACATTCTTTCAAATTCTCTGTATAGGTGAGGCTGGTCTTCTCATTTCCAAAGTCAATGAGAAGAACCCCTTCTTCGGTTACGCTGGCAATAAGAGACACACAGAGAAGAAATTACTCTGTGGGGTATTTAAGAAGGGAGATCTTTATTTTAATACTGGAGATCTAATGGTTCAAGACCATGAGAATTTTCTTTATTTTTGGGACAGGACTGGAGATACCTTCAGGTATAGTCATTGTTCCTTTTCACATTTCTTCATTAAAAAACATGGACATGCAAAATAGAATAAAACTGTTCTGTTTGTTCTCAACCAGAAGTGTTTTCAACCAGAAGTGTTCAGTTTATTACTGTTGTGATGTTGTTTATAATGATCTTGAAGTGGATGATAGAGGCTTAATTTTGTAAAAAGTGTTCCTGTGGAGCTGGATAGCTCATTTCCAGAATGTTTTGTAGGAATTACAGCTCTTTGAACAATCCTTCCAATAACCATAGTAACTACTGATCGTTTTGCTGCAAGCAAGGAAGTTGGATACTGAAATGGACAAAAAATTATCATATAGTAAAGGCTGCTCACGTTTGATACGTTTAGTTACATGTCAAATTTTTGAAAACTATTATATCAGATTATGATAAACTTTCATTGTGTTATAGTGACAGCTAATATCCAGTACCATTTGAATTGCAAGCGTTGTCTTCTGGTGATCAGATCAATACACCAACATGACAAGTATCTGAGGTGGTGTTAGTCTGAAATGAGTGGACTTCCTGTTAAAATTAGTGGGTTTTAAAGAGGAGGTCTCCATATGTTTTCATAGGATTAATTTTTTTTTTCACATGTTTTAGATGGAAAGGGGAAAATGTTGCAACTACAGAAGTTTCCGATGTCATTGTAATGTTGGACTTCATACAAGAAGCAAATGTGTATGGTGTGTCTGTGCCAGGTAAAAGAAGCTTTAGCTTTTTGTCCCTTAAGTTAGTTGTTAACCTTCATAACTCTTTTATTTCATGTTTTAAACCTATGAATCACTTCTGATTGAGTCATCTGTTTAATACCTAGCTAAAATGTAGATATAGATAATGAAAATACCACCAGATTGTAGATGAGTCAGTGAATCATGCATTTTTGTATGTATGCAGTGATGTGTATTTTTGAAAAGTTATCTTTCATGAATTTGCAATAGCTACATAATCTAAATGAAAGTTTAAAGATTTATTAAATTCACATCCATGAAAAGTCCACACATCCATGTGTCAAAATAAAATGTCAACAAGGTAAGAATTAAAGAAACTCTAAAGCAAAGTGTATGAAGGCATTTTTCTGTCTTATTTCACTTTTCATTTAGCCTCATAAACCATCTGTAAACAGGTATATTACAAAACCAAGGACAAAGTGAAAAAGAAAACAAAGATAAAAATAAATTATTAAGAAATAAAATGCATTGATTAGTTTTTAATATTTTTTTTTTTTTGTTAATTTTCAAGAGATCATCTGGGCTTGATCCCCATTCATGCTAAATCTTTTTTTAAAATTTGCACTAGGTCTGGTTGGGATAGAGATAAGTTTCTTTACAGGAGTCTGTATGGTGCTGTGCTTTGCATTGGTGGCTAAAACAGTGTTGATAACTTACAAACACTTGGCCAATACTGAACAAAATTTGCAGAGTATCAAGGCTTTCTCCCTGCAGCGAGTATGCTGGGGACAGGGAAGAAGCTGGGAGCAGAAGTAAATGAGATAGCAGGCCCAAACTGACCAAAGGGATATTCCATATCGTATGATGCCGTGCTCAGTAATAAAAGCTTGGGAAAAGGAAGAGAGTGAGACAGTTGGGGTTAATGTCATTTGTTTTCCCAAGCAACCACCACATGTGCTGAGTGAGGCCCTATCCTGCAGGAAGTAACTGGACATGTGCCTGATGATGGGAAATACTGAATGAAGTCCTGGTTTTGCTTTGCTTGTGCATGCAGCTTTTGCTTTCTCTATTAAACTGGCATTATCTTGATACATGAGTCTTCTTGCTTTCCTTCTATTCCCTTCCCATCCATGGGAGAAGGGAGTGAGTGAGAAGCTGGCTGGATGTTTGATTCCTGGCCAGGGTAAACCCACCACAAAATTATAGAAGTGTTTAAAACATGAAAAAGGTGTCACTTACTTGACTACATTAAAGCCGCACAACAAGAAAAATCGTAACAAAGAAGACTGACTGAAAATCAGACTCAAAATATGAGCGCCTCTCATTTCCTACACAACACTTACCTGCAGATTCCTACCTAGTTTATGCAACTGTCTTGACAGAATGTCTGCTTTTATTACCAGCTGATGATTGAAGTGTGCATGTAATGGTGATGTGGTATGATTAGAGATGGTAAACTGTTTCGATTGCTGAAGTTCATTGCTTTTCTATTTTACCCATTTTGGTCTTTCCTTTAGACCCACAGAGCTCTCTCCTTCCAGACAAACCAGTAAGAACTTTTAATCTCTCTCTCTGTTAATAACATCTAGATCCACCGTTTTGAGAGAAGATACTAGTAAGAGAGAAAGGCTAAAACTGAAGACAAGATGTATTTGGCTAATCCAGGAAAGAAGCTCAGCACTCTTGTTTTTGAGAGAGGAATGGTGTTGATGTTTATCCACATTTATTGATTAATATTGAGCATGGGACCCCAGTTTCTCTTACCTGCCAAATTAATTTACAGCATTATTTCTTAACTAATCATTTCAGTCATCTCCAAATATATGTAATACCATATAAAATATGGATGTAAACTTCCAGCTTTACTGAAACTCAGAAGATGATATATGACTGCCAGTTTATTAATGGACTACGGTTCTTTTTTGTAAGGTTAATTACTAAAATGTCAGCTTTATTCATGTTTCAAAGTTCTTATCTCTCTTCCTTTCCCCCAGCTCCTGAAGGAAAAGCAGGAATAATCATTAGACTTGGAGCAAATATATAAGCAAGTAGTGACCTATCTACCAAGTTATGCTCGTCCTCTTTTTTTAAGAGTCCAGGTAAGCTGCATTATTGCACAGTGCACACAAACATCTACATCACTTGAACACAGAGATGGCTAAATGAATAACTGAAAGTGCTTGTTCATATATCACTTCATTAGTTTTAGAACTGGTCCTATTTCCTGTCTTCATTAATGGCGTCCTGGGAAAGGCATTACAGAAAAAGTCAATAAAATTTGCAGATTATGTTGAAACAGGAGGAATTGTACAAATGAGTAAGGGTAGAGATCATACAAAAGGATTTAGGGAGATTAGAAGCATGAACATGGGAAACCAAAAAGATTCAGATTAGTAAAATGTGAACAATTGCATCTGGAGAAAATAATCTAAAATCCATTTTATTCAGTGGAAATGAGAGAAGAGAGAAGTAGAGCTAAAGCAGGAGACACTGATTGTGCACAGTAAATGAAATGTTATTTGCTGTGTAATATAATGCCAAAAGTTAAACCGTTTGAAAAGGTACTGGGTAAATTGAAAAGTTGAATTAAAAATGAACATTATTATTGTCAACACCATAATCATCAGTCATCCCTATTTGTGTACAAGTGCTTTGCTCTAGTAGCTGTCCAATTTGAGGGAAAAAAAAAGTCCCTTCCCCAATGACTTAAAAATATAAATGAAATACAATGGACTACGTATGGCTAGAAAAAAATAGGAAACTATAGAAAATATACAATCCTGATCATCACAGTAACTAAAGTCTGATGAGCATCTTCATTTCTGGTAAGTGTTTTGAAAACATCATGACAAAATCAAACAGAAAAATGTTTTTGAAGATATTTATGAAGGAAGTCTCCTAACTCTGAGGAGAAGATGAAAAAAAAAATTGTTCTTTGAAAAGAGAAGGTAAGTTATGGAAGTTGGTTCCCTGGGCTAATCAGAGATTGAGTACTGATTCAGAATAAAGGGGTGAAAATGAAAAGGCTATGAAGGACCTTGAAATTGAAATATATGTGTGTGTATACATATATATATATAAAATAAGTCCAGGAAGATGCCTTTTGCAGCAGCATTCTGATACAAGCAAGCAAGATTACACTTGAGAATGTTGCAGTAGTCAGTTCACAAAATGATGAGAACCTAGTCTAGATTTATTGCTATACAGATGTACAAAAAAGCCTTTATGCTGGGCAGAAGGAATCTGAATCTTGGATGTAGCCTGGATATCAAGTATCTGGAATTTCGATTAGAATTGAAATGCCTATGTTACAGATTAATTGCTGTTGGTACTGCTGTCATTAACCAAGAAAGAAGGTAGTGGGTGGAACTTCAAGGAAAAAAAGTTAAAAACCTATTGAGCTTGATCTGACATGTAATCATACTTTAGAAAATGTCAGAATGTTTCTTAGACCAACTAAAGCAGATAGATACAATCTGGATGTAAATCTGGAGTAGATACAATAGCTCTCTGAGTTGTTGGAGATAATGCTTAATTTTTCATTTTTGGAGATTGTATGCATGTATGTAAAAATGTAAAGACAGAAGAGAAAACAATGGAGAGAGGTCATAAAGCGGGGCTGAGAAGAAGTAGGGAGGATAGAGAAAAGAGTCTCACTACAGATGCCTGCCACTACTTTTTCCAAGGGACACAGTGATGCTGAAAAGAATCTTGAAAACACTATAAAATGTATGGTAAAACCTGCCTTTATTTGGACCTGGCTGAGTATGAGTATGGCTGATTTAGTATGTGATACTGTCAACCCTTTATTTAAGGTGACAGTAATAGAGAATTTCCTGAGTTTTATCAGTACAAAGTTCTTGATAATGACAGTTTTTACTCTCAGGTTCTTTAAAATGTGTAGTTTTATAATGTGCACAAATGAAGAAGCTAGATTGTCTCAGGCAGGCTGGGGCTACAACAAATGAGACACTGTGATGAGGCACTGCACAGCAATGCAGAAGGCAACGGGCTGTAACTTTTTTCCACTCTGTCTCCAGCTGGTCCATAGCAGCTTAAAAGTTCTAGTTTTCCAGGGTAATGAGAATAAACGGTATTAACCTTACATCAGGTGAGATTTTCAAAAGCAAATGTGCATGTGAGCAAAGGAAAAGAAGCTCTTCTATTGAATAATAAATCTTTCTTTCTTCTGTAGGAAAAAATGGAAATGACTGGAACATTCAAACAACAAAAATTTCGACTAGTGGATGAAGGTTTTAATCCATCTACAATTACTGATCCTCTTTATTTTTTAGATAATTCTAAGAAAGCATATGTCTTGTTAACCAAAGAAGTACATGAGATGATCTTATCTGGGAAAATGAAACTTTAATTAACCTAATAAGAGGCTATTAAGGGACAGTCTATACGAGCTACTGTATGAGAAAACACTAATATTAATTACCAGTATTTATACATAGTTATCCAGAATAATATTTTGTGTATTGATATTTATGTTCAGTATGTCTTGTGTCTTTCCTCACTTGATCATTATTATTCACTAATCACTTTTTACCGCTTGAGACCAATTTCTAAGTAAATGGCGTGTTAAAATTGGCTGAAATCTATTTTATCTTAATTTTGGAATATAAATGCCAAGTCTGATAGTTTTTCTTAGTAATAAATGAACATGAATTATATGTGGTATGAAAAATAGTGAAGAAAGGTTCACATATAAAGATATTGTGACACAAGTTCTTGTTTCTAGAGAGATAAGATATGCCAGTTTACATTTCATATATACTTCTGAATATATATTTTAAGAAATAAAGACTTGGCAGTGGTTGGAAGAAAAAACAACTCTTCTGCAGAGAGCTTTTCTGATGGAACATAAGATGAAACAGAGTGAAGCAGAAGAAAGCCCTCTGAACAAACCCAAAACTAAGAGGTTTATAATGACATCACTGCTGAGATTTTTTTTGTCAGAATCTATGCACTTTCATTTGTTAAACTGGCTTTTGGAGTGTCAAATTCTGAAGACAGAGCAAAGTTTTGTGAAATGTTTAGCAGCAGATCAACAATAGGCAGAGCAAATGTGCACACTTAATGGGGAAAATCACTTACATAGCATGAAAAGAATTATTATAGCACTTTATGCCATGCATATTGACTAACAAATAGCTTCCTTACTCTTATTAATGACTGCCAGAGGTTATTATTTTATGAGTATAAAATATAGCAGAATATTGCTTTTTAAAACTTTAAAAATAAAGTATAAGATTATTTAAACCAAATTCCATACTGTCTCAGTTTGATTTAAGTCTGATTGCATAAAATCTGGTTTGTAGCCTGTTTTGATACACTGCTCGCACAGTGTCTTCCTCTAATGGATCGTGGTGCCAGCTTTGATCAGCCAGAAGCATTATTATTACTCATAAAAGAGTAGGATGTAACATACTTAAAAAATTAACTATCTTTTGTTGGTTTTTTCTACTTTGTTCATCTAAAGGTGTTAAACCTGTCAACTTTTGATTCTCTATCACTTTCATTGATTTTCCTTAAAAATCCAAACAAGGATGCAGTAGAAAAAACATGAAGATTCATAGCTTGTTCATATTTATCAATACTGTATTCTTTATGGTGTAAATAAGCAAGTTTGCAAATTTTGAAATTTTGCAAAGTCTGAAATACAAAGCAGCAAGACCAAACAGTACTTACCAGCATCGGGGTTTATGGTAGATGTTAATGTAATTGTTAAGTATGTAATGGGGAAAGGAGAGGACTGCTTGGGAAGGATGGAAGGGGTCACTATGGTCTAGCACTTTCTGAGCAGTCCCACTGTTTGTATCTGTTTCTTTATGCAGTTCCCAAAATGGCTGTCTATGACAGAAAGCTGGCTGGATTTTGCCGCTCACTCAGACAGCTGGAAGGACCATTGCTGTCTTCTGCAGATAGTTGCATTTTCCTAGTCAAGAACTGTAAATTTAAGAATCAAGTATTTACTATAAAGTTAAACCCAACTTTGCAAGTTAGGTTATAATTTTGAGCAAAGGATTGGTTATTGAAATCAAAACTATTTTATATCTTGTGCTCATCTTACCATAAGTGTGTGCTGAATATACTTCAGGATGCCCTTTCTTTTATTACAACAGTAAAAATTATGGAGATCCTATGGCAAATAATAAATTTTTAAAATAATTAAAAAAAAATGTACCCTTAGATCCACAGTAGCATGTTTAATCTTGCAATAGAAAATAAATGAATATATTGAAATAAAATGCTTTCTTTGGTATCAGATTTGCCACTTTTTTGATTTATTTTGCTTTACAATATTTGATACTATTCATGAATAGTTTAAAGGTTCTACCACTTAGGTGCAACAGAAATGAGAGGGAAAAAAAAAACATGAAAAAGAGAAGGAAGCAGGTAAATACCTTTCCATATTAAAAAAAAAAAAAAAAAAAAAGAAAAACCTGTTTGTGAGTGTCACCATTTGGTGGCTTATTTTGTAAAGTATCTAAGATGAAGAAGGTTGTTTCTGTGTGAGCAGGTTAGGGAGCAGAGAGCATTAGAGGAAGAATATGCATGTGTGCTAACTTTCATGCTCTGTCCCCTACTAGGGCAGCCAATTGGTGTTTCTGAGCTCTGTGGTATATTTTAGCAGCTTCTAACTTAGCTGGCTTGAGCAGCCTACAGGTGTTTGCCTCCCAGCTGTGACTGCTAGAGTAATACAGAATTCCAGCTGCTCCCCTGTATTCCTTAGTGTAACCAAGACAGCCTGGGCAGTCTGCTTGTTTTCAAAGGTTAGTGAAGGATTCCAGTCCCATGCACTACCTCAAGAGAGAAGATGCTTATGATGTCAAGACAATAATAAAGTGAAAATCTACAGAACCTTAGGCTTTGTATTTCCTAGGGGGAAAACAGTATGTTATATTCAATCCGGTAGTTTAGCCAGTAGGTTAGGTGCCAGCAGATGCACTGAAGCATGTCGCAGAAAAATGTCACATTTCCCACAGATATGTAAATTGTTGAACTGGTGCTGAAGTTAGGCTGAATGATAATGATGTTCATATCAAGCACTGGGAAGAGCCGTCCTTTCAGAATGAGAAATATTTGGACCAAACTGTTCATTTCCTACCCTCATACCCAGATCAACACGTGGCATGGCTGAGGGCTTGAGTGTCACTGAAAAATTATGCCCCAGTATTTGCCTGGGAAGTTTCATTTCATGTAGGAAGGGTAAAGAAGCAGCTGAGGGGGGCTGGGGTGTGGATGGAGAGCTGCACTGCTAACTACACGTATTAATAAAAAGAAGATAGAAATAAATTAAATAAAGGTAATTATTTTTGAGATTTAATGTATACATCTTGAAGATTTCTCCTGCAACTGGGGATGGTCAATGATGAAAGAAATGTTTATTTTTAAAAAAATAGATTGGAATTATCATTTAGGGAGGGTAAACACACGTCCAGTGTCTTGTCCTAGTGAATGTGATGCAGTTAATGTAGTTATAGTCCGGATTAATTTTCAGAAATCTTCCTTGGGATCCCCAGGAAATGGTAAAAAATATATGAAGTTCCTAAGCAGATCATGGCCTGAATTTTATCCTCCTCACCCAAGTCAGGTAGATACATCTTTTCAAGAGATGAAGCATCTAAACCGTTCCTCACACTGCCCCCAGCATTCCCATATCTGTAAAGCCACTGTAAAGAATGTACTTCAATTGACCTACAAATTCCCTGCAGATGACATACAGAAAATGTCTTCTGCTCTTGGTTTTTCATTTTTTTTTGCAGAGGAAGAAAGAGGTGAAGGGAGTACCAGTCTTGTTTGCATTTTTAAAATTAAAAAATACTGGGTGGCTATGAGAGGAAAGACAAAAAAGACCCTCTACTTTAAAAAAAAAAAAGTGATGATTCATTTTCAGTAGCCTATCCCCAGCTAACAATGCAACCAGTAATCTGATGTGCATTCTCAATTGTAAGACACATACCAGTATTTATGAAAATTATTCATTAAGTCAAAATTAATTTCAAGCAAATAATGTTCTTCTGTCTAAAATTTGCTGTCGCAACAAATGCTGGTTGCAGCAAAGATTCAGCAGATAGCCAGAGAAAGTTGCACATGAATAGGAGTAATTTTAGGAATAAATTTACTGTGATGTATATTATTAGCAGTACTGTAAATAACTGACAGCATAGTCTGACAATTAATTTCACCCTAGGGGTAGCACCAGAAGATTGTGTCCTGGTATTCAGGACATAATACCTTACACATTATACCCTTAATTAGACAAATAGATTATATGATGTAAATGGCAATGCTAGTTTTAAACAATCTAGGTCATTATCAGAGTGAAATGGAATTCCTGTGTCACTAACAAATCCACAAGTTTTCCACAGTCTGAGAATCTTTTACCAAAATGGTCTTCATTCATTTTCTCCAGAGACGGCAGCAGACACCGTTCAAATCAAACAGGCAGGCATTGCATTTGCAATATGACAAAGCAGTCTTCGTGGCTGTCTTGCAGCAGGAGATACACTGACCTATCTCCACCTGGAGCTGTTCCTGGCACCATGAAGTTTGTATAGCTCCCATTATTACATAGTCCTGCATCGTGGCGTGTTTGCATTATGTCAGCTGTACCACACACAGGAATAATTCTTACTGGTAAAATCACACAGAATCAAGGGTTGGAAGGGACCTCGGGAGATCATCTAGTCCAACCCCCCTGCTAAAGCACGTTCTCCTAGAGCATGTTACACAGGACGTCATCCAGGCTGGCTTTGAATATCTCTGGAGAAGGAGACTCCACAACCCCCCTGGGCAGCCTGTTCCAGTGCTCCGTCACCCTCAAGGTAAAGAAGTTTTTCCTCATATTCAACTGAAACCTCTTATGTTTCAGTTTGCACCCATTGCCCCTTGTCCTGTCACTGGACACCACTGCAAAGAGTCTGGCTCCGTCCTCGTGACTTCCACCCTTAAGATATTTGTATGTATTGATGAGGTCCCCTCTCAGTCTTCTCTTCTTCAGGCTGAACAAGCCCAACTCTCTCAGCCTTTCCTCACAGGGGAGATGCTCCAGTCCCCTCATCTTCTTTGTTGCTCTCCTCTGGACTCTCTCTAGGAGTTCCTCATCTTTCTTGAACTGTGGAGCCCAGAACTGGACACAGTCCTCCAGGTGGGGTCTCACGAGGGCAGAGTAGAGGGGGAAGAGAACCTCCCTCAACCTGCTGGCCACATTCTTCTTAATGCACTTAGATTGGCAAAAACACACTTCTTGTTGTCTCCTTTTCTTCAAGTAACTGAGTCAGCTACGCTGACAAAACTAACAGTTCCTGCAAGTATGTGTGGACGGTGTTACCAGTATAGGACTGGCCAAGTCTGGTAAATTGCTCTTTGTGGTGGTTCTGGGGTTAGAACTCAACTAAATGGCTCAGTTCACTTAAAAAAAACAAAAAAAACCAAAAAAACCACCAGAAAAACCAGTCAAACAAAGAAAAAAAAACCCCGACATTATAACAACTTGAGTACTCAATTATTTGAAGCATATTTTGCAAGAAAGGATAGGAATTCTAATATGAAAAGTGTCCTGCTTACTCATTGCAACCTGCTGAATATGGATAAACAGAGTTGCCAGTCTTTTACAGTGCTTACTGTATGGAAGGACATACCTTTTGTTTTGAAATACTGTCTAAAAAAGCAGATTGGATGCAAAACCAGGCAACTTATTTTGGTATATAGTGATCTGTTTTGTAAAAATCATTACTTATCTGGTTTTGCCAACTATTTGTGCATCTTTGTTAACTACATGTGGCCAAAATATACTCACTGGTTTCCAAATCAGACAAGCTCATTTAATCTATTTTATAAAGAAGGTGTCTGTAATTGGCGAACTCTGACATCGACACTATGTTAACAACAGTTAATCAGATGGTTATATACAGGTGCAGATCTTTAACAGTTTTAAAAAAGAAAGATAATATTTTCTGATTAAAGTTACTGAGCCTAAACAACTACAAATGCAAAGAGCAAAAGGTGCCTGTACGGAATGATGGATGGCAGAGAAACTCACTGATGGCTTCGTGAGTAATGCCGACTACAGTGTTATTTCTGATTCGAGAAAAACGTTTTAGTGATTAGCACAATTTCCATTCAATTTTCTTTTTATTCTTCCTTTCTCATTCATTCTTTTCTTCTTGCTAATAACAAAACATACTTGCATTCTTATTTTTAAAAAAAAAAATTGGTGATAGTAAGTTAGGATCAGAACATACTACTGCTGAAACTGGTCATGTTACATGGGAATTCTGCTGGACCCAATAATGAGTACTGACTTCAGCAACTGGGACACATTTTTATACTAGATATGTCAAAATGTATTCAGGGTTTTTAAAAAAAGTTGGACTAGTTAGGTTCATGGCCTCACAGAAAGCACAGAAATTAAACACACAGACTTTGCCAGGTAGCTGCCTTTTAAAATCTGGTGAATTACTTAAATTCTTCTCCAAATGCAGGGCATAACGACAACAGTTTTTTAAAATAGTATTGAATGTCAACATAATTAAGTAAAATATTTATTTAGCTATGAGATCATGAAACACTTGCCTAGCTACTCAGGTATTTCCAAAATGTTTTTTTTTTAATCCAAAGTCATTGCTTCTAGGCACCTTGCAGTACATTTCTAACAATGTATTAACACACCTCTCTTCTCTTATATGCTAATAGTTTTCTCCACTGAGTGAACTGCACTTTAATAGTGAAAGACTTGATCTATATTACTGCCTTTCTTCCCCCCCCCCCCCCCCCCCCCCCCCCCCACCTGTCTTCCACTCCCTTCTCCCCTCCCGTCCCACCCGTGCTTTACACGAGTCCTAGTTCATGAGCAAACTGTGAAGAGGGATCAATCTGTGCCAAACTGTACTGCCTGTGTATGAGGATACATTTTTACTGGTATTGTAAAAGCATTAATCTGAACACAGATCTGTGGAGAGGAATGCTTGAGCATTAGCTCATTCTATCAGTTTCTTGTCCTAAAGGTATGTAGGAACAAGGTGTTACGTGTACACATTTGTGTTAGTAAGTAAGACCCCTCTCAGATCTGTATTTCAGGAACATTTGAATGATAAGACTTCTCAGTAAGCTAAGAATATTCATCGACAGAAAAACTGACATGAACATCAAAATTGTCTCCTGGCTTAACTTTTTTATCAATGAAAACTACCAACTATCATCTTTCATGGATGCATGAAAAGCTAATGATGTCATTCATTCAACTGTCAAAGCAGAGCTTTAAAATTAAAAGGTATTTATGCCTGACAGCTTGTAAAAAACAGAAAGAAAGAACTGTAGATTGCTTTCCACTTCACTAACATTACAATTAAATTCAATACTTCTAGTGCATAATTCTATTATGGTTCTAATTGAACAAACACCATGTGTGTACCTGAAAAAGACACCTCCTAAGTATCTCCATTAGCTGCATTTCATGGTGTAAACCTTTGACACCTTTCCTACATTTTAAAAATAAAGTTGTTAAACTTCACACTGGCAGTAAATATGGTACACCCCAAAATTAGCTACTACAGTTCAGGGAACTGGAGGTGATTAAGCCAATCAGAGTGACATACAGGGATGAAAGAGGTTTCAAACCCCATACCATTTTCTGGCAGAGAGTAGCACTTACTCCTGGCTGTGTAAGGTTTCATAAGAAAGTGTGATGAAGTCCTTAGCCTGTGAAAATCCTTTTTTAGAAAACAAGAATAGCACATTACGTATTAAAATTTGGACTGTACTCTAGATTTGTAAGTGGATCCTTCTTTCTGTAAAAATCCAAATCAAAATCTTGGATAAAAAGAGACCAAGAGACTATAATTCTGGAAAAGTCTGGACTAAATTCTAAGGTTGCAGCACATTCTGAAGTCCTACTTACTTGGAGCCCTTCCACTTCTAACCTTCCACCTTTACCATCTTTTTTATTGTTTTAAGCATATCCGTGTCTTCATGTACATACACATCTCTCTCTCTCTATATATATACACACACACACATATTAAAAAAAATAAGTTCCTGCTTTATTTGAAGCCTTCATGCTTAGAAGCAAATCATAGAATCATAGAATCGCTTTGGTTGGAAAAGACCTTTAAGATCATCGAGTCCAACCGTTAACCTAACCCTGCCATCCCACCACTAAACCATATCCCTAAGCACCTCATCTATCCTTCTTTTAAATACCTCCAAGGATG
>NW_009258674.1:99775-111778 GCF_000687185.1 Egretta garzetta
CTTTCCAGCCACTCTTCCCCAAGCCTGTAGCGCTGCATGGGGTTGTTGTGACCAAAGTGCAGGACCCGGCACTTGGCCTTGTTGAACCTCATGCAGTTGGCCTCGGCCCATCGATCTAGCCTGTCCAGGTCTCTCTGCAGAGCCCTCCTCCCCTCAAGCAGATCAACACTACCACCCAGTTTGGTGTCGTCTGCAAATTTGCTGAGGGCACACTCAATCCCCTCATCCAGGTCATTGATAAAGATATTAAACAAGACTGGCCCCAGAACTGAGCCCTGGGGGACACCGCTTGTGACCGGCCGCCAACTGGACTTAGTTCCATTCACCACCACTCTCTGGGCTCGGCCACCCAGCCAGTTTTTAACCCAGCGAAGAGTATATCCATCTAGGCCATGAGCCGCCAGCTTCTCCAGGAGAATGCTATGGGAGACTGTGTCGAAGGCTTTGCTGAAGTCCAGGTGTACAACATCCACAGCCTTTCCCTCATCTACCATGCGCATCACCTGGTCGTAGAAGGAAATCAGGTTGGTTAGGCAAGACCTTCCCTTCATGAACCCATGCTGACTGGGCCTGATCCCCTGATTGTCTTCCATGTGCCTGGTGAGCACACTCAAGATGAACCTTGAGTGTTGCTCATCTTTGAAGCTGAATAGCTGAAGGAAACGGAGTTGCTACAGGCATTCTTCCAGTGCTCAGCTCGAGAGCTCAAATGCTTAGTCAAATGCACAGACAGCACATTGGATGACAGCGCCTTAAAAAATGTAAGGGAAGAGTTATATGCCTGAGAACAGGATCCAGCTCAAAGAGCAAGAACTGCCTGAATCGACTAGTGGGGAACAGTGAGAAGAGGATTATGTCTCAAATCCATCTCCTGCCAGCACGTAGGAATCTAATTCTCGTTTGCTGGGAGCACAGAGATATTTGAGCTCTCTCCTGGAATTACACAAAACTAAATTTTTTGTGAATGCTTGTAATTCTACAGATTGTCAGCAAAGAGATAGCCATATGCCTTCAGCTTGGTTTCTATCCAAGAATTTCATTAGAATTATAAATTAAATATAGGAGAGGAAATTATTTATTGATGGCATGTGAAAGCGCTGTAATCAGTCATATACCACTGCAGTAGCAAAGCCATATTCTGTCATGAGATGAGGAAAACCTCTTTTGGAGTAAAAGCAATATGACTTCATTTCCATTTTGCTGGCCACAAAAGTCCAATTTTTGTGAAGAGAAGCTTATGTCTACCCAAATACCTGTAATCTGCCATTAACAAACTGGTTTTGTTGGGAAATTCGTAGTTCAAAACAACATTAAGTATGATTCACCGTTGTCTTAGTCCGTTTCTACACTGGCATATCTCTGCTGCAATGAGGAGTCCCTATGCCATTTGTCGGGCATGTTCTGAACTAGCTTGAGGCAGTAAGTTTTCTCCAGATGTACAGATAATTTTTGAAGACCTTTTGGCTTCCTCTTCTGTTCTATCAAAACTAAATTTCTTTAGAGAAATGTGGCATACAAGAAAGCAAAATATTGTCAAATATTTTTAAGATCACTTGCTTTATTCTGCTAACTCATAACATTAAACAAAAAGAAGCTCTCCCTAACTAAAACATTGATCCTATAGTCTGTAATTTTCCTGAACCTCTATATGATGTTCAGTACAAGTATTGTTCTTCTTAGACAATATGTGACCTAGTTAAGATAATCTCTGCCTTGCTTTGGTAGACAAAGACCAGTGTCAGAAAAGGGGTTTCGAAAAACAGTTTCTAGAGAAAAAGTTTCCAGGAATGAATGAGGACTGTCAGTGAATTACCAGTAGGTTTTTCAGAGGAGTCTTTATTTACACAGCCAGGCAGTGGATGACAATTACTCTCATATTAGCTGCACTGTACACATTCTGTTGGCAATTCCCACAATTACGTTCAGAACCTGTATATTCAGTGATATGCAGAATTTAAATGGAAATAATTCTTTCCACATCCCATAAATCACAGTACCTTGCCTGGTGTCACCACCCCCCATCTCTGTTTAATAAATAAAGCTGTTACGTATTTTCAATACAGGAGCCAGCAGGATCTTGAAATCAACTGAAGTAACTAGCATAGGGCCTGCTGCATTTAACATTAAAAACTAAATATTAAAACATAAATGCATGACTCATTTTGATGTTGAAAAAATGGCTCTACATAGGTGTTTCTTGAGCTGCAAGAGAATTAGATATTTGCTATGACATTAAGACTGGAGTCACCCAGAAGCAGTTTTTTGAAAAATTTTTGTCCAGTTTCCAAAACTGCAGGGTTTTTTTAATCTTACTACAAGTTTTTCTGAACAATAAGAAATTGTACTACAACTGCGAGTTCACACACCTGGCAGCTGCCAGTCATCGTGGAGCTTCTCTCACTGTAAGTTCTTACAGAGGATAGGGCCTTGCGCCTATCAACACGGATGGCTCCAAGCCACAGTCCTGCGGTCGGCACTGGAGTTCTGCTTTTCCTTTGCTTTTCTAAACCCCAAATAACGCATATGGTCATTCCACTCCAAAGTAACCCCTAAGGATTATTAGGGTAAAGGGAAAGGATTTCAACTACTGAAACTCTTAGTAACACTGCCAATACCATTCAGTTGAACCCACTGAAAACACACAGGGAATAATTTTGGCCCTGCATATTCCATTGCATCACTTTTTAGTAATAAAACCCTGACCAAATTACTGATTTTTTAGCTGTAGTTTTCAAAAACTACTCATTTTACAGCCCATCATTGAACAAACAGTCACACAAATCCTATTCTTAATAGTAGAAATCCCCGAAACGAGAAAGAATGTTAAGGAAAAGTAAAAGTACTTTTTTGGTTTGCTTCAGCTTTTTTTATCTTTTGCTTTCCTTTAAATGCTACAGCACTAGGGCTCGACTCAAGAAACAGTGTTGTAACTACTAAATGTCTCAGACACATTTACATATTTGTTTGCAAAATGGGTCAATTGCCATTCAGCTTTGCTGCTATGAATATAATCTATTAATTGTGCAGGTGTTGCTAGACCTGGAGTGATGACGAGGCTATTCATTCTGGTCTCTCAAAGACACTGACAATAGATTCTAGCTAAAAATATCTGTGCTCTGGACCTCTTCTTTCTCCTATGTTCTGTTATTCCATTTTAAAAAAAAAAAAAAAAAAAAAAGAAGAAGTTAATTTTACGGAAACAGGAGGCGAGAGATAATTCTTTACTTAATGCAAAATCACTCATGGATTAAGGAATCCCTGGAATTAAACCTACGAATCTCCTGAGGAACAAAAACCACATTTCATTCAGTAGCTGCTAATGCAGAAGTTTGTCAGGCAGATGTTCCAAATGACAGTAATCAAGTTAGAAAGCTTTTGAAAGAGCTCTTGAGTTAGTAAATTATATCCTTAAAATAAAATATTTAGAACTGGGAAACTGAGGACTGGGGTGATTGATTTAAAAGTAGATACAATGGAGATGAATGCTGACAGTGAAAGAGCAGACAGAAGATATTCCTTTTCTCCTTAAAGATCTCTGATAGTTTCCTCTGTGTTACAGTTTGCTGGTACACCTCGCAGGAGTAGACCTGTACTTCCCAGTGTAGGTCAGAAAGCATGCCAAAGAGGAAAGCATGTCAAAAGCAAATGCAAAGACAAAATGTGATAGAATCACATTGTTGATTTGGGTAGCTATTCACAGGGAGAAAGGCGCAGAAAGGGCAAAAATTTGGTTGTATTTAAATGAACACTACAGAGTTTAGCTCTAAATAATCTATTTGCATTTTTGAAGGTTGAAGGCTAACTTGTTCACCTGATGGTATCAGCCAAGGGCAATATTTAAATTAAAAGAAGCCTCAAAGGAATTATTTAGCATTATTATCTGCCAAAGCTGGGCTTCACACTTCATGCTGCACAATTACTCCTGTGTGGGCCAACAGGCTCTGCAAGCCGCTCCCTTGCTGCAAAGAAAGAGCTGTGAGGTGCCTCACCAGGGCCCTTCCCACCTTGGCCAGGGAGCTGCTCCTAACCTCAAGCCTTTGAGCTACGTTACTATGGGTATCACTGAGCCCAGACAGGTACCTTGCTAATCCTAACCCTGACTTGATGTCCCAGCTTTCCTGGCTTGACCTTGGATCTGCCTCTTCACCAGAGGCTTGGCTGTTCCTGAACTCCTCTGCTTTTCTGGTCTGACTGCTGCAGGACCGCATCCTTGATGGTGAAATTGTTGCCTCTGGCTGGCTTGCCACCACCCCCCACTCCCTGGTAATGTTTCCCTGGTGGAATAGTCCACTTACGCAGAGCAAACCCTTCACACACATTATTTCTAGGATCCTGAAACAGACGGCTCAAGGGGTTTTGCAGCCCATAAAGGCAGGTGCCTTAAGAAAAATAATGCTAATTACTATTCCTTGAGGCTTCTTTTAATTTAAATATTGCCATTGGCTGAACTTAATGTCTTCAAGGAACTGACTAAGAAGAACTATGTAAAACCAGAGAGAAAAAGGACAGTTATTGCAAGCTCAGTGCCATTGTCAGAATGTGACAACAGGGATGATTTCAACTCATCTTCAATAGCTGAAGAAGTGCTTCATTGCACTGGCTTTTCAAATGCATCAAATGCTTTCCTTTTTTATCAGTAAACTACTTTTTTAGTTATTACAAAAAGGCCATACAGTTTACAATTAGAAGCAAAGTAGGTCTTAACACTATAAAACAGTGATCATCTGAGAAAATGAACAACATTTTTGATTCCATGCACATCAGTTACAAAGAACAAACCAGACAGTACAGTTCAAAAAACCCTGAACTACTCCTATTTGTGGAAGAAGTGTCACAACCTAGCAAAAGTCCTTGAACACAATGCATACCAGAAGTCCTTGAACACTATATGCACCTTCCAGTGTGGAAAATTACCACAGTGTACCGATGGAGAGAGGCCAGTCCTTCTGCAGGGAACCAGGCATCTCACCATAACTATTCTCTTCCACCCCTAAATGTGACCTGCTCACTCTGCAATCTTTTGCTCCTGCTGGGGGAGGGCCTTCCTCCAGGGTGATGCTTTAGCACCCCTGCAAGTCACGGGTGAACTTCCATAAGCACATGGCTCGCGCTTTCCACACAAACTATGGCTCAGAAAATCTTGCCCATCCTACTACAGATACAATCAGTGCCTATATATATAATATTACATCAAGGGAGTATTATTAGATACTAATAATATGAACACACATGTGTACATTTATTACAGCTATTGTTTAAAAAAGCAAAAGCCACAGTAGCTTTGATGTAGAGACAAGATGCCAAAGCATGAAAGTCAACAAAGCAGAGTGTAACAGCACAGGTGGCAACAAAACTGGGAAGAAAGCTGAACTGGCAGCCACTCATTTGTGAATAAACAGCTCATTTGCAGGAGAGAAAATATTTGAGCTTTAACAGACCTGGTTACTTGGGGAACCTAGGCTTGTCTAACCAACTAGACAAACTGGAAAGAAACATAAACATGAGAAGATACTGCCTGCTGAATAGTGTACAAACTCTTCCGAGTATAAGCGCAAAAGGTTTGCTGAGATAATGGAAACTCTAGAGATCCTCCAAATGCAACTATTTATAAAACATTTCTCCCTTATAAACAAAATAAAAAACCACATGAAGTGACTTCTGAATATACAACAGGATTCCAGGAATTAGAAGAATTCTGCTGAACTGGAGAGAAACTGCACAATCCAGAGGACTTGCATAGAGAATTCTTTCACGAGTACCTTGTGACTAATGCTTATTTGATCCAAAAATGTGCAAGTCATCAAAGGTGTAAAAATAAACTGTGGGTCAAGCAGAAGGCATAGTACAAACACTCAAAACTATCTTCACTATGGCAACTGGTGTCCCATGTGACCGGAAATATTAAGTAGAACCTTTAAATAACCCACAAAACCTATTGCATAAAGATGATGGAAGATGACTGCAAGAGATGCAGATCAACTATATCATGAAGGAAATGCTGTAAGTTTTCAGGTTCATCAACCTTCGGTCCACAAAATGGATTCTACCAGGTACGACTTAACGTCTTTTCCATTGTCATTGGCCAGCTTGAAGCCAGGGGACGGAAAAAGACCTCTCCTATTTGGTGAGATTCTGTCTGACCAGCGAAGTGTATGCTTGTACATTTGCATTAACATTTTAAAAAATTTTTTGGTAATAAACCTCTCTCAAAAGGAAACTTAACTGAAATTTTGGACCAACAGCTGGTGTAATTCCAGGTGTTTCTGTGCCCTGAGAACGTACAGCAGCAATGCTTGGTCTTCAAGAAATAATTACTAAATGTTGATAACTTCATCTGTTGTACTTTGTGATTCAGATGAAGGATTCAGATCATAAAAAATGTGCTTGAACAGAATTACCATGCCACATTTAATGCCAGTAATGAAGAAGGATGTAATTATTCATATCAGTAGAAATGTGAGGGGTACCACATCTGCAAAAAGATCCAAGACATTTTATTTTCACGTATCACAGTGAAAACAATCATACAGAGAACACGTCTAATGAGGAGTGGCTGAGGGAACTGGGGTTGTTTAGCCTGGAGAAGAGGAGACCTTATCACCCTCTACAACTGCCTGAAAGGAGTGAGGTGGGTGTTGGTCTCTTCTCCCAAGTAACAAGTGATAGGACGGGAGGAAATGGCCTCAAGTTGCATCAGGGGAGGTTTCAATTGGATATTAACGAGAAATTTCTTTACTGAAAGAGTGGTCTAGCATTGGAACAGGCTGCCCAGTGGGTTGGTGGAGTCACCATGCCTGGAGATGTTCAAAAAACATGTGGACATGGCACTTCAGGACATGGTTTAGTGGGCATGGTGTTGTTGATGGTTGGACTTGACTATCTTGGAGGTCTTTTCCAACCTTAATGATTCTATGATTTTATGACTCTATGTGACTATTCAGGAAACTCTTCTTTTTTTTTTTACAATTTATATTTTATATGGTTACCATTGTCACATTTTACTATCCTGTTCCAACTGCTGTTATATGTGAAAGGAATTTAGGATATCAAAATACAGCCTAAGTGACATGGTATCGAATTGATTATTAACAGTGGAGCTTTTAAACACCAATCAAACTGCAAAATCAGATGGTGGACAGAGATTCATCCCAGTAATGTGCTTTTTACTTTGAGGTATCATTATGTAGTGGGCAATCTTAAAAATAAAGAAATAAATTACTCTGACAATTGTTGATAAAAGGGGTAACATGGGAAGATGAAATTAGAACTAAAGCTAAAAACATTATCAATATTATCTTATTTCCAAACCTTGCAAGGAAGCAAAACTGACCAGGTGAAGAGTGCTTTATTCTTCCAGGAAATTCCAGGGGCTCTTTGCTAGTCACACCTTTTCTCATCCATACTGCTGCAAAAACCTGTCTGTCATTCAAACATACAGCATCAACACAGTTGTAAGCTAATTAGCTCACATATGGGCAACGCTTGGGTTGTCTTATCCCAGGGTCAGTTTGACATCCAGAATGCCCAAAGACTCCACCGCTCCATACACAGATTACAGTTATAGGTAATTGCAGCAGAAATGTAGACGTCTCTTAGAAAGGATTTTTTGTGATCTTAATACAATCTTCCTGCAGATGAGATAAATGGAAGTGGCTGGGCCAAGTGTGGGGTGCTGAGGCAAGTCAACAATGCAATTGGCACAAGTCTGAAGTGCAAAGTACACACCTGCAAAGTCCTCCCCCCAACAGTTTCATCGGAATTACTACAGAGCCAGTGCAAGGAACATTATCTCAGGTATGTAGCGTAGAGAGCAAATAAATCTGGCTGTAAGCCCAGTGTCAAGGGGAGTTTTAAAATACAGTGCAGATCTAGCCAGATATATTGAAGCTGTCAGAGAGTTCAGCTGGGACTGCAAAGCCAGGACTGCAAAACTAAGCTACCTGTGCTGAGCGGTGTGAAAATGCGGTCACATTGCTACAAGAGGGTAGCTTAATACAGGTTTGCAGGATAAGATGAGAGATCTATCAAAGGCTTTTGTGGCAACACTATTGCTTTAACAATGTAATCTGTGACATGCCCTCACAGGGAATAAGAGCAGTAATTTGGACATGAGATGAAAATAATTCTGAAATATCACAGGGCAACTGAGTAACACTGAAATAATAGAAAATCAATGAAACTGCACAGAAAGGCAATGTACTTATGCATGTCAGTTAATGAAGTATAGTGGCATGGCTGTTCCCTTTTCCTTGACTTCCTTCCTATTGCAGATGTTGCGTAACTTTCGGGCAGTTGCTATGCCAAAGAGGATTTTGAACTATAAGAAAGCTGTCAGCTCTCTCCAGTTTTAAAGCTACCTGCTTGCTTTGGACTTTCCATGCACAAAACTGTGAACTGCAGGGCATGCCTCATCACTCACATTTTTCTCACTGATAGAGAGGGCATCGCCAGACCAGGAAATATTTTTCTCTAGGGCTTACTCTATGCATAATTTTACTGTAATTTTCAATGGATTACTTTGGGGAGTGTATAATTTTAGTAGATTCAGTTCGACGTTGTGTTTTATTCTACAGAAGTTGACCGTGTAACAGGCTTTCAGGCAGATTGAAATAAACAAATAAAATGAATCAGGCAGAAAATATACTTCTAAAAGTTTGAATTGATAAAGGGATAAACCCTCATCCAAAAGTTAGAATACTGAACTGGTTTTGTCTTACAAAAATGTACATTCTTTTCTCTTTTTGTACTAAGACGTTTACATTTTAATGCCCTGCATTCCGACCTTCGATCCGAAACCTAACGCTTGCCACTATTTTTAAAGCAGACATAAGGCTGAGCTTCCATCTTCCTCACCTGATCCATCCTAGCTCTTGATGGAAGTGCTCCTTAAGTGCTGAAAACAAACAAACAAAAAATGTTTTCCAGAGGCTACAGATCAGATGACCTTGTTCAGTCCTGCTGCTGGAAAGGAAGGTCCCACGTGGCAGGCAGAGCCTTTGTGTCTGAGCAGAATGCCAATGGATGTGTTAGTAAGAAGGCCTGGTATAGACAGAAATGTTTCAGAATTGGGCTAAGGAAATTCGGCCTTCACTTAAAATCTTTGATACTTCAGTAGTTTTCAGTAAATTTCTTTATAGTGCGTTGTTGTATATACCACACAGGAGGCATATTCACTGTGATTATATCCCCTTTTTTTATGACTTTGGCATATGCTGGTCTTATGAGATTGGCAGCATCTTAAAAATACATGGTTGGAGACCAGTAACACTGACTTTCCAGTAGAAGTTATATTTTTCTTTATTGTGTTTGAGGACCGATCACACATTACTTGCAACGTGAAGTGCCAAAGAGATGTGTTACAAATGCTCTTACATGCTTCTATTGCTCTGGGTAAAAAGTACATCTTTGTTTTAGGCCAATGTAATGCGGATCATTGGACATTTTCCCTGTGTAGTGCATCCCACCCTCTTTTCTTTCTGTGAAGCAAAAAAATGCTATGATGGATTTTCAAGGTGGGCTAGAGACTCATATTTGTGATGGTGCCATACCTCTGCAACTTAACTGAAAGCAGCCTGATCTGCCACTGGCAGAGGAGCTGTATGATTAAAAGACATGTGGAAAGATCAGTGCATCTAACTTACATCCAGCTGGTGATGCTTGGAAAGCGCTCCCCAGTTTCTGTCTCAGGGTGATACTTTAAAAACTAAAGATGACCGGAGTTGGGGCAGGAAAATCTCAGTCTGAGATCTGCTTCCATCAGAAGTGTCTTCCTTCATGGGATGGTACCATCCAAGCACAGACAGCTACTCAAAAGACTCAAGTGCTTTCAGAAGAAAAATTAAACTACATGTGAAAAGGCTGACTGAGGAGCTGCTGGGGGAAGAGAGAGAATTCAAACTGCAAAAAGATCCAAGTTGGTATAGTATCATATGAGCAGAGCTAAGATGCAGATAAAGGCCAAGGTCAGGTGTCACTTGCTAAGGACAAGTGGTAAGGAAAGCAGCTACCTTCACCTTTACACGTGTGCAGGGCCCTGGCAGTTGCGCTCCTCTGCCTGAGAGACCTTGGAGAGGGAGGGAAGGAGAGAGGGAGGAGCCACCCCCACTCTGCATGTCCCGTTGCCCTGCTTGTTCCCTGCCCCGCGACAGAAGGGGGCAATGGTCAGCTGCAGTACAGGAGCCCCTCCTCATCCAGTACTGCTTCCTTGCCATTGCATAAACCTAACCCCGTTAGCAAAAATTTTTATGTCACTTAAATAAGCTTGAATCTGACCGACTTACCAAAATATCAGTTATGTATTCTGCATAATAACTGAGTAATTTGTATTCAAATGTATTCATTGTAGACAGCAATTGTAGAAAGGTAAGAACTCGCTAAGGCGTATTTTGTTAATACAGATAGCCCTATTATGCTATAATGGAAAAAGGAAGCCCATTTAAGACACCATTAATCAACAAAACCACTACCCATGCTATGTTTTAAAAATATACTGAATTTCAGAACTGCAGTCAGTTAAAATAAAGTATAAATTAAGAACTGGAAACCAATTTAAGCCACAGAAAATAAATAGAATTCACTGCATATTCAATATGTCACCTTTTCTTCTCGAAAACTGGAACTGATCAACTCAGCTAATGACTGGGCCATAAAATTGTTCACCCTCTATGCCTCTACTGTAACATCATTAACGACCCACTGTAGTCATAACTGAAATCAGCAGAACAGTAAGCATGGACAAATAATTAAAATAAGCCCTGAACCCTGGCTGCTGGTTATTTTTACAGCTGCAGGTGGAATAGAGTTGTATATACTTCACTGAATGCCCTTATAGCTGCATTTCTAAAAGTGAAAATTGCTTTTTTTTCCCGGCTAAATATTGTCACACGTGGGATGGGATCGAGTGTTTGAACAGAACCCAGATGGACAGGATCTCTTGCGTTTGCACTCTCTAAAAGTATTTTTTTAATCACAGTTAGACTGAATACAAATAGATCGACCATATTGCCTTCGGAAAGAAGGTGCAAACTCTGTTCGAACCCAGAGTTCACTGGCAGTAAAAGAAGGCAGAATCAATGTGTGTGTTTTAGACTTGCAACTAAATCCTTTTGGAACTTAACTTTGTGTGATTTCTGCTGAAACACGGTAAAATTTGCACGTTTTCCCTGCAATGTGCAGAAACCACTGCACATCTGCTTCTTGGGTAGCGTATAAAATAATCACTTCAGGCTGCTTCAGTACCTAGTGAGGATGTTAAGTGTGTAAACATATATAACTGTGAAAGGCCTCTTACACTTGCAGTTTTTAAATCCATTCATAACAGCAACATATTTTCTGAGGAAAAAAAAATCTAGGGAGAATATTGTCATTTAACATGACAGCTCCAGATTTCCAACATCAGTAAAGCACAGGAACAACTTTGAGCTTCAGCTTGTTGGTATTTAGCCAGGCGGACATCCATTAACCTCTATGGAAGTACCGCCGCATTGGATAGCATGTGAAAGCATCCAGTTGGTTTTAAGGGAAGAGTATTTTCTTTCTACGAGTGTAACAAGGTATTCAGGTCCTTTCCCTCCAAGAACACTGAAGTGTGGGCAACAGTTCCAGCTGCCAGTCACTCCTGGGGAAAAAACAAAACCAAACCCACCAAAAAACCTCCCCCAAACCCCCCTAAAACCTGAGCGTAGTTAACTTGGAAATTCTGCGCAGAACACGAAGCCGGGAATGCTAAAATGCGGGGATGCACTGCATCCTGCTCGCTTCGCCCCCTCCGTGGATGCAGTTGCAGGTCCAGAGCCTCGGCGCGCAGCAGCTGAGGACCCCCCCGCTGCTCAGAACCTGACATTTCTGAAGAACCCGCGTGTTCAACTCAACAACCGGTTTCGCCACCGGGAGAGCGAACCACCGTTCCCCATCCAGACCTCAGACCGGGCTGGATCATGCTTGAACGGGCATTTTTCAGGCTCTACCAACAGGTTCCTCCCAGCTTCCGCGGGGCGCGGCCGC
>NW_009258674.1:112466-150267 GCF_000687185.1 Egretta garzetta
TCCAGTGAGCCGGAGCTCAACTTGGCCCCGTGGATGGGGAAATAAGCCTGGTGGCTGCCATAGTCAGTGCTTCTCCTCTAAAACAGGCGGCTGGTGCTGCCCAGCCTTAACCGGAGGCGATGCTGCTAGGTGGAAGCTCAAAGAGGGCTCTGCCTGGTCTGGTGGCTCGTAGGTCCCTAGGATTTTCGCTACCCCTTCTTGCCCCCAAAAGCTTTTTCCGATTTACAGGTTCATAACTCCCTAGTTTTGTGGCCATAAACCAGGAGAGACCAGACTGCCAGACAGATACAGTACGTGTGTTTCATGCTAAGATATCTTTATGGACAATGGAGATTTGTGCCAGCCGTGCTGTAATAGTTGCACCAAAGCAAAATAGCTTTTTCCTTTCTCCAGCATCAAAGTAGTCAACTTTTTTTAAAAAAAAAAAAAAGAAAAAACCCTACATAGTTACTGTTTTAATTCAGAACCTTCTTCTTAATTTATAGCTAAGAAGTTTTAGTTTGTCGAGCTAATGTTACTAAGTTGAAAATGTGATGTCATAAAAACTGAAACATTGCTCCTCTTTATGTTTGCAGTAACAGTCTAATTCACACCGTTTGTAAACCCTCTTTAATTGTAGGGTCTTGAACCCATAAACTCTCAAGGTGGCCTGTTCGCTTAGACTGTAGGTCAAGGATGCCTTTAGAGTCCTTTGTCCTTTCCTTAACCCTCTGCGTGGGAAGAGTGGTTAAGACAACCAAACTAATTTAATAACTTATTTTGTCATTTATTATTCATTTAATCGTTCGTCACTCATCGAATTCACTTTAAAACCTTTCTTCTTTGTGTGTTGGAAACAGAATGGAGGGGGGCCTGACCAAAGAAACTGGAAAGGATAGTCTCTCCAACTTGCAAAAAGAGTTGCTACGGGTGTTTAATTCAAGCAAGGATTTTAAAACCAGAATTTGTGTAATCTGGGTGCGTAACAGTGGTGCAGGTCAGAATTTTGTTTCTGATTTGCGCGTGCAGATCACAGCTCTGCAAAGACTTTCCTGCAGATGGCTTCTGTGCGAAAACTATAAATGCAGCCTGAGCGTTCGTAGCAGGACGTACATCTCAGTGTGAAAGGTCAGTGTTGAGACATGGAAGGATACGTCATTCCCAGGGTGCAGGTGCACTATTGCAGCTTTAACTGACTGCAGGGCTTCAGGATCAACCAGTATGTAATGCATTAATCGCCTAATTGATGAGCTGCTTTCACCGATACTGTTGCAATTCTGTGACAATAGCAACTGTTGATCTGAAAAGGATGGTACTCGTGTATTATTTTAGTTGCCTCCTTGATGTGCTTCAGCAGCTGAGAATGAGCTGGAGACATCACAATGATGTCAGTCAGCTCGCCTTAAGCCACCAGCAGGTGCTTGGAGATCGCTCTTTTGGGGAACATTTGGTCTGATACAGTCACAGCTGCGCTTTTTAAGACCTTTAGGATTTACTGGTGGGAAGATTATACTTTCTCCCCATATATTGATTCATGCACTACCACTCCAGCAGTTATACCTGACATAGGTTTGTCAGCTCTGCATGTGGCATAGTCATTTGAAATGCTGTTTTGAACGTGTCTTTCAAGAGGGACAACCTTTGCTTGCTGATGTGATTAGACTTGTGTATTTGGAAAGATGTACTTGGTTTAAAATTAAGATTCAAAGATACTAGCATCTGTATCCCTAGACAATAATTTCAGGTTTTTTTATGTGCACGCTTTATAAGATAGACTTACAGGTTTAGTTAGGGGTGGCATTTTAACCCGTAGGGTGATAGCACCCATGAGCTCTGGAAGGATATCCTCCCATTTTGATTCCTGTGCAGACCTGTCATGGTAGGCTGCCTTTTGTTGCAGTAGCTCAAGAAATGTTGGTGCCCAGTGGTGTTTGACTGGGCTGCCTCAATTTCCTGCACCTGCAGTTGAAGGGGGACCGTAATCTCATGGAGAAATTGCCATATGCTGCCCTTGGAAAGCCACTCCATGCAGCTCAATTCAAGGCTGGATCTGTACAAGGACATTTGCTCTCCAGTTGTATTTGTACTGTGCTCATATATGTACATTTGTTTGCTTTAGCTGTCCTGGCACAAAACGGCCACTGGAACTTTTAATGCTCTCCCCCCCCGCCCCGTGTTGGCTGGTGGGATGCCGTAAACCCCAATGTTCAGCCTGGCTGCCGCTCTTAAAACGCCTCAACCCACAGACTTGCAGTGAGGAGGGACTTTTCCCTTGGCCTCTCCCAAGTGGTGACGAGGGTGTTTGCCTGCAACTTGAGGGACTGAGTACCAGTAGAAAGGAGCAGTCTGCTTTTCGTGCATTTTACGTGTTTTTAAGGTTTTAACAGAACCGTGTTTGTAGGTGGGGCAGGGGAATGCAGGACCACTTTAACCTCTTTTAACTATAAACGCATTTAAACAGCGCAACTAAAACTCGTGTTTTGCTGTAACTGTTGTAGCTGCCTTTGGAGGAGAGAAACAGTAAGGAAAAACACTTTGGAGAGATCAGAAGATGAGACAGCTATGCTCATTACAGCCGTGCAGTAGGGGAGTTCAGGAAGCATTCGAATATATGGCTGAGAGAGGCTATTTCACCGTTGCTGTCATAACTTCAAGGTGACTTCTCTTCAGCGGTACTTGTGGTCTGTGTTTACAAACTCGTAACCTTAAGATGCTAGAGCTGAAAGGGTAAAATTATTATTGAAATCATTGTGTAAGGCACCTCTACTTCAGGGGGGTTTTTAGCAAGACATGTTGACATCTCAGGTGTGTCTTGCAGAAAGCTGCTTGCAGAATGATACTTGATTGTCACTGAAAGATGAGTGAAATAGAACTAATATACAAATTTTCCCTCTTTTTACGCGTATCTAATATTGCTACATTCAGGTGCTCTGGAAACAGAAATAACATGAACTTAGGAGCCTAAGTCCATTTTCTGAAGACCAGGAAAAGCCAAAGCATAAATTGCAGGATATGAGTCAGGTGAGGGGGAGTTGATTGCCTGGTTGGTTTTGGTTTGTTTGTTTTTTTTTTCCCAAAGGTGCGATTATAAACTGTGATATGTTAGTGCCACAATTAAATACAGTGTTTCTAAATAAATACATTAAAACAAAAGCAGCACTTGGAACCTTAAAGAAGGGAAGAAAAGGAATGAAAATACTGAGAGGTTTCTTCAAATCCAGACTCCTTGTTTGTGTATCTTTGCAGCAAGCATTTTGATCATTTTTGGATTCTGATGAAGAATTTCGTACTCTCTTAATTATATGAACATCATGTTCTTATCTAACTAAATCTGTTCTTTTAAAAAGCTGAATTGCATATAAAAGGGTGCACTTTGGCTTAGCGCAAGATAAATATTTATATTCCTAAGTTGAAACACTTGTAACCTGTTTGTCTTTTGAAATACATTACACTGAATTTCTTTTTTTTTTTCCCTTCGAAAGATAAGCAGCACAGCATCTTGACAGATTTCCTTTTAGAAAGAAAGGAGAAGAAAATGCAATAGCCTCTTTTCGTTGTTGTCTTTTTATGCCACCCTTGAAATACCAAGGCTGCGAGATCCTCTTCTCTGCCCTTTTAGTGGGTAACCTTGGCAAGAGATTTATGAGGTGACTAGCGATGTCACATGGGATTATTTCTCTGCTTCCATTTTCTTGTTCATTACAAATACTGGGGGAAAATTGTATTTTGGATGTGTAATGGTTCCCTGAAGTTTGAATAGGGAAAGTACAGATAAGGAGTTTATGTGAATATTTTTGTAAAGCTGATTCTGTAATTACAGTACTTCATCAGAGTCACATTTTGTATGATTAGTAATAATCAGCCGAGATTAAATAGATATGAAAAAACACCTGTCCTTTCCCACCTAGGCCTTTTCTAGAGTAGGATTTAAAGCTGTATGTAACTCGTGACAGCATACCTTTAAATCCTGGTCTGGACAAGATCCTAGAGATGACTTCTCTAGCTGGGTGAAAGAGCTGCATCAGGTTACGTGTCCATTTGACCTGCCTATTTTGGTTGTGCTGTGGATAACTTCCATCTGGGGGGAAGAAAGTCCTGGTGACTTGACTGAGAAGGAGTGAAGCAAAACAAATGGAAAAGCTTATATACTGTGTGAGGGGACTTCAGGTGATTTCGGTTTTTTGTTTGTTTGTTTTGGTGGTTTGGGGTTTGTTTGTTTTTTCTTTTAAATTCAGATTGTTTAATGATATTGCAGCTGAGTAGATGTTATATTTTGGGGTGGATTTGGACAGGTACCATGTGGCTGCAGTGGCTTTCCATCCTTGCCCAGCCTGCCTCTCCTCAGAGTGAAAGCAAACGGGTGCTGATGTGCTGGCCCAAGGTTTGATGTTTGGGTGTGGGTTTGCCCCCACGCCAGCTCACTGGTAGGATGCGACACTGGAGTGTTGCAGGCAGTCGTGGTGAGGGGATGTGCAAGGTGGAGGTGTCCCATGTCCCTGATGCAGTGTGGCCATGGAAGGGGAGGACGGCTTTGAGAGCAAGCGAGTGGTAGGACTTACGTGGCGCACTGAAGAACCAGTAAACAGAAACTTTCCTTTATATGGAGCAGATACTTCTGTGAATTATTTATGGACTGCATTAGCTACTATTTATGAAACTTACTTTCAAACTGCTTTCTGCTGCGCTCTGTCCTTCCCACATCTGCTATTCCAAGTAACACCAGCAAGTGTTGATTTTTTGATCTTGCCGTTTATTTCTTCCAGCTTCTTCTTGTTCTGCCACGTGTTGCATGGTTTGATTCAGACTGCGTGTTAATCAGAAATAAATCTGAAAATCAGTATAGGAATTATTTGTGTTAGATTTTGTAAAAGCTTTTATTTAGCAAATTCATAGTTGACCCAACTTTATTTTAGAGTGCCACTGGTATTAAACTGAAGGCATAAATTAAATCATATTAAACCAACTTAATAATAGAGGAAAGCAGATATAAGGCTTTTGTCCCAGCTGCCTGTGATGTTTGTCATAAACACATGGGATTATGGATTCAGTGGAAGTCTGTAATGAGGATGCTCCCTGGCTGGAAAGGCAGTCGGTTTTCTTCCATGCTTCACTGTCAAATGAAAATAATATTGACTTGGATTCTACAAGATCTGTTTCAAATCCACTGTTTGCAAATATTCCATCATCCATGTCATTGATGAAATTTAGGGCAAATACTGTCTTTGCAGGAGGTGCTGCAAGCATCTGAGAGAGCAGAATTCGGGCTTTTCATGACAAGTTGGAAAAACAAGGTGAAATAAGATGCAGTTTGAAATGGATGCAACAAAGGTAGAAGTAATTCCTACACTAAGGTAGAAGTAATCAACTACACAAAAGATGAGGGAGAATTCAAGGGATGATTTTGAGGTTAAAATTGGTCTCAGGAGTCTAAGTATCATCAATTATGAAAAGAGCAAATAGCATACTGGAAAGTACAAATTGAACAGGGCCTGCAAGGGCTGTGACTTGACCAGTCTTCTCTGAGGCTCTGCTAGTGCTGAGAAGTATTATGGGGCAGAGAAATACCTCTGGTTTAGTAGTATTGGGTGCCTCACTGTAGACTGCAGTTTGAAAAGCACCTCAGGAAAGGTGATGAAAATGATTTGAGTTGTAGGAGGAAAGATTGAAAGTATTAGATATGTTTTAGAATAGGGGAGGGAAAGGACTAAAGGGAGACCAGATCTGAGTCTTGAGGTATGGTAATAGGTGTTTGTGCATGGTTATGCATGTGAAGGAGGATGGTAGTGCTCTTGCATTTCAAATCCACCATGGACAGAACTGGAAATAACACTCTTAAATGGCAACAGGGGAGCTATTGCTGAGAAAACACTGCAAGGTGAAGATAACAGAGCTGTGGGATAGATTGTATAGGAGCTCTGTAAATTGTGTAGTGCTGAGGGGTCAGGCCAGGTGGAGAATATCTGTGTCTGGTTGATCCTTCTGTAGAGGCAGACTATGCAGCTACTTCAAGGCCTTCCTAGTCTATTGGTACCTGTTCCTGTGCTAAGGATGGTAGTGCCGTCCACTGCCTTGGCATAGGAAGGTGTATACTAAAGCAGTAGACCCATCCATGATGATTTGCGGTAGTGCAAAATGCTCTTAAAAAAATTAATGCGGTGGAATGATTTATAGAAGAAAATAATGGTCTTTGCTTGTCATATAAATGCCAAGACAAAATGACATGCTTTTGGAGTAGGAGGTACACTTATAAATATTGTTTATTTCAATTACTCTATTTTTGCTCCTCAGTGGTAGGAAAGTTAAATGTCATGATTGACTGCTCTGATGGTACTAAGTGCCAGAGTTAGAATGGGGTCATGGTAGGTGCTCGCTGCAGTGTTGAATTGTGCATTAATACTTCCCACCACCTGGCTTCTGCATTGTTCAAGCACATAGATGGATGGTGTTCAAGAGCAAAGTAGTTATTCAATATTTAATTTTATTTTCAAGCTTTCTTGGTCCCAGGCCTCCTTTATTCCATGGTGTAGAATCACAGAAGTGTCATTTGGAGAGGTTGCCTTCCCTAACTTCTATGCAAAGCCAATTCTTGATCAAAACTGCTATTCCTGTGCTGAATGCTGAAAACCTCCAAAGGATGGAGATCCCACGACCCATAGTAACCTATTTCAGTGCAGCTGTACCTTCCTAGTGAAAAAGATTTCCCTGATGCATGTTACGATGTTCTTCTGTCTTCTTGTGGCATCAGTGGGTCCGGTGTTAGAGCATCTGCTTTGTGGTCATTACTGCATTTGCCTTTGTAACTGCTTGTATTAACAGTATTGCCATTTCACCCATGAGGACTGGAGGAACTGCATTTATGGACATTTGCTCTTTTGGCAGTAGTGGTGTACTGAATCTGAGAGGTGTGGGTAGCATTTACAATTATAATGCCCAAGTAATTTTCACAATAGTTTGAACAGGCTATCTGGTATGGTTGAGCGCAGCCATTTCTGTAGTTTTTAGCTGTGAAAATTGAGGTCAAAAAGTGTTTTACTCAGGAGACACGTGGTGAATCAATGAATGATTTGGGACTAATATTTAAGGTTTCCTGATTCCCTTGTGGTGAGTTGACCTTGGCTGGCATCCAGGTGCCCACGGAGCTGTTCCATCACTCTGCCTCAACAGGGCAGGGGGAGAAAACATGACAAAAACCTCATGGGTCAAGATAAGGACAGGGAGATCACTTACCAATTACCGTCATAGGCGAAACAGGCTTAACTTGGGGAAATTAATTTAATTTGTTGCCAATCAGTAACAGAGTAGAATGATGAGAAATATGAACCAATGTAAAAACACTTTCCCCCCACATCTGCCTTCTTCCCAGGCTCAGCTTTGCTTCCAACTTCTCTTCCTCCTCCACCTAAGTGGCACAAGGGGACAGGGAATGGGGGTTGGGGTCAGTTCGTAACGCGATGTCTCTGTTGCTCCTTCCTCCCCTCACTTCTCCCCTGCTCCAGCATGGGGTCCCTCCCACGGGATACAGTCCTCCATGAACTTCTCCAGCGTGGGTCCTTCCCACAGGCTGCAGTCCTTCACAAACTGCTCCGGTGTGGGTCCCTCCCTCCCATGGGGTGCAGTCCCTCAGGAGCAGACTGCTCCAGCGTGGGTCCCCTGCAGGGTGATCAGTCTGGCCAGCAAACCTGCTCCAGCCTGCGCTCCTCTCCACGGGGCCACAGGCCCTGCCAGGAGCCTGCTCCAGCATGGGACTCCCATGGGGTCACAGCCTCCTTCGGGCATCCTCCCTGGGCTGCACGTGGGGATCTGTTCCCCCGTGGGCCTCCCTGGGCTGCAGGGGGACAGCCGGCCCCACCATGGGCTGCACCAGGGGCTGAGGGGAATCTCTGCTCTGGCTCCTGGAGCTCGTCCTCCCTCTCCTTCTTCACCAACTTTGGTGTCTGTAGGGCTGTGACTCTCGCATCGTCTCACTTGTCTCTCCCAGCTGCTCTTGGACAGTGGGCTTTTTTATTCTTTCTTAACTATGTAATTACAGCGGCGCCACCAGCATTGCTGATGGGCTCAGCTTTGTTCAGCAGCGCATCCAACTTAGAGCCAGATGGCACTGGCTCTGCCTGACATGGGGCAGCCTCTGACATCTTCTCACAAAAGCCACCTTTCAGCCTCCCCTGGCTACCAAAACCTTGCCATGTAAACCCAATACATCCCTGCTCTTACAAAATACACTGTTTTACACATTTCGTAATTTTGTTTTAGTTTAAAGTATCACAACCTCGGTTTGCAGAAAATATTGTCTGTACAATTAATGGCTACTTCCCAGAAGCAGTTTATTCAATTGGATTTATCAGTCTGCTGAAAAGCTCCTGAATGGATGTAATTTCTCAAGTTGCCTTACAGCTAAATGATAATATGTAACTTCTTTCTTTCACTGTAGCCTCCAGCTGAAGCTTTACGCTTTGCTTCTGCAGGTAGTGCAAGTAATTTCATATAAATACAAAGCACTCTTTCAAAGTGTGAGAAAATGCAATCTTGGATTTCTTTTTTTCTTACCCATTCTCCCCCCCCCACCCCTTCCTACCTGACTCAGTAGCCTATATGAGGGAAAATCTGGGAGATTAACTTAAAATTTATTCAGTTAAGTTTCTGGTCATAATACTGACAAGCTTCTCTTCTTTTGTTCTAGCTTTTGGGCTTTCATCAGACTCGTGCTAAAAGATGAGATAGACAAAACAAACTGACTACACAATGATACTATCAAAAATAGTGTACGTACCGTATTGAAAGCAAGTGGAAGTCTGACTTTTTTTTAACTTTAGTTTACCCTGATTTTATGTCAGTTCCAAGGATTGTGGATTTAGAAATTAATTTGACAAATATAATTGTGCTGTTGGTACTTTTTTTTTTTTAAGTACTTTAGGCAGTATGCTCTTACGCCCCCCTCAGGCTTCAGAAGTTTCCATGTACGTTTACATTGACTTGTGTCTCCCACCTCATAAAATCTTGGGTTACCTATTGATGAGTGTACTGTACTGCTCAGTATCAGCTGTTCATTTGAATTTAGAAGCATACCAAAATCAGGCTTGAAAAACCTTTCTCCTATTTTGACTTAAAGCTGTAGCTGGCAGAGGCACTGCAGACTCTTTCTCATTCTGTTGCTTTTCTGAAAGGGTCTTCACTGCCACAGAAAACATTATTTTGTTTTTCAGATGACTACTTTGGGCAACCTGACACCCTCAAGCACTGTGTTTTTCTGTTGTGATATGCAAGAGCGATTCCGGCCTGCCATCAAGTATTTTGGTGATATCATCAGTGTGGGCCAACGACTGGTAAGGTTTTTGCTTTTTTTTTTTCTGGTAGTGAATTTTGATCACACATGTAAATTATTATTTTATGTACAGCCAGTTTACTGGTTATTCAGTTTCATGTAGCAACAATGTCTTTGCTATGATTGTTCTTCAATAATTTCTCTTCTTGTACACTTTCCTTCCTGCCCCTTTGCAGCTCCAAGGTGCACGGCTCTTAGGAATTCCAGTTATTGTAACTGAACAGTATCCCAAAGGTCTTGGCAGCACTGTGCAAGAGATTGATTTAACAGGAGCTAAACTTGTGCTTCCCAAAACAAAATTTTCAATGGTGTTGCCAGAAGTCGAAGCAGCATTAGCAGAGATCCCTGGAGTCCGCAGCGTAGTCCTGTTCGGAGTAGAAGTATGTGCCCTGCCATTCTTGTACTGGTTTATGGTAATGTCTGTTGGCCCACAATGGTATTAAACATTGCTTTCTGTAATTAAAAATAAAGTCAATTTATATTGCTTAGAGCTCAGATATCCTCTACAGATTAAATTATTCTTATGTTATTTGTCATTAATATTACCTCATAAAGAAATTTGAAATTAGATATTTGTAAATTACAGGCTCTTGTCTCAAGCTTGGCTAGCATTTAAAACCCACATTGAGTTCCCTAGCAGTGCTAGGGGTAGAAAAATACATGTTTGAACCCTATTTAATTATGTATTCTAATATGGCATTGTGCTACTTATGTTTTATAATAATGGTTTGTTGATGGGTTTTTTGCCTTTGATTTCTTCCCTGTAGACTCATGTCTGCATCCAGCAAACAGCATTGGAATTAATTGGCAGAGGTCTGGAAGTTCATATTGTAGCTGATGCCACCTCATCAAGAAGTATGATGGATAGAATGTTTGCTCTTGAGGTATGTTTCTTAGTCAAGGCTTTCTCCACCTTGGCTCTGTATGTTAATTTCTGTGCTTACACAGAAAGCTAGTTAGCTTGTAAGCTAACAAGGAATTTCGAAGGACGATAAGCAGTGGACAAATGTAGACTTGAGAATCAGAGCACTAACATCTTCTCAGAATAGCTTCCAGGATGGAGAAGAATTACTGCTTTATTTTTCCTCCCTAAATTATTATTTAATATGTGGAACCCAGTTTGGGACACTTGGATTTTAAAAGCAATTGTTTCATGCAATCTAGGTTACTCTGTTATAACCATTTAGGACATTTTTATATGGAGTAGCAGAGTAAAAGTGCTGCAGAGCTTTTGGGTTTGTTATTCCAAACAGTAGTTGTTCTGCTGTTGAAATTCCTTGAAATGCAATGGAATACAGTAAGTGATCCTGTTCAAAGCTCCTTCTTGTATGTCTGCTCCTCCCTCTGCTCTTCCTCATCAGCGCAAATTAAAGCTTAATCTCAAGACTCTGTGATTATAGTAAAGACTTCACCCCACCCCCCCATTCTAGGAGCTTAGTCTAACTAAATGTTAAGAAAGTGGAGATAAATGTAACGAGAAGATTTAAAAGCACGTACAACTATGTGGTAGTAAATTAATGCAAATGGGTTTTTGATAGTGTACTCTAACTTGCCTACAGGCATCACTGTTGGAAATCAAAAACTTATATATACATTAAGTATTGCAATTTTTGCCTCGGGCCCTAAAAATTATTTGGAAAGCGAAACTAATAACTACAGTGCTTTATACTTTTTTCATAGATTTGGAGAAGACTTTTTTAATTTCTTCTGTTTGTCATGAATAAGAGAATTAAAGGCTAAAGGGAAATCACCAGCCCATAGCATTTGATGAAACTCATGACTTTGATTAAGTGGAAGCTTAATGTCATCTGTCGTGTAAAGCATAGTGAGGCACACAGAGTGCAGGAATGACTGAAATCACAGACTTCCCAAGTCAATGGGGTGCAGCAGCAGCAGTAGCAGACAAAACAAATATAGAAAAACTGAAATATGTTTGCCTTATTGTGTACATCTTTGTACATTTGATTATCACTTACATGGTGTCTGCAAGTGTAGAAGTTAGTTCAGTGTAATGGAGGTTAAAGCAGTGACTAGCTAGTTTTTCTGTCTAGTCAAAAAGATACTGATCATCTTAAAAGCGTAGTTGGTTGCTAAAGCTGTAATCCAGGCAAATTGGTCAGTTTTAAGTAACTTTCAAGTATGTCTTTGCAATGTTTTCTCACCAAGCACAAAGAAAATGTTTTGTTGTGGTCCCTTAAGTAGTCACCATTAAAATACAATTTAGAGAACGTTTGCTGGCTTGCTGTGATGAGCCGTCCAGTTACACGGCAGTAACTTCTCCTCCTCCTCCTCTGTGACTGCACGTGCCAACACTGTCTCCTTTTTGAGCTGTAGAGCCTCTCTTAAAAATGCTACTGAGGACTGTGGGCATGCTTGGGAGCAGGGAGACCAGGAGAAAGGGATACATGTACTGGGCATGGCAGTAATCTTGATTGACCATGGCGATACGTTTCTTAGGGAAGCTGATAAAATACCAAAGCATTGGGTAATCCTGCTTTAGTCTCACCATACAGCTGACGGTTCCTAGTCATGCAGATATAATTGGTGAGGCTGACACTGTCTCTTGTGCAAACTTGCTCCATACCTGGTGAGCTGAGGTGAGGTTCGTTGATCTGGGTTCCCTGGATCCTTCTCCTTACCTTTCTGGGAAGATGGGTGTAACATTTACTTCTTCCCAGTAAGACAGACCTCCTCTGTTCACAGTGGCCTTTCAAGGATGATAATGAGTGACCTTGCAGTGATAACAACCAGCTTCCTCAGCAACCTCAAATAATCCCATTTGGTCTCACCCACCCCTTCAGTTCTCCGTATTTGCCCTCACATAGCATGTGTTCTGATGGTGCTGGTGACAAACATGCACATATCTGAACAGGTTTACTAGTGCAGTTTGAAGTAATTGGTAGCCAAAGTTTTCATGTCTGCCTGGATGACCCTAAAGAGTTAGTCTCTTCTTCTGTGGTGCACTTAAAAATGACAGCAGACAAAAACTTGCAATCAAGCAAAATCCTAGAAACCGAAAAACCTCAAAATTGCCACTGATGAAATAGTTCAGCCCAACTGGCCAAGGTTGTGGCTGTTCCTAATCTCTGCCCTATCTGAGGAAGATGTCTTGTGCCTTGTGAAGATGCTTGGTCTTGGATTGAGCCAGGTTAGTCTGTTCCTGCTGGATTTCTTTTCTGGTTTGTATCTGTTCTGCTTGTTCCTGCATTGTGGATGCAACACGCAGTTGCTGCTTTCCTTCGTCTGAAAGACTGTGTTCTAAGAAAACTTTTCCTTTCCTTGAGAATCATCCAGTATGCTTAGCACGTGCATCTCTTCATTCCTACTAATCTCAAAACTGTATAAATTATACTTGGCCCTAGAAGTAGAGTATAAGTCAATGCCAGCGTCTTTGACATGTTATGGTATGTTTTGCTCCTAAAGAGAAGACATTCTGTTTTTTCAATCAACACTTCTCAGAAGTCAAGGTTCTTTAACAGTCTGTTTTTCTCTAGTCCATACTAGTTAAAAGCGAAAACTTTGTATTCCTGGAGAAGTAAATCTTGAAAACATAGCCATAATATTTCATTTCTGTTTTCCTATATTTGTTTTATATGTGTATGTGGTTTAAACAAACGTGTCCTACACAGTAGGAGAGCCGGGGAAGCTATCTGTTTTGTTTCAACTTTAAAATATCACAAGGCTTGCTGCCATTATTGCAAGCAGGAAGCATTGACTTGAGTAAATCTAGCATAGTTAGTTTATCATTATGTAGACTGTGGTTATATATACTTTACCGGTCCCCTAAAATTAATAACTTTCCCCCATCAATTGCTTTGTAATTGAACAACTAAACAGCAGTGATCTGTGTCTGCCCTAGAAAGTTTGGAGCTTTTCTTTCCTTTAGTAATTAGAATTGAAACCTGTCTGAAGGTGTACATACCTGTATTGGCTTCCTCTTGCCCTCCCTTGGATCATTCAGGACCCCATTAGCTTTGGTGGAGGATGCAGCTGAGTAGAGAATGAAAGAGGAAAAGCTGGACCCATGAAGACTTTTACTGCCGAAGCATTTGGATGATTGCTGGGAAGCTGATGGGGGAGTAGGGGGTGGTCAGCCTTTACTTCAAGGTAGCTTTGCTACGTAGGCAACAACCACAGTCATAACTGTCAAAAAAATTTGCAATACGTCTTGTGGCTTGGGCTACAAGAAGTATTGCTTTGTTTAGTTGCACGCTTACAAGATCTAGCAGGCCTCTTTCAGTTTTGCTTTTGATGCAGTGATGCTTTTTATTCCGGAGCCTGTGACAACTAATTCGGGAATTACTAGGACTATAATGGGTTGTCAGTTAAAAGGAGCTGCTGTTGTGCCAGTATGATTTATACAGTCTGTAGAAGAGCTTTTCATTCTGCCTCCTGAGATTATTAGTACTAGTGCGCTGCATAGTCCAAAGACCACAGTACCGGTACATAACAAGCCCTGAAAGAGAAATTGTTACAATTAATTTTTTTACTTAACACCTTTAGCTTGGACCTTGCTATTTTCTTTTTCCCCAGGCCTTTCAAATATGCATGAGAGTGCAGAATGCTATCCTCGGGACCATGCAAGGGGAAAGGGTTGTTGATATAAGAGTGGGTAGGTCTTCTGCATATTAAATCTGACATGGGGAAGGAATCCAGTCCAAGTAGGAAGCCTTATTTGTAATCCAGGGCTGCCTTTTTCCTCAGTAAAGTCTAAACCATGTCACTTTTTATCCTAGCTTTATAAATGGCACTGCTAAGAAATGCTGGAATTGAATTGTCAATACTTTTTTTAATAGGAGATGTTTTTAAAAATACCGTCTGTCATCTTTACAAAATGCATACTCATTCACATTTGCAAGTATCTCATGTTATTCTTTCTCTGCTCTTTTCTCTTTCAGCGTCTTGCTCGTACTGGAATTATAGTTACTACTAGTGAAGCTATATTGCTGCAGCTGGTAGCTGATAAAGAACATCCAAAATTCAAAGAAATCCAGAATCTCATTAAGGCGAGTGCCCCTGAGTCAGGGCTCCTTTCCAAAGTTTAAAGGGGATGTGGAGGAAGTGGATCACATTGTCATCTTTAAGGAAGAAGGAAAGCTGTAAGCGCACATGTACACCTTCTTTCAGTGAGTTTGGTAGAAGTGTAAAATCAAAAATTGACATACTTGTGCTTGCCTTAGCAAAATTGTCTGGTTATACATGCCAATATGTTCTGTTTAGTTACAGCTGTCAGAGGCTTTGGGTGCTGTAGGACCCTTTTATTGTCAAATTTCCTTATTTATTTAAAAAACAATAATTAACAGAGGTGCCTGCTAGTCTATACTCTACACTGATTGTAACAGCTCCAAAAAGTGCGTATATCTGTGGCACCTGTTGACTGTGCACTTCGTAGCAGCGTTCTGTGATATTCTGTTTTACTTTTGTATTAATAGAAGATAATTATGTATTGGATAAATGTGATGTGATACGCTTTAATGTTCTATGTAAATGAAGTATTTTAATAGGGCATAAGTTAAAACAGAGTAAGATATATGAACTACATGTGCGCTTTTGTTCTCTAGGATAAAATATAAGCGCTTTGCTTTGTAGACAGGAGACATAGATCAAGCAGCAGCTGTTGTTTGATTGCTCTAGGTAGCTGAAGCCTGCATCATGACTTCTGGTAATTCTGAAATTGACTGCCCAGCCCTGTACTTCACTTAAGTGTACGCAAACAGAAAACTGTCATTTAAGGAGTTCTTTATAAACAACTGGTGTAGTAAACAAATAGTTCAGAACTGGCATATTACCAAAACTTTAAATAAATTGGCAATGCTAAGGATATTAAAGAACAAAAGCTTTTCAGCTTTGAGTGCTGAATCTACTACTGTATTTAGATTTATTTTGGGGCTTTTTACCCCATTTTTGTTAGATTTAATCATTCCATCTGATTTACTTATTTGGCCAAGTGAGCTCTGAAAGAAGCCTCAGCTTCTCTAGGTTTTTGTGCTTTTTTTGTGGGCTGCAGTTGGGTGGAGTTTGAATGGAATCTGGCCTAAAAGCACTCTTCAGAAAAATAGCATCTTTAACTTAATGTTATATACATTTTCTATCTAGAACCAATCTTTTAACAAATGATTGCTCATAAAGGCACTTCCTTCATGTACCAGTGGTTTAAACAATGTTGTATAAAGTTTACAGTGTGACTGAGACATTTATTTTTTTAAAAGAGTACTAGAAGATGTCATGCTGAACACTGATCTTTTTGGTAGAAAACCAGTTAGAGTACATGTATTGTTTTAAATTGCTTATTTTCCCCACAAGATGGCTCTAAAAGAATTGTTTCAGAGAGTTATAACCTTTATATGTTCAAAACAAATAAAATGTTAACATTTGCTGTCTCTCTTACGCTTGTGATATTTATTGAAGAGCAAATCCTGAAAGCTGTGTTTGCCATGGACCTTACTCTGTTCTGTGCAGCTGTGGAATTTCTATAGATGTCATGGGAATTTTGTGTAAAGATCAAGGGTGGATAATGTCTAATAATTCTTGTCTTCTGTGTCTAGTTACAGGGTTATTTAGTGCTCCAAAACAGGGGGAATGAATGTTATGCTTCATGTTGGAGGCAGGGAGGCAAGTTGAGTTGAAGAGCCAGTGTCCTATATCACTGACCTACTTTTTACCTTCTTTTCTGGTATATTAATCATGTTGCCTAGCAGTATAAAGTCCACTTATATAAATCAACAGCTGTGCACAAAAATACTATCAATTTCTTATGAAATAATGGGTTTGTTGCTTTCTTACCTTTGTGATGATGGTACCTAGACTTGGCAATTGAAGGAAAAATGTTAACAGGTTTTTTTACATGTATTTATTTTTTGAACAATACCAATTTCCTCAACAACAAATACATGGGTTTTTAAGAGAAATTTATATTTGTTACTAAAAATTTACCATTTTTATACAAACATAAGTTGGAGGACAGATGTCACAAGTTCCTTTGCACACAGTCCTTTCCTAACTAAGGTTTTTACCACAAGGGGAATCATTTGGTAGCAAGATGGCACTAGAGATGAATCTATAAAATACATTGATATTCTATATGATGATTTTTTTTTTTGCGTTTTCATAGCCTTCTGTGGCAAACTAGATTTTTGTCAAGGTCTTTAATTTGTATTTTTTTCCATAAGCTTGAAAAATAAGAATGCAGATATACCCAGTGTTATGCTATAAAACCAAGCTTTTAGATGTGAATTTAGGGGTGGAATGATTGAAGTCTTTCTCCTGCAGTAGATGGGTGTTTTAATCAGCATCACGTGGATCATTCAGATTAGATTCTAAGAGTATTTATTTTAAAATAATAGAAAAAGTGTTGCTGTGTTTCTCTTACATTAAAGTAAGTTTATTCACAGGAGAGAATTTCACTTGCTTCTTCATGCTCTAACTCATCTGTATTTTCTGTTCTCTGACAAGTGGGTGTTCCCATTCAGTAGAACAGCAGAACTAAGCCATGTGAGAAGAGGTCAGCAGGCTGTTGCATTATCTAGTGTAAGTACTGTTTTGCCCTGCAAGGATATGAATTAAATTAATGAAATAACGCAGAGGAGAATTGCTTAAGGGTATACTTGGGTGATTGTGAAGAAGCCTAATTCATCACTGTCTAAGTGCCAAGTTGTCCTTTATTTGTAAGGATTCACCACAGCTACAGCTAAGCAACATGATTGCTGCCTGCTGTAGGTGGCTTCAGCACAATTTCTCTTTCCTTGGGGAAGCAGAAAGACAGTCCTTGATGGAGAAAGTTGGTTTATTTTCCTTGGTAGGTGTTCTGCTTCTATGCAAAGTTGATGATGTGTTGTTAGGCTCACTGCAGTAGCTGGTGTATAAATTCTGCACTAAATATAATAATCGGCATGTGTGTGATTAGTTCTTGTCTGTTAAACCCTTACAAAGATGAGTGCTTTTTTTCTTATGAGGACAGTTTAGGTTCTGAGTTTAAAATACGACCCTGTCTATTCACAGAGCCATGGTCCTTTTATTATTTTTTTCATCTGTATGATAATTTTGTGTGAACTAAACCAAATAAGGTCTCTAGTACCGTTTGAAAAAACCTGAAAATGGAGAATAAATAAAAAATCAGCTGTCGCTAGCCAATGTTTTCTATTGTGGTCATCACAAATGTCTGGAGAAATGATGCTGTGGGACTGCTTCACCATCATTCCTGCACTTGCCTGATGGTAGTTCTCAGGCAAATGTGCACTTAAATAAATCATGCTTATTGAGTATGTTTCCTGTTAGACATCAGGGTGGTGCCCTCTCCCTCTTGCCCCACCCCCGCCCCAATTTGTTACATTACCTACACAATGACATTAATTTTTCAGAAGAGAAGAATTAAGATCAATCTTCTTTTTGACATGAGCACTCCTTTTTTTTTTTTTTTTTTTAGAAGCCACATAGATTTTTTTTTTTGGTTTTTTTTGGTCAAGATTTTTGTTGAACTGAAATTATTCTACTGCTACAGATTTGTTCTCTTATTTAAGAGATGAACTTTTCAATGCTTTGTTGCTTTAAAAACTTTGTTTCAATGAAACATGAATTAGTAGCTGGAGCTGTGGAGCCCTGAAGAAAGGCAAATGATGTTAAGGAGAATAAAGGTTTTTACTTTGATATGCGGTGATGACTGTTGGTACTGTTACGTAGTTCACTTGTTAGTCTTCAGAGTATTTTCTACCGTATTAAGTGCCATGGAAGTCAGTGATTTGTAGAATCTGGGGGATTGTTGAGCTCTGGGTAAATTAGAGGTAAGCTGTACTAGATGGGAATAACAGATGTCCTTTAGATAGGTTTAGAACATCTACTCTGCAAATGAGCTGTGGCAGGAAATCCTTGAAAAAAAAAAAAAAAAAGTTCTGTTTTGATTGTCCAGTGCTGGTTTCTTCTTAATAATCCCTGTAACAGAATACTTTAATGAAGCTGTTGTTAGACCTTCCTGTAATCTCAAGAAGTGCTTCTGGTACAGCAGAGGTTACGATTGATGGTATGCTGCTGTTTCTCTTAGGACAAAAAAAAAAAAAAATTATATATGTAAAGGTAAGGTAGAGTGTGGGGTCTGGTCTTTTATTAGTCACTTGGATTGCATAACTTATTTTTTTCATATGAGATAAAAGAATATTTGCAAAGGACTGCTGTGAATAGAAGGAATTTATTAAGTATTAGCATGCTTAGGTCAGCTTAATAGACTTACTAAAACCGCCAGGGTTGGCAGCTCTCCTGCCACTGACAGCATTAGGCTTTGCTTTAATGAAACCCTTTTATCTGCTCAAGAGAGAAGATTGAGCAAACAAATGAAGAGAGCACTTAATAGAGAATAGATGTTGAAGTGCAAAGGCAAAATGGGAAAGAAAACTAGTTTTCTAATTATTACTGATTTACCGATTTATTTTTTTTTTTTACACATGGGGATGTTAAGAAGCTGGAACACTTATTAATGTAGAATTACATACCTTAAGTTTGCAAAAACTGAGTAGGTCACAGTAGTCCTTGCCTCTGTCTTGCTGTGCACTTTGTTCGCTCCCTGGACTGTTTGTTACCTTGCTTTCATTACCTTATAACTGTCCAAAAAGCAGACTCTGCTAAGCTGTTTGGCTCTGAGTATTGCAAAAAAATTGCCAACTGGAAGGGTAAATATTTTGCTATTAAAATAAAAAAGAAGGGGAAGGTGTTGGAGCAAAGACTGAAGATCACTGACATCCCCAAGGCAGGTATGAACTGTTACCTGTGCTGTGCTTTCAAGAGCAGGAATACCTACAACTGAGACTTGGACAAACTAAAAGCTTTCTGAAAACAAAGAAAGCTCATCATAAGTGGAATGATTTTACCTGTCTAGGACATGAAATTTTACAGCTAAAAGATCTTTGTACACCTGAAATGAAGCGAGTTAGAACAGAGTTGGTGCCACTCATCTTGCACCACAGGGAAGGGGCTGGATTGTTAGATTGAGCCAAAATCCATTAGAGGCGGCCTCTCACTGTGCTGCCACAGGGAAGCAGGTATTTGCACTTAGTTCAAATATTCTCATTTGGATTATTTTTTCAGAAAGATTTGCCTGTTCAGGTTCACAAAGCCCTTGATAAAACCTTACTTTAGCTGAACTCTCGAAGCTGGATTTTAAAATATCATTCAGGCATCTGGAAAAGCAGGTGTTTGGCTACCACATTGTTTCTGTAGTTTCTAGGAGCTTATTAAAATTAAGTGCAATGCTGCCATTATTTTGAAGTTCTAATAGATACCCTTTTATGTTATTTGTGTCCCAAGAAAACACGTTAGACTTTCTGGCCTTAGGATTTTGATCCAGAATTTAAACATTTCATTGGGAATCTTAGTAATTTCAGTGGGATTTGAATTGAGGCATTGCAGACAGGGAAGACTCCATCTGGATTTCCTCTCAAGTCATAAAGTAGCAAACAGTGGTAATGGGAAGAACCAGGGAATAAGCTGTCTAACTGTTCACCAGAATGTTAACCAACCCATGGCATCTGTGTTTCCACTTTATGTCCTTGGCTAACTTAAAGACAAACATAGAGTCCTTTCAGACATTATCCTTTTTTTTTTTTTTTTTTTTTTTTTTTTTGGTGTGTGTGTTTATATATAGTGGTATTGTTTAGTTTGGGCATATTTATACTGAGGCACTGAAAATCTTGGAGTGTTTGTCATGTCAAGTGACCCTGCTGGGTCTTCCTAGTCAAAATCCTTTTATCCAAGCGATCAGAGGATTAGCATGTTGTCTGCTAGCAACTTCAAGGCTATTGCAAGACCTTTATAGGAGAAAGACAATCTAAAATGGGGTGAACAATTCCATACAGGAAAATGTCACTGAAACATGGTAAATACAGATTTATGCTCTTGGTGCCTGCTCACTGAATACTCAAGGTGCCATCACTTGTGAATCCCATGCCCTAAATACCATAAAGTACCTGCACAGTCCTGTTAGTGTTTGGTAGATGTGTTTGGGCTGGTAAGTATGATTCAACAAGCAGTTTCACTAAAATTACTAAAATCACCAGAAACAATGCATCACAGGAGATGTATTTATTACTCGTGACCTAGTAAGACCATGCTAACCAGGTAGACTAGACTATTATGTTGCTGTATAAGGTTTCCTTATGCAAAAGAGAACCTGTTGCAAGAATTGTATTTCTGCAACTTCTAGTCCAAAGATTAGTGTATTAAAAATCCCAGGGAAATTAGTATATTAAAAATTTCAAGGTAAGTAAATAGTGAAATGGATAAAATCTCACTCCCATGTACTATATGGGAGTTTTACTGTTTAATTCAACGGGCCAGGCTGTCAGTCTCTGTTTGATGGGAAATGAGTGGTTACTGAGCTCTGGCATAGCAGCATGGAGCTGAAGCCCAGGAGAGGGTTCTGCGCTCTGCTGGGACTGACGCAGCCGGATCTGATGGCGCTGGTACTTCCTCCCTGCTCTGGTTTCTCTGGCAAGTGCTGATGCCCTCGTTAACTGTGAATAACGACAAGGTGGGTTCTGCGTAGCCTGCCACAAGTAGGTATTACATGGAATAAGTTTTAAGTTTTCATACAATTAAAAGGAAATCTGTATCCTGTCATGTCGAGGAGCTGACAGGAAGTATCTGCTGTTACTAAACAAAGTGGAATATACTTCAGATACAAGCTGAGAATGAAAAGTGTATCTCTAAAGTATAAGGATATTCCTTCCCCCTGCGCATGCCTCCTGCTTTAACAATTGCTCTTCCTCTCCCGAAGTAAGAAGTGGAAGAGTTTTGCCTAAAGCACGTCAGGAGAGGAAGAAGAATCTCATTTCATCTGCACCATGGTTGAACTCAGGCCGTGAATCCATTACACTGCTGTTACCATTAAATAGTATGTATTGTAAACGTGCTCCAGTGCAGTGAGCTACTCAACAGCATCCATGGGTGGCAGTGGCGGGAGGTGACAATTATCAGTGCCAGGACCATCCAAAGGCTCAGAGCAGGCTTTGCCAACTCCAGGAGACAGACTTTTGCAATGCTCAGGAAACATTGCAAGAAGCTTGTGAGAGCAAAACAGCAGATTTCCGTCTAGGAAGCAGGAATAGTTGACTGCTTAGATACGTATCTCTCTAGTGGGGCAACATTAAAGGGAAGAGAGGCTAAAGTCTGCTAAGGCACCACTCTTCCCTCCTCAGTGATAAACATCTCCTCTCATAATTACGTGGAGGTTGAGCAAAAGCCAGTTATTTTAATGAGTACCCAGGAGGATACTCAAGCAATCTGCAGGAGGGGTTGAAACCAGCAGAGCATGACAGTTCAAAGTCACACACTGGAGAAATACTGAAGTTTTACCAGACTCCAGTCTGTAAAATGAGATAGGGTTAGACAATTTTCCTGAAAAGCCATGATTTGCAAAGGTCACTGTATTCTGTTAAATGCTTGTCCTTAATCATATATCCATGAAACATGATTTCTCCTATAAATAGTGCTATCATTTTTCAGAATGGCATGTGTTGGTATATTTTTAAATTTCTGAATATTAAAAATTATGTTCCTATTCTCATTAGGATAAAACAATTGGGTAACATATAGCATGTTTACGTGATGGATTTTCTGGTGAGGATAGCTAACATGGCCTCCTTATAAAAAATACATTTTCATATTAGAAAACCTCTGTATTTCATACTCTGCATATAGTAAGAAGAGTGGCAGTAGAAGTGTTCCACATTATTCATTCACTAAAATCCATGCATTCCCCGTGGAAAACTGACTAACAGAAGCTGAATGCTGTGCTAAAGTAATTTCTCTGTGAAAAACGTGTTCTAAGCACGCAAAAAGTGATGACGGAAGATTTTTCTGTAATGCATTGCAGTAGAAGCAGTTTAGGGTGTGTAACAAACCAAAACACAACCACCCTGCATTGTGGCAATGAAGATACGATAATTTTAAGGTGTTTTAAAGTAGCTTTTGAAAGTGACTGGTTCTTTTCCAAGCTAGGTTAGCTCAAGTGGATCGTTTGTATTTCCATTTCTCATCATCAATAATTTCCATTATTCAGGAAATAATTTCTGCATCATTTATAACTTGTGCCCCACCTAAAATTTAGATCATGTTTTTTAACATCACCAGTCTTGAATATGGAAACTTCGAATTTTCCTCAATGTGTGCCTTCAGTGTGCTTTGGCGTTCTGACGAGTGTCACGAAGGTCAGCTGTGTTTTGAGACAGACAGATTGCCCAGTCCCTGGGTGCTCTGGTCTGGGCTGTTGGAGGCTACAGCAGCTTTACGTGGTGCAATTCCTGACAGCAGGGCAAGAGGCTGCTGGTCCCGCACCAGCGCTGCACAGCTGAGCCAGGCATCTCTGAGGCAGCTCTAGCCCAGCTGCTGGCGTGGAAGTGTGTCGGTGACAGATGCCATGTAAAGTGGACCAACCTATGACGTCTGAGCAGCTTCTGAAACGACACAGCTCATATCCTGCTGGCTGAGAAGAGACAGCAATCAGGCCTCTCTGAATTGCGTGCCTATAAAAAAAGATGGTTAGGGGCTGAATTTCTGCCTCTTTTTGTTTTAAAAGTTTTCTTGTTGTCTGTTCTCCCAAGCTAAGTGGGAACAAGTGGGGCACAGCACCTTTTTTTTTTTTTCCTTATTACACTACTTTAAGGTGCTTCTTCAAAACTTCTCTGATATACAGAAGAGGAAATTGCTGTCATTTCTGGTCATGTGGAACAAGTATACACAGTGAAAATTGCTGTAGCCAAAACTTGGAAGAATATATTGGCATCAAAATGGTAAGAATTTCTGCTATTACATGCTCATTTATTTCACATTTTAAATCTTAAACAGAATTTTGTCATTGAGTGTCTGAAATCCAGGATATGCAAGTACACATCAAATGGAACAGGAGCAGGGCAGGATTCAAAGCCAAGTACCAGTGGTGTCTTACAGCCATGAGCTGTAATGCACTGCTTACATACTTGACTAATTTGTCCAGTGAAAGACATTGATGTGAAGTGAGGAAAAAGTGTGAAGTAAAGGTGACTTTACAGTGACATTCACGCAAAAGAAAAGTTCCTAATGACACCCCACTGTAATATTGTTGGTGCCTGATGCAACCTTCTTCCCCATAAGTACTTTCAATTAATGTGTTATTTCTTTTTGTGTGTGTGAAGGGAATAACAGGAGATCACGCTTTCCTGGAATAAAAACAAACAAAAAATTTCAGTGTGTGTGACAAGGTACTTTGGAAACAAAACATGAATGTGCACAGAGACTAATTCTTCCCAGCAGGGTTTTTGCAGGCATCCAGGTAAAGTTTGGGACAGCATTCTATTGCTTTACCACACACCACAACCTATTTCTGAATACCAGTAGAATAAATGCAGTGAAAGATAATTAGGATAGTATTTTCAAAAGTAACTTGAGTCCAAATACATGCTAGAACTTACTGAAAATCTCCACTTTACAGATGAGGAAAGTCACTTCATTTAGACACTTTAAAAAATTTAATCAGTAGTTTAAAAAACATGGAGTATTTCAAACTATTTGGTTTTGGTCTGATCCTGTCTGGGTCATCAGTATTATAAATGATCTTAAAGGTCTTGTCCAACCAAAGCGATTTTATGATTCTATAAATCTATTACCAGCATATACCCACAAGTAATGTCTTTGATAATCTTTTCCCTTTCACAGGTGCAATTCTGTGTTAGTAATCATGCCATCTTTTTCTTCTGCAGCTAAGAAGCAATTAAGATGTCTCCCTGTTGGCCACTTACTTCCTATTGAAGCTGCTGGACAAAAGCTAGGCTGATACCTACTTTCTTTGCAGATTATACTTTGGAATCCAGATTATGATCCTGGTTTGTTTAGGTTACTGATCTGATAAACTCATGAGTAATCCCATCGATTACAATGAGATTAACAGTTTCATGTGATGGGATGCAATAGTTTCACCATATGTTCCATAGAGCAAGCTAAAAATATTCTCTATTACTGCTCACAATAAATCCTTGAGATCTTCCACTGTTTCTACAGTTTATGGTGAATTACATGTGGCTTTTTGTCTTTTTCCTAGGGAGAGTAAATAATCCTTACATGCCTGAATAATGGGTGGGATAAACAGAAGCAAGCACATTCTTGCCACCAGAATAATAATTAATGTTTAGTAATTATTATTAATACCAAACCATTTTTTTCTGAAAGTGATAGTTGTATTCTTTTCATTGTTACATGCAGCCTTTCAAAGACACTTGATGATACTTTTAGTCTTTCAATACCTGATGGAGCAATCTCATCTGCACAAAATGTTACCTATTGCTGTTGTGTAAAACCGAAAGGTCACCTCTGTATTACCACACTGCATTTGATCCCATGCTTGAAAAAAAATCATTAGTATTCAAGGATCGGTGAAAAGGGAACTAAGGAAGGCAGTGGACAGCCATTATTTGCTTCCTATATGCAGCAGTATAGTAAAGGGTCCAATCTGGGTAGGTTTAACCATATTAAAATGGAGAGCTCAGTCAGTCACAGCTGAGACACAGCTTAGAAAGCTGTTCCTTGCTGCTTCCCAGTTGTTAGCTGTTATTTTCAAGCCCGAGAGGCTGGTGCTAGGCTGTGTGTTATTTTGGATGCAGTAAAAATTCAGGAGCCTCAGGCACGGGCCAAATATGCAGTGTGAACATAATTTTTAAATGGTTGGCTTATTTAAACTAGTGGAATGGAAGGATATATTTGGTCTCTATATGAGCATCAGAGATTAAAATGCTAGAGAGGAGAAAAAAAAAATAAAAGTCAGAGCTTAAGAGCTATAATCACCAAAAAATAGATCAGCCAGGAGTGGCTTCAGGCTGGAAATTAACAGCAATTGCAAATCATCAGAAGAATGTGTTTCTGAAATATTCCTCCAGTGGAAATAGCAGCACAAACCCTAACTAGGTTCAGATGGAGTCTGCATTTGTAACCTGTTAATAGGCAAGAATATAACATACAGTTGCTTTCAACAGCAGGGAGCTGGTTAGAATGTAAATGGTGAGCCATCTCTGAACATTTGCCACTTTACAGGGATGAGCACTTTGCATGTGCACAGACTGGCTGAGCCTGGCAGGCCTCCTCACAGTTACGCTGAGATCACTGGTAGGTCAGAACTGTAGCCCTCAGCCAGCGTTGTTTCAGAAAAAAACTGCCAGCAAGCTATAAGACTTCTATGACAAAAAAATCGGTCTGGGAGCTGAATCCAAGTCCCCTAATAGGCTTGAGATTTATCCTTGAATAAATATTAAAGTTATAAATAAACTTTGGTTTCTGTATGGATAGCTAAGTCATTAATCTATTTACAGAGAAATAATTCTATTATCACATTTTAAAAATGTGTATTTAGGTTGCAGGACAGTATATCCTGCCGGATCTAAGAGCCTGGGAGAGGCAAGGCTGCTCAACTGCATGTCCCTGGGTCCAACCAGCAATGAGTTCCCAGCAGGCAGGCGCACACAGAGCACACATATGTACCTTGTGTACCTGTATACGTGTCCAGATACACGGATCAGACAGACACCCAGAGCACTCACACGGACACAGACAGCACCAAGGGCCTCATCCTGCTCCCCTCTCCACAGGAGCGGGATGAGGGTCCACAAGTGACAAAATACACACACATATGGATGAGGTGGGTCCCTCTGGCAGCTGGCTGAGGCCCTCAGCCCACCCAGCAGCTGCCTCTGGATCTGTCTCCCCAGTTGCTGGCACTTGGACATACAGCCCCACAGCAGCTGCTATGACAGCACATGGATACACACACGTGTGCACACACAGAGCTTACTGGGACTCCCCTATCCCCATAGCCAAACCCCTTGCACTCTCGCCTTCGGAAACCTCTACACCCACTTACTCCTGGTCACCTCACCAGCCCAGCACTCCATGCAGCACAGTCCTCGTTGGCACTTGACCACTCACTTGCACATCCATTGTGGTTACTGCACCACAGACACAGTGTTCCCACACATCCTCTGACTCCAGCCTCTGCATTTGGACCCCCATGTGCACATACATGCATATGCGCACACACACACATGTGCATAGCCATCAGTGACAGAGCAAGGAAGAACTGTGACAAGCAGCCAGGAGAGGCTGTGCTGGCCGGGCACGGGGCATGGCTAACAAGTGTACCCACCAGCCAACTACCTACCTGCCACCGGCCCTTTTTGCCAACCTTGCCCCTCATTTTCCCACTCCTTGTCATCCCCAGATCACCTCAACCCCTTTTTCCTACCTTTGGTTCCTCCCTAGACATCCCAGATAATAAATCCTATGGAATCCCAAGCTGCTCTTCCCCTGCACCCACAACATGTTCCCCAGCTCTGGGCAGCAAGCCCCCTCAGTTGGAAGCGTGACCCAAGGGTGCTCCCAATGGTGGTGGGTTTCACATTGGGCACAGGCTGAGGTTCTCCTGGGACAGCCCTGGGGAGGAGGGCATGGCAAGGTGGTTTGTTCCTCAGGAGCCCTTGATTTTGGTTCCTTGCCCCTGGGCTCCTTGGGGCTTATGTAATGGGCCTTTGATGAACTGGTGGCCCTGGTGTGGGCCTGGGAACAGCCAGGGCAGGGTATTATTTGGGGTCCCCCTCCTGTCATTGTCGCTCTGTGCTACTTAGTGGGTGTGAAGACGAGCTTTATCACATAACCTAACAAAGCCAGCTCAGTAATCAGACATTTGCAACATAACACATGAAAGAAAGCAAATACCAAACACAAGGAATTTAATTACAAATTGTCTTTTACCTTCCAACCTGCATGCCCTTGAAAACCCACGTAGAAGTGTAGGCAAATGACTTCTTGCATTGTGATCTCTCATCTTCGCTTGTGAGCAAGCAAGTAACAATGCTGAAAGAAGGAGGCAATGCTTTCCTTTTCCCAGGGTGATTAGCTCTAGTAAGTCTACCATTAGTTCCTCCATACTGTCCCATTACTGATTATTAATGACTGAGTTTCTTGGCATCATTTGCTATTGTCTGAGAAGAAGATAATGGAAATTAATAAATATTCAACCTGGGGAAAAAATATATGCATGACAGGAAATTATAGACTAGGAAAATCTAGGCTAAACTGGCAAGGTTGATAAAAGGCTGAAGAATGTGATTAAAGTACAATGACATTTGACAAATTCAGTCACATTTCTACCTATAGGCCTATGCAGGGAAACAGAAACCAGTTCTGTTCCATTCAAATTTTTTTCTATTTTATAAGCATCTGAGATAAAAGGAGGAGAGAGCTTGCTTCCTGCTTGCTTGCTTTGTAATGAAGACTTTTAATTAGTATTTAAATTATGACCTTTAAACTACGTTGAACAACATTATTTTTGAAAGTAAAGCTGTATATCAACAGTGAATTATATTGAATATATTCCTTCCCATGACATTAGAATGATACGGTCTCTGGGGTATTTTCTGTATGGTCATACATACTTGCATTTTGTGTATGTAAATAGAAACATCTTAGATGTAATCATAAAATCAAGGTATCACATTGTGAGGTCTTAGATAAAAATGTTCATTTTCAGCAGAATGTGACCTCATTCATATTGAAGCAAGCCAATTAAATTTCAGCCTTTTTTTTTCATATTCCAAAATTACATGTACTCCAGAACACTCCCAGTAAGTACTAGAGTTTCTCTGGGATATCATGAAAAGTGTAGTTTATCACACAGGAAAGTGTAAACTTAATTTATTGTTTCCATTCATTCTTAACTTGCTTGTTACTCGGCATAGGTAAAGACTTTTTACCATCTATTCTCTGTGGCAGGAGTGAATTGAACCCTCTGAATGTTCAAAATTAAATATAAACCTCATATGTCTTCTATTTTTAAATCCCCCCAGCCACACACACAAGCACACACACACCTCACATGCCTTACCTGCAGGGTTTTGCTGACATTTTGTAGCATTTTATTACATGTAGAATGTCTCAGCAACAGAAGCTAGTGTCCCTCCAAAAGTATGCCCACAGCTTATAGATTATTCCGTTAACTTCATAGCTTTTGCACAAAGACCTTGATGCTGCAAATCCCTGGTGTAGTTTGCTCTTAACTTGCATGACTGATGGTTCCATTAGCATTGCTTAGCTTTCACTTACAGTATCTTGAGAGTGATAACAATTATTTAACAACTTAATGATATGGCCTTTAGTACCTTTTTAAAAATCTCAATGTCTATTGTAAATCTTCATGTTTAAATACACACACATTCTGTTCTCCTTATCCTGTTCAAGTTCACGACATCTTTGCTCTGTTCTAATGTGGCATCATGACAGCAGCAGACTGTCTGGGGACAATTTACAGTTCGGTGCTTCATGGTGGTTCACCCTCTGTGCACACTTGCAGCATGCAGCCCCCAAGCTAATGCATCTTTCGTGGTCTCGCAGAGGTTGACAGTGTTTTCCACTGACTTTACAGAAGCACAACTGGTTGGAAAATGTGACAGCAAGGAAAATGTGAGTCCATGTGGTCTGATATCAACAATAGCTCGTTCTGACTCTGTTAACCAAGGAGCAACACAGGGGAGATAGATACTTGTTGAGTCAGATGCGTAGCAGCTGGAAGTCATAAATATGCACCAGGTCTGCTTTGGGGTTGACCCTGAAGAAAATACGGTCTTTTAAGGGCATTGGATAGCAGAAGCAAAACAAGGAATGCACAGTTGCCCCTGTTGCCAGCTTCCACACCTCTGGAAACTCAGCAGCTAACCAGATGGAGAGTGAGGAGTTAATGCGGGAGAGGCGGCTGTTGCGTTTAAGTCACAGTTTAGCAGACCAGTAGCCGTGGAGTTACCACTTCACCAAGTATGGATAAGTAAAATAATGGAGAGAGAATTCATGATCACAGTTTTGTTGTTTTGCTCATTACTCTGTAAAGTCACTTGAACTCACTACCAAAGAACTGTGTTAATTCTCCAGTTAGTCATTGCAAGTCACTTACCACAACTTCTTGAATTTAAGGGTGATAATTCTCTTTATCAATATATTTGATAGTTCTCTCTGGGATTTCAAAGCCACTGATTAATAGATGCTCACCTTGTTAAGTAATGTTATGTTTCCAAATTCAGACGGACTGTCATAAACAACAACTTCAGGAACATTCTTTAATTGTGAGGATTGTATGTGCTGCGTCTGTAATGCATGTTAAGATTTAATGAGCATTTGATGTTCTCTTCATCAAGAAAATCTAGGCTGCCCACACATCTAAAAAGCGAGTGTTATGTGCTTAAAAAAAGATAGCAGAAGTTACTTCAACAAATATTTGCTGTGATGTAGTGAAATCTATATATATTCTGAACAGCCAGAAAGCTATTCCTCACATACTGGAGTAAAAAAGCCAACATGCTCAGTGCTGCAAAATTCACTACGGTTGGATTGCGATACTCAAAGGCAATCAGTTAATAAAACCACAAGTGCCTTGAAAGTGTCTTGTCTCAGGGCAATCCTTTAACTCCGCTCATAGGTTAATCAGTAACCATGTGAATGGTAGAGCAATCGCTGTGGAAACAGATGCATGCAGTAGGTTGGAAAACATTAAATGCTGAAGAGGTGACAAGGTGGAGCAAAGTACGAGGCAGTTAAATTGGGCAATGATTCAGAGTTAAATTTTCATTCAGAGGACAATATTTTTACAGCATAGCTTTAACCTTCAGAGGTAGAACTAGCCCAGGCTAACAAACCATCTGTATTCACATATGAACTAGGGTGATTTCTGGATGTTCTCATTAGGAGCTCAGTTTGGGCACCTTTATAGCTGACCCTGCCAAAAAGGCCAGACTCAGAGCCCTGATGTGAGGTACAGTAATCAAAACACAAGCAGTTTTGATGTAACAGTATGATTTCTGATATTCTATGATTAAGAACTAGTGGATCCACAATCAGTGACTACAGGTAGTAGAGAAGACCAGTTCTTAAATTCTGCCCTGCAATGTTAGAATTTTTTTTTTTTCCCCTGAGAAAAGGTGGCAAATCTGATAGCAAATCTTAATTTGAAGAAATAGGATTTGATTAATCTTTGGAGAAAATCTTACTTTTAGAGTTTTTAAGAGCTCTGTCTATAATCTTGTGCTGATTTGGTTTTCTATGACTGCTTCTTTAAACAAAATACACTATTCCTCTTGTATATTTGAAATAAAAAAAAAGAGTCAGAAAAAAACTACTTTTTGTTACCACCATGCTCGACCTTCACTAGAAAATTCCTGAGGTTCTCTCTAGGAAATTTGTTACAAGGAAGTATAGCCAAGAGCATTTAACTTTTAACCTAGCAAAGAAATACTGGTAGAAAACAACACGTTAATTGCTAAGATGAAGTCAGTCTACAGTGTGTTGGTAAACACAGCCTGGAGAAATGTGAAGCATCTTGACTTCTCTCTGTATTGCAGAGGACATAAAACCTTGACAACAATTTAAAGTAAGATTTCTACTTGTATACCATGGCTTACCGACCCGGTAGAGACATCCCCTAAAGACAAAGCTAGCACATAAAAAGAAGCTAATCTTATAAAACTGTCTTGATGATTACTTCCTCCATGTTTTCAGAATGAGTATCGAAGATCTCTAAAGTAAAGTTTTTTCCATTTGAATAATGCCTGAATTGGTACACTGGTGCCAACTATGCTTGGGTTCTTGTGAGAATAATAGAAGTATGCAGGAAACAAACAGAAACCACAAATCCTTTAAGACATGACTTTTTTTATGTGTGTTGTGCAATGTGTAGGTATGTATCTGGTGTCTGTTGAATGAGAGACCTGACTAGCAGCGTACCTTGTACTGCCAGCTGCCTCTCTGCCACAGCTTTGATTTTTGGGCATTAGGTTCCAGAGTACCTATTTCCTTTGCAATCACTGCCAAGGGTCAGGCCATCTGCACTGCAATAGCAATCCCTCTTTTAAAAATGTTGCCTATGAAAAAAGAAATAAAAGCCTTATCCATACTTTCCTGGTGGCACAGATGAGACAGCCAGCAGCCTAGGGATTTTCTAGCAGAGAAAGAGGGAAATGGTGCAAGAAGGAGCCTGGGGGATGTTTTCTAGAACGGTTGCTCAATGAGGAGTGTTCTAACCCCTCCTCTACCAGCTACCCCTCCCTTCTCAACCTTGCTGCAAAAAATTAACTGTTACATTTAAAGAGGCTTAAACTATCCCCCAAATTTAGTAGAGATACTGATTACATTAAATTTTGCATTTGCAGAGCTCCTGTTGAGTGAGAAGCTATTTCACTCAGGTACATCTCACTACATTAAGAGCTTTGTCTTGCCCCTTCTCTGATATGACTTCTTGACATAGGTTAAGGCAAGCCCAGAAAATTGTGGTGAATGGAGTTTAATCCAATTGGTGGCCAGTCACAAGCGGTGTTGCCCAGGGCTCAGTTCTGGGTCCAATCCTGTTTAATATCTTTATCAATCATCTGGATAAGGGGATTGAGTACACCGTCAGTAAGTTTGCAGATGACACCAAATTAGGCGCAAGTGTCGATCTGCTCAAGGGTAGGCAGGATCTGCAGAGGGATCTGGACAGGCTGGATCAATGGGCTGAGGTCAGTTGTATGAGATTTAACAAGGCCAAGTGCCGAGTCCTGCCCTTGGGTCACAACAACCCCATGCAACACTACAGGCTTGGGGAAGAGTGGCTGGAAAGCTGCCTGGTGGAAAAGGACCAGGGGGTGCTGGTTGACAGATGGCTAAACATGAGCCAGCATTGTGCCCAGGTGGCCAAGAGGGCCAACATCATCCCAGTTTGTATCAGGAATTGTGTGGCCAGCAGGAGCAGGGAAGTGATCATGCCCCAGTACGATCCCACTGGTAGGGCCCCACCTCGAATACTGTGTTTGGTTTTAGGTCCCTCGGTTCAAAAAGAACATTGAGTTGCTGGAGTGTGTCCAGAGAAGGGCAATGAAGCTGGTGAGGGGTCTGGAGCACAAGTCTTACGAGGAGCAGTGAGAGGAAATGGTGTTGTTTAGCCTGGAAAAAAGGGAGGCTGAAAGGAGACCTTATCACCCTCTACAACTACCTGAAAGGAGGTTGTAGTGAGGTGGGTGTTAGTCTCTTCTCCCAAGTAACAAGTGATGGGATGAGGGGAAATGGCTTCAAGTTGCATCAGGGGAGGTTCCAATTGGATATTAGGAAAAATTTCTTTACTGAAAGCATGGTCTAGCATTGCAACAGGCTGCCCAGAGAGGTGGTGGAGTCACCATGCCTTGAGGTATTCAAAAAACACGTAGACATGGCACTTCAGGGCATGGTTTAGTAGGCATGGTGGTGTTGGGTTGATGGTTGGACTTGACAATCTTGAAGGTCTTTTCCAACCTTAACGATTCTATGAAATACCTAAATGTTTTCAGCCAGAGAGATTTGGGTATCTGTTTAAACCAAAGGCACATGTAGCAAAGAGGCAGTGTTATGAGGGACTGATGCAAATCACATGGTCTTCAATGGCTGAAGAATGGAATCTGTAAATTAGAAGCATATTTTTGCTAATATGAGATCACAGAACATAGAAACATTTGAGCATTGATTATTGCTGCTTAGTATTATTAACAGTTTTCTAATGGTAACTACTAAGGACTAATTGTCACCAAGTTAACACAACTTCCCATGGTTTTGGTTTTTGAGCAATATCTAGTAAACTTGATGCATACCATGCCAGTAATAGCCTGATATTTCTTTTGTTTCAGGAGAAATAAATCCAGAGGGTGGTAGGTTTTTTAGTATTAAGCAGCTGGCTGTATGAAATAAGTACTGCACTTGTTCATGGTGGTTTCAAGGGTCTGCTAAGGAATGCAGTTAAAGGAGTAGGAGGCCTTAGGGGTAGTTTAGAACTTTATTTTGAGTTCTGCTACTTTTCGGTTTCTTTCTGTCTCCTTTAGAGAGCTCTTTGTTCTTCATTTGTAAGCCAAGATCCAATTTAATAACCTGCATAATTATTGTAACCTGTCAGAAAAAGAGGTGTTCTAGTATAATAAATTTCATTTAAATTGGGAAATGGAAGATGGGTGCTGCTCTTCAGAAAAAGTAGGTCACCTGACAGTGAAGGCTTCTGGCAAGAGAGTGTGCTGGTGCTTGCAGGAACATAAGAATAAGTCCATTTCGTGTTGTACAAAGCACAAAACTAGTATGAGAAATATTTACCTACTTTCTAAAGAAGGTTTAGTATTAAGCTAGATCTTACCATATGCTGAACAATCTGTCTTAAGAGTGTAACTGTAACTACTACCAAAGTGCTGAGAGGCAGAAATCTCTACCAGACTTTTCTACCTCACTAAAAAACAAATGGAAAACCTACAAAATTCCTGATTTCATAACTCTGTTGGACTGCATATGAGCAGTATAGAGATTTACATTCTCAGTCTTTAAAAACATATTTGATTTTTGCTGGTTTGTCAGGAAGAGTCAGTCACCAGAAAAGACTAGAAAGGCTGCTTAATCCATACAGTTGATATATGGCATCAAAGGCTTGGGGATTTAACATCATTTAACTACAATAAATATTGAAACTGCAAAAAATGTAAGCAAACCTGTCTATCTGATGAGAGGAAAAAATAAGCAGCTTTCCCATCTTAATACATGCCTTAGTATGATCTACTTCTGCTAGGTTTAAGAAACATTATTTCCATACACCCCAACCCCCCAAACTCAGTGATGAACTCATATTCCATCTTCTAAAACTCTCTTTTAAACTTGGATTCAAGTCCTTCCTGTGTTCTTTGTGTCACTTTTTAGAAACCTATAGTTTTTCAGTTTTTCATTTTAGATCTTACAAAAGCCTAAATATTTTCATTTGTAATCAAAAATGCAATGAACCAGCTATATGTAAGACAGTAACAGACTTGCCAATGCACTAAATAATATCCTTGCTTGAAAGTGAAAGCAGGAAGGTGTGTTTGTTTCTTCACAAAAAAACACATTACTTGCCCTTGTATGTGGTTAAGCGGGGTGAGAAAGTGTTCAGATAAGAAAGCGTGTCCTGGTTTATGAGAGGCAGGAAACCTTCAGTGTGAATTCTCTTCTGCATGTATATCCCAATGGAATGATGGAGCAGTAGGACTTTGGCAGAAACATCTACTGCCCCATAGACAGAATATAAATATATCTGTACAAAGCTAGACCAGAGGTCCATCTAGGCAAGTAGCCAGTCTCCAACAGTGTCCATAAACAGATGCTTAGGGGCCCAAGAAAATAATAATAAGAAGAACAAGGCATGTATTTGCCATACTTTCCCAGTTTTCCAACTTTCCTCACCTTAATGGATTTCCTGAAGTGGATGTGGTTATGTCATTATTAAAGCTTCAGTAGATTTTCCTCCAAGCACTTGTCCAGATTTCCTTTCACCCTGTATAAATTATAGCATCTCGTTTCCTTCTGTACCAGGAAGAACCACCTCCTTGTGTGGTTTTAAACTCTCCTCTTCCTGTTTTATTTGCTACCAGCCACTTCCTATATCAGGAAGGACAGTAAACACCAGGCCCCTAGACATGCTCTCTAGGCTACCTTGATTTTTGTAGACATCTGTGACATTCCCTCATCTTCAAATGTCCCTTTTCCCATCTAAAGTATCCTATACCGCTCTGGAGTTCCTCACACAGAAGCTGATCCATGCCTTTGATCACCCTTACTGCCTCTTGAACCTTCTTCAGCATTAACATATTCTGCTTGGAATGAGGGGACCAGATCTGCATACAGGGTTCATAGAGGCACTAAACCAGGGATTTGTATGGTGGCACCATAAAGCTTTCTGATTTATTTTCTTGTTTTGAGCCTGGAGAAGAAGATAATGCTTTCACTGGATTTGTAAAAGGCCCTAATTTGTAGCCCTAAGGTCCTACTCCAGGAGTGGTGGTGATCACTTTTGACGCTCCCTTTCTACAAGTGGAGTTGGGCTGACTTTGCCAGTACAAATCACCTTGTGTTTACTACACTGGCTTTCATTCACCTTGTGTTTTGTTGCCCGCTCAGTGGATCTAGTAAGGTGCTTCTGCTATTCTTCAGTTGGTCCTTCTCCTTACAGATTTGTTAAGTTTATTCAGCAAGCTGTCACCTTATACAGCTTTTTTTCAGGTTGTTTTACTTACACAGAACAGGTTACTTGCTTTTTCTCATTGTTTTACTTTAGTATTATATAAGGCCCTTTTTTCCCTAAAAGCAACCTTCTTTTACTATATAAAGAACCTGCGAAGAGACACATTTTGGTGCCCACCCTTATTGATTTGCTCTTCTTACTGCTGAAAACGCAGTTCTAAAACTTAGAGAAAGACATGGTTACTGGACCATGAATTTATATTTCAAATGTGTTTAAAAAAAAAAAAACTAAAAATGAAAATTTTCAAGAGGCAAATATTATCTGGAAGATGGCTTTTTGAAATGAAGTGCCTTATGCAACAACTTTTACAACATGTCTTCCTTCAGTGACAGGCTCTGTGGTAAGTGTTTGATTGAAAAGACATTTCTATGGTACATCTCCAGCAGACAGAGGATATGCCCAGGATTAAAGAATTAAAAAAACAAAACCACAGCATGGAAGGAGTTGATGGAGTAATGATAGGAGTAAGATGAACACATATTTAAACCTAGATTTTTGGAGAGAAGTCCAGAAGTTGTGGCAGAAAGCTTGTAGATGCTCATTAAAAGATTCAGAAATGAAATAGTGTGAGAGAAAAATTATTTTAAAAGCAGCTGTTAAGATTAGAGTTAGGGAGAACAGGATGGGATATGATTTGCTAGTAAATATGAGAAATGATGAACAAATTAACATATTTCATCAAACCAGTCCTGTTTTGGCCAAATAAACACGAGAAATCTTTCAAAACTGCTTTGTGAGGGTAGCATGGATTCTTAACAACTGCATGGGTTTGTATTTTTTTTTCCTTTACAGACTGCCATACCTTTAAAAAAAATTGTGCTCCCCAGAAGATCTGCAGTTATTGAGTTGGATTAATATAAGCTGCTTTCCCATTCCCTGTACTGACAAGGAAGCACTTTCTAATTATCACAAGTGACCAGCTTGCCCAGGTGCATTTAAGAAGCTCATCTTCTCATTTCATACTGATTTCTTGAGAAAGGTAAGAAATGCTTTCCCATAAAAACTGTACGGTCAATGGAGTAGAAATCCCACCTTGTCAGAGAGCCCACAGAATATCAAACGCCTTCTCAAGGTGGGGGCAGAATGGGCAGGAATGGGCATCCCTGTTGCCTTTTCTTCTTCCTCACTGTGTGTCACTCCCTCCTCAGAGGTCTGTATTTGGCAAGGTTTATTTTCTGGAGGAAAAGCAGAAATATCTTGACAGCTATGTGCTTCTGTGCATAACATTTTCCAGGAGGAATAGAATTTCAGTCAGTTAGAAACAGCTCCCCACCTCATCTCAAATTTTTTGGCAATTATTCTTTTTATTAGTTCCACGAAGTGGAGGAGGTGGCAGAACCTTTCACATTGAGTCCTACTGTCTTTGGCACGATTCCCTTTCCTGCATGTCTCTGTTGGGACTTGAATCCATATTTCCAAAGGTTCAAGAGAGATACTGATCCCTAATTCTACATGGCTTACGGTGGGCTAATTGTAGTCTCTCCACTGTTGTACTAGCAGAGGATAGTAGTACAGAGTATATAATGTAGAGAACACGTTCATTTTCATGTAATCTGAAATAATTTTGCTTTCACTCTTCTCATTTTTAAGTACAAATTTAACCAAACAAAATATAAACACTTCATTCAGCTTTTCCAGGTGAATGCTAGCCTTTCAGGCTCATCCTGTTGGCCTTCAGAGGAATTATCGTCATTCAAGGACACGTAACACCCCTCCCCAAAATACTACTGGAAAGGCAAATGGCACACAGTCAAAATCAAGCCACCTACCATAGCATTTGAGAGGGATGTTCAAGTCTCATGATCAGCAACATAGCTGTCCTGGGATGGGATTTGCACAGGCATGCCCTGGCATGCGATGGGCCTGGCAGCATTTTGGGAAGGCTCTGGCCACCGAGTCGCCTCCCTTATTCCGCTGCCCCTGTAGCTGCCAGAGCCTGTGATGAACGGCCAATGGAGGGCTTTTATTTCATTGTCCTTTGCCTACCCGTTTCAAAATCCTCTCTTTTAAGAGGTCTTAAAGCCCTCTGTGATGCTGCCACCACCATCAAAGTGAAGATTCAGGAATCGCCTTAAAGGGCAACAATAAACGAATTATGATGCACATACAAGGAGCTTATTTCCCACTATGTTGAATATGACAGAATATTTTAATAAGTATTTAATTTATTAAATTAATTTTAATTTATTAAATTATTTAAAAATAAATACTTAATTTTAATAACTATCAACCAACCAGTGTAAAATGAATTCATAATAAATAACACATGGAATATAATCTATCTTTTTCTTTTCGCCTCTGATTATTATAAAACAGTTGAGCAACACTCTCTGGAGAGCCGAACTACAGCAAGCTCGGCGTGCCGTTTTGGGGTGCAATTTAGAGAATAAAAAAATACTCTTCCGGCAGCGGCCGCGCTGCGTTTTGGG
>NW_009258674.1:150421-170834 GCF_000687185.1 Egretta garzetta
TTTCCTCAAACTGGACAATGAAGGTATTCAGCAGAACTCTTAATCGTCTGTAGAATTTAAATATTTGTGGCTTTTTTTTTTGGTTTCTTTTCCTCCCCCCCACCCTACCCCCACCCCCGCATACCAAGATAATAAAAACATATAAGAAATTTTTTTTTTTTTTTCCCCACAATAGAAATGGAGTTTGCTTTACACGTCGCAAACTTCTGCTGGATGTAACTTCTGCTGGACGTAACTTCTGCAATGTCTGTGAGATAGGACTTCATACAGATAGGCTGTGACGAATGCTTAAGCAAAACGCCAAATGCCTGAATCTGCTAAACGCTAGTATTGACTACTTGGAAATAAAAATACTTCTACAGTTCTGTATTCTGGAGGTTACACTTCTGAAAATGTCTTCTAGGAAATGGAAAATTCTAATTCTTAAGTGTGCTTGAGGTAGGGAGGGGCAAAAGACCTCTTGAGTGGAGTGAGAAAGGCTTAGATACACACATATGTGTTTCTTCTGCATGACTTCAATGCTCCTGAAAGTGAGAAACTAATAGCAATGGCTTGGATCAGACATGGTGCGGGCAACCACTGTGAAATCCTCCCCATGTAACTCTTCTAACGCACCTCACTGCTGGCTTGTGGTGTCCCTCTTGGTTCCAGTCCTGGACCTCTCTTGCATGGAGGCTGCCAACTGTATCGCATTGTGCCAAAGTACGTGGTGGTTTTCAGATATGTGCACATTGTGCCAAAGAGAGATTTATTTAAAGAAATGAATCAGGTGTTGAGATGTTGTTATAAATAAAATAGCACCATTTATATGCTGAGCTGATTTCTGAAGTCTCTTTTGATACGAAAATCTAAACAATCCGACTCTTGTTAAAGTGTTTGGGTTTGGGTTTTTTTCCCCCCAGTTATAAAATAAGAAAGCCACACTGACCAGGCTCAGCTGAGAAATGGTTGGTTAGTTAGCATGCATAATAGCAACCCCAGGAATTAAGTTAAAAAGAGCCAAACGTGGAACAACAGATTCAGTGGAACAACCTCTTCTGAAGTTTTAAGGGTTCCCTTCTTGGAGCTTGTTCTGTTCTGCACACAGAGCGACAGAGTGATTCGTGTTCCCTTGTAGCCCACATGCTGCTGGATCCCTCAGTAGTACAGATGTGTGGACGTAAGACAGGAAACTTCCAGTTTTAGATTCAACCACTGCCAGAATAAAAAAACCCACAAGGCATAAAATCATAACAAAAATATTTTTAACATGGTAACTGCATATTCCAACTTGTTTCTTGATTCCATTGTTTTGGAACTAGCATTGATGAAAGAGAAAACAAAAGGCCTGGTTACTATGTTAAAAGTGTATTTGAACCCTCAGGGTAGGATTTTTGAAAGTGCTTAGTGCTGGACTTACTTTGCCCCCTCTGACATCAATAGGAGCAGATCTAAGTCAGTGCCTACAATGCTATCCTTAACATCTTCTATAGTAGAACTTATGCCTCATGTGACCCCACATTATTCCTCTTTTCTCTCACCTAATTAATGCTTTGTTTTAATTCATTTACTCTTCAAATTGGTTAGCCAGAAATATTCAATGGCTAAAGTAACTTTTCATTACTTCATCCTTAAAAAGACTTGCTGCTTTTAGGGAATGTGGGACGAATGTATGCAGTTTCAGAAGCTATCCAAGTGTCATGGCAACATACTGACTAATCCAGCAAAAATCTGGGAGTTCTGTTAAGACAAACAGGAAAAAAATGGATGATTGGTCAGAGCTCCCCAGTCTACAAAATGGTCTAGAAATCTTGCAGATGCAGTGAGGCATTCTGTGAGGTTCCTAGCATGCCTTGGTTTTAGCTCAACTGGAAGGATCATGGCAACAAACTGTGGGGGTTTTTTTTTTGGTCTTTTCTTTTTGGTTGGTTAATACTTTATTTTCTCACCACAACTAAAAGGTAAAGAGGTAAAATAAAACATGTACGTAAATGGTTTGAACATATAAAGTTTAAATGCACCTTTGTCTGTAAACTCAAGTCTGGGCTTTTTTAATGGGATCACATATATTCAGAAAGAATGTAATGGCTCAATTCTCCCCTTTAAATCACATCTAAAATTGAAGGCTCAGATTCTTTTCTGGGTTACACCACAGCAAGACTGGGCTAGTAATCATCAGCCAATTTCCACTACTGTCTTATACAAGGACTAACATTTAGGATTTAGCACACAGATATTTTTATTCCCCCCCCCCAAAAAAAAAAAAAAAACCTAGCATTGCAATACACAGAGAATAAGAACTCAAAACGTGTTCTTTCCTGGTAACTCTACGTTAGATTTGTAAGCATCTCATTTCTACCTGATGAAAATGCCAAAATCAAGAAGTTTTTACAGAATTCTGGAAAAAGTTACAGAAGAATTAAAGTTACCAGTGTATTACTATATGCAGTGATCCAGTTCTTCAGGGACGAACAAGACAAACATGCATCGCCATCCTTGGTCATTATTTTCCTAGTTTTGACCAACTACCCCATTTACAGATGGTTAGAATCAACAAAGAGCATCTCAACTTCAGAGACATCATGATCTGAACCTGAAATATGGGTTGGATCATAATCCCAGATTTGAAAATGGAGGAAATGTGAAGGAGTGTAGCTCCTCATCCAAACAGCCTGGCTTAGACTCATCATTGTTCTTTTGCCCATGGATTTCGCTGCCAGACACTACTGGCTGATTTTTTTCCAAGCAGATAGTTTAACAGGGACTTCTGTTGCTTTTGTGTGGTTATTTAATGGAACTGCTCAATACCACAGCTCTGTTAGAAATCTTTTTTAGGAATAGTATCCTCTCATTTTTCTCAGTTTTTTTAGTCAAACAGTGATGGTAGTGTTTTCCTTTATGTATGAAATGGCAATTGCTAAGGTAGATGCAATCAGTTTTTAAACATGGAATTAAATGATTAGCAATAGTTTTAATTAAGAGGTAAGAACTTTCCCTGCCATAACCCTGCAAGCTTCAGTTGTCATAACAACTACTGTATGTGTAACTTTTTAATATAGAGAAATTATTGCTGCTGCTTAATATAACTTTCCAAGACACTTTTTTTTTTTCTTTTCTTTTCTGAACCACAGACACCATAAAAGTGAATTCAACACCAACTCAGTTGCTAAAACAGTAATATGGAGCACTGGCATATTTCCCTCTTTCAACATGGAAGATTCTACACAGCAGACAACAGTGACCTAGTTACAAGAGGTACTATAGGAAATAAAAATGAAAACGGAGGAAAGTAATATCACAGGCCACTCTTTTCTTCCCATCAGTGGCTCCTCCTGCGAATAATTCAGAAATAAAAGGATTCTTCATCTTATGTCACTAAGATTGTTAATCTATGACAATAGAAATAGCTGAATTGGGATATATTGAGGGAATACCAAAGTTAAGTATTTTTGAAAAGCATTTTAGAGTATGCTTTTCCTCCTTTTTCTCTTACTTTCCTGATGAGCTAGCAGATTCAAGTGTAAATTAACCAGCAGGTGGTAGCAGTGTTTAAGATTTTTGGAACTGGTCTATAAATCATGCGAGTTAGTAATACATAGAGAAAATATTTGCCTCTGCAAGTTTACCTTCATGGCCAGGTTCTTCCATCTTCATTGACAATGGATGCACGTTTACTTGATACCTTTGAAACATTTCAAAGATTATTTCATGTGCAGGGTAATGGCAAAATAAGACCAACAGAACATTTTATTTTTTTTTTTTGGCATGAAGTGAATTATCAGCCTAATGATTCATCTTCACTGTAGCCCTCATTTCACCACTGTTTCTTCTGCATCTGCAAAATATAGAAACAGTTTGAAAGACTTCACATCAGACAGGGATTTTTTTTCATATCCACTTCAATTCTAATATATTTCAGTTCTATCCTTTTGTTCTGTTTGGCTTCCTTTGTTGTAGTCATTAAAGTGAATGGAAAAAAATGCACTCTGTGCTGTCATCTCTTTGTAATTACTTTTGTTGCCTAAGATAAATAATTGCAAACAGTATGAGAGCTCTGGATGTGGTAGCACAAACAAAATTTGATTTTAACAGAACTTTTGTGTTAACAAGGTAGTTCAGGGGCACGATACATGCAGTCTCCGTTAATGGCTAGTTAATTTCTGAAAAATGCCTGAAATGAGCCTTCAGCTAAATTGATACAGCTGCCCTGCACATACATTGCATCCAGAGTACTTCATTATAAACTATCTGCAGTTACTCTGGCATTAATATTAATTCATCATATGATTTTAGGGTGATTCTTTAAATATTCCAGAATAGAATGCACATATAAAGTGCATTTAGTATCATAACTATCAGAAATCTGTAATGGTATAGCAGCATATTGCAATTCCCAGCCAGGGATATATAGCTTCTCTCATTGCCTTAACATGCCACATCTTTTAAGAAACAGAGATCTTGTGTCCTTCTTGGTACTTCAGAAGTAGTTGCAATGTATAAACTTGATACAGCTGCCAAGAACTGTTCCTCTTGGCAGGGCCAACTGCATTTTTGGGAACCCAACTTCCTCTCTTCCATTTACTGCTAGTAATTTATGGAAATTATTTTATTTTCTTCAGGTTGTTTTCTTATATATTTCTCTTTGACGAATGCTTTATATTCAATTGATCTTTGCTTCAAGGAACTCCCTAGGTGTTGTCAATAACATTTTCTCTTTCTTGTGTGAATTTGATTGTGAGTAGTGCTAGTAAAACTTCATTTACTGTCTTGTATCTGTTAACAGTATGAAGAATATATAACTGCAGTTGTTTGAAAAATGAAAAAAAGATGATCTCTTAATTAGTGTAGAATTTAGTTAAATATTTGGTTACACATACAACTTCACAGGATGTCCTTATAATTGTAAATGTAGGCGGTTGTTGAACTAAGTCATTCATGAACTACCATGCTAACTTGTTAATAATTCAATAGCAAGTAGACTAGAAAAGCTTTGCTGATTCTCCTCAGTAACCAGGTGCAATTCAGCAGTTTGCCTAGAAGTTATAGAGGCGTCTATCATGTCTGAAGTTAAATGGGTTGAACACCACAGCTGTACAGCTTCCAGCCTAGGTCTGGTTTCTTTGGGCCAGCTTGGGCGAGAGGAACTGAGCTCACATCTCCCTGCAGCTGCCTATATAGGTTTGCCTTCAGAACTGGGGTATCTCATTACAGTCTGCTATTCACTTTCTTTCTTTTCCCTGTGTTTGCTGCAAATTTTTCACACTGATATTCTCTATAACAAAGGTTGCCAGGTCAGCATGAGTGGGATACTTCAGGTTGTGACCCCATTGCTTCAGACATTAGGGTGCTTGTTTAGAATTTCTGACCTCATGCTAGTTTCAGAAAATAAAAAATATTTATAATATCACGTATAAACTCCATCCATGGTTCTGGGTTGGGGATAGGGTTAGGCTTGGGAGAGAGATGAAGCCTAGAGATCCCATTGGTGTGGGGCTGCAAAGAGGCTGCCAAAGGAAGAGGTGGGCTGCAAAAAGGTTTATCCTCTAAGACCATTTTTGCCTGGGCCGTGGGGTGTGTTAAGGCTGGCTAGGGTGTGCTTAAGCTGGCCTTGTCCTACGCATCGTGGAGAATTATCTGAGTCATGTGCTGTATTTTATATATGTTTTATATGGTTCTCAGTCATGTGAGCAAATCTGTGGCTTGCAGCATGAAAGTTGGACATGCCTACAGGCGATTTTTAAAGGATAGGCTGAGCACAAACTATCAATGTTAATTATTGTAAAATTAATCACCATTTATGTTTTTTCTGCTTCTCAACATCTCTATTAATTTATTCATGATCTGCTGCAGGTCTAATCTGAATTCCACTCCATAGATGGAAGTATTTATTTTGTCTCTAAATAGAATTTAATGTGGACCTGAAATACTACTTCTGTACAGTGGTTCCATGAACATCAAAAGTTTTCTCTTTTATATGGAAATCTATTTAATTTCTTCATAAGGCAGGCATAGCCTGATTCTCTGAATTGCTGATGAAAAAAGTAACAGTAATTTTGTCCCGCTGTGTGATAAATCACACTTGATCCCTGTTCATTTCTGAATGTATTTTATCAGCTTTTCCATACCAGTGCACAAAGAAACATAGCTTGAATTTGTTTATGAACTGAATTCTTAATAAGGTCTTAATCCAGTCTTTGGGTGCGCTTTTTCTTGTTTATTACTTGAAAGTTTTGGTCATTTGGTGCTTTTTGGTTTCCAGGTTGTAAATTTCTGGAATCACAAGTAGGCTTTGACATATGGTCTTTCATTTGCTTTTATTTCAGCTATCCTTTCTTTCATAATTTATAGATGCCTTTCATATCAATACTTCAATATGAAAATCTTTATCTTGCCTATACTAAACATTTAATGAGTAATATATTACACATTTAATAAGTAATTTTCATATTCACTTTGCAAAAAGAATCATAGTAATGATTAAAAGTCTGCAATACTTGAATATGACGGTTTATTTTTGGTTTTGGTTGTGCCTCATATGTACTCATAAATGTGTTACACTGTCAGACAGTAAGCATCACCAAGCTCTCTTTTCAGTCAAGCAGAAGACTCTTGTACTTAAGGTACAGTTGAGAAAACGTCTTCCAGGACAGACATCTACAACAGCTGAGCTCTTAAGAGTCTGGCTAATTCACAGTATTTCTATACTTCTGTGAAAATACTTAAACCCTCCCTACACTTTTTACCTGTAAGTAGCCTCCACTATGAGTGTTCGTCTCAGTAGCGTGTTCTACTGTGACTAAATAAAAATTAGTAATGCCACACTGACATTCCTTATCAAGCATAATAAGGCTGTCTTCTCTGAGCTTTTCTGTTAATTTTCTGCCATAGTTTCTTCCTCTTTAAAGGCTGAGTGAACTTTTATGCAGTAAGCATGCCAGGAATTGCTAAACCACTTAGTCCATATGATAGCTGCCTTACTAAGGTAAAAGTTAGGATTTGCTTGTGGGTTTGGACATTGGGAAATAGTCTTCTATAATTTTTTTAATAATTTTCATCTATGTAAGAGATGATTACCCTCCTGGGTGAAAGGGTTATTGAGATGCTAAGAAGCAAGGAAGATAACGTGACCTGCTTATTGTACTGGTTCATGGGAAAGGAATCCAAGCACTTACAGTAACATGAAGAAATCTCAGCATTTGTCCAGCTGACGTGCCTTCTCACCAGGCACTGATTATTAGCATGGCCCTAAAAAATATGCTGTGAATAATCAAGTGCCATCACGGTGATGTAGCACCTGGACTTGTTTAAGGAAGGGATGTCATGTTCACAGACAGCCTAAGGAAGCTTGTCAGATGCTGCAGGTGGTGCAGTCAGTCTGTGCATGTAATTTTGCTTTTATAGGATTGACTCGTGGATGAATCAGCCATGAAAAATGATTTCATCTATTTCATAATTCACGGCATTAGAAATTACTGAGGAAAACTGAAGCAGTTGAAACACATTTAAAATTAATCTCACAAGTTGTTTATTTATTTTCCAGAGTATAAACTGAGAACTCTGGAAAAGGATCACTCTCCTCTGCAGTAACCACCCACCCTGTCCCTCAAGCTCTGTGCTACCATGACCTGTTACTTCGCCTCCCTTTGCTAGTGTCGCCATCTAAATATCATTTAAATATGTAAATTGGCAGTACCTTATTCAATAATTTAACTCTGCCATTCTGGATAACCTCTCCAGTGTCTTGGTTAGATTACTTACAGTGACTGTAACATGAAGAGCTAATCAGCTGTAATCAACTAGCAAGCTTTCCCTGTGGTTGCACACATCTGCTGCTGCTTATTGTTGCCCTTCAAAAATGCACACACTCTTTTCTCTAATGAAGAATTAAACTGATAATTACAAAGCAATTCATAACAATGATAAGCAAAGTTCTGCAAAGCAGAAACAAGAACTGTGGAACACAGTTTATATTTTGGTTTAGCAATACTTTGGTTTAATCCCAGGTTTTTGTTTTGGGTTTAGGTTTTTGTTTTTTTTTTTCTGACAGAGGTTAATTCTAGGGAATGGCTACACACTTTGTTACAAGAGGATGGCCTGGGACAATAACTGGGCTGGGATTTGTGTTTAGAATGAAAATTAGGGAAAAGTATTTGGAAATATCAATATTGAGACATGTAGCTGGTAAACTATTTAAATATATTATTTTATAAATGCTTTTTATTTAGCTAGTTTATGGCTAGGAAAATGATGCACACATGTTCACAAGCATTTCCTTCCACTCTTTTCTTTTGGTGGGGGGTGGCTGGGAAGGAGAGTCAGGTTTGTTCTACATTACTGTTTCCAGTGTATTTTTGTTTCCAACAGTAAATCAATTCCTGCAGCATATGATCTTGGATATTTTCCCCAGTGTGCTTAAGCTTCAACTCGGACTAGAACAGGAAACCACTCTTAATCTTACTTGATAGTAATGATCTGTTCAGCAGAAAGGTCAAATGCCTACTACATCTATCATAACCTTTCCCCCTTCAATGAGACAGTGCTAATAACTCAATCAAGGAACCTTGCAGAGTTGGCCAAAACTTCCTAAACTGTTGATTGAACTACTGTATAGAAGATCACTTGGCATTGAATAACTGCTCTTTCTCTCTGGGGGACCTTGACAATGACATCTCTGTTTTCAAATCAATCACTGGTCTCATCTGATATATAAGTATACATACACAGATACACACGGACATACATATTTGCATATAAATATGTATTTACACACACATACATATATGCATATGTATGCATCTGGGTATCTGTATATATGCATATATGCACACAAGTTTATACAAATAAATGTAAATAAATCTTTATTTGAACATATGTGAAACTGCTCTAGCTATAAGAAATTATGAGTTACAAGGTTGATATACTCATATAATCAAGTAGGACCTTTCAGACAGTGACTCTAAATTTGTAAATTTGTTTTCTGGTGTTGTCCTCTAGTGTGCTTACAGTTTCTTCCATCTTCTGTGAATCTAATAAACTTTATTCAGCCATTATTCAGATTATGAGGGAAAAAATGGGGGGAAAAAACCAACAAAGGAAAACCACATGTGAAACTGTGCTCAAGACAGCTATGTTGGTAGTGTGCTAGTAATGACTACTGGCACATTGGCGTTACCACGTACTGTTTTCCAATGGTTCATGCTTCTGTAGTTGCATGTAACATCACTTATAACATTGTCAGAAGCTTTTCTAGACAAGCCCGATACATGTGATTAGGCTTTCCTTTGCTCTATTATAGGAAGAGATTATTTTGACATGAGTTTGTGTTTGATGGTGTTTGCAATTTGGCTTGTTCTCGTCTTGTTTTATTCAAAGAACTGACATTCATTAGTTTACTTACTCCTTCCCCTAGGCCCCATGGACCTTAAACTCAGGGATATGTACATACCTCACAGAATCACACAATGGTTGATGTTGAAAGGCACCACTGGTGCTTATCTTGTCCAACACGCCTGCTCCAGCAAGGCCACCTACAGTCAATTGCTGAGGACCATGTCTAGACTGTTTTTGCATATGTCTGAGGAGGGAGACTCCACAACCTCCCTGGGCAACCTATTCCAGTGCTCAGGCAACCTATTCCAGTGGTATTTCCCCTCTTCCTGTTCTTCTACAGTACAGATGAGCATCAGTCGTGCTTTCTTCCAGTTCTTCTCTGTCATTGCCCCTAAACAGGTGAACGTTCCTGATCTTTTCAATCTGAAGTCAGAGGGACTAAAGTTGAATTACCTCAAAGGTGACTGTAGGCTAACCTGGTTGCACAGAAATGGACTAATAATGCTATATAGTGGCTGTTACTGTACCATAACGTAGTAACAAATAACTGTTGGGAAGGCAATGCATTCATTTCTTTCACCCCAGAAAGATCATGTGGTTATGCTCCGTTGCAAACCTTGTATTTACCCACTTCAGATCCTTCATATTTACATTCTCCTTTGAAATTATTAAGCCTGTTGCAAGAAATATTTACTTGGCAATAATAAATTGAATTACAATGATCTACTCTTCACCTTGCAAACAATAACTGTGAGAGGTATCACATCTACTTGTTCTCCTTAGTCTTTCTATTTTTTTTTCCCAATTTAGTTTGCAATTGAAATTTGACAGATGTGAAAAGCTGAGTTAAATTCATGAAGCTGAAAAACTCAGTAGTTTATTATAGCTGGAAGAAAACATGATGGGACCAGATCTAGAACCCCGAAAGTGGTGCTACTGCTGCTGCCAATATCCCCACTGTTTTATCTAATGGTTGACTGACGGCACAGAGGACAATATTAATATCTTTCCCTCTCTTTTAGGTAGCAAATAGCCCTTATTATATGTCCTCAGGAGAAGTGTTCTGGTCATCGGATGTTTTGAAATAGGCTGTTTTCTTGTCTAATTCAATATTCATTAGATCAATTTTAGATATCTCATCATGAATGAATGCCCTAAACAAACCCCATTCAGAACTCTTTACTCAGCTATTATTTATATTAAACATCTGATAAAATATTCAGTGTCATCAAAAAAAAAAATACCCTATAGTGCACGAGTGAAGTTCCCTGGAAGGAACGGTATCCCAAGCTGCTCTTTCCCCTCCCTGTCCCTGCTGGAGAGCATAGATTTGTGCTCAGGCTCCCTGACCCTGGTGTAGATCCTCACCTGAAGATGAGGTGGTTTGTGCCATGATAGGGAAGCACTGGACTTAGTAGAGGTCACAAGATACTAGTGTGAAATAAAAGTAAATTGCGCTCTAAAGTTTTGTGGTGTGGCATTTAAGACTTAGTCCTTTAAGCATAACATTATAAAAAGTAGTTTTAGAACCAAGAGAGTGTTATGAAAACAGATCTCTGAAAAAAAGATATGAATTGCCCTAGCATTTTTGCTCACTGAATTCTACTTAGGCAATTTAAGTGCATGAAATATGCAACATACATACTAGCAGTGCATAATTTAGGATTCTGTCATCTGTGTCTAAATGTCTAGACCAGGTATCCTGTTCAGTTCAGCAGTAGGCCAGCTGTTACAGTTTACCAACTACTATATAAACACTTGGAGCTTGGATAGATTTCAAAAGTACTAATGTCATTTGCTTTTCTAGTCTGGAAAAAGACCCATCAGCTCTTCACCTACTGTATGTAAACTACAAACTGGACTATTTCAGCTATAAACTCGAAGACATTTAGTTATTTCTGTAAATTGATTTATTTCAGTATAAAAGCATAACTATTGGACTTGTTATAAATAATAATGGACTTGTCTTCCATTAGAAAGCAACATTACCTTGGTAGAGTATGGGATTAACAATTAGGATTGTTAACTTCTACCCCTGGTTCTTTCAATGATTTGTTGTATTATTCCCTGTAGATCACTTTCCAAATGCATTCCACATCTTTAACTACTTTTCAAGTTATAATACTGATATTTGTAAAACCACTTGATATCAATAAGCAGTATTGTAACAAAGGCTCTTTCTAGATACAAGAAAGTTCAGATGCAAATCTGAATACAACTGTACTGGATCCACCTGTCCTATATTAATAATATTGCATTCTTCCATTTTCTTAGATCTGGCACAATAATTTAAAAAATAATTAATTACTTTGCTTTGAATAGACAATCTTCATGACTTCTTCCCTTTGTCTTCAGCTTGTAACTTTTATTGGTGTCAGTGTGAATTCCACATGTAGATCCAAGATTAAGGAGCAAAAGTTGCCTTTTAAAGTACATTACCTGGCAAAGGTGCATAATATCTAGAGTGTTGGTTGCCCCTCCCTGCTCCTTTCACTAGTTCTGGACTTACTGTTATCTGTCTTCCATTTATAGGAGTTGAAAATCTTGCCAGCTGTAAAAATTAAGAAACACTTAACATTGTTTAAGTATCATTTCTGCCAGGAAGTGTCAGATGAGTGTTGCTCCTTTGCTTATATGCTTTGCAGTATAGGAATATAGCACAATATCTTGCTTTTTCTGTGATATTAAGTCTTACATATAGTGTTACAGAAAGACACAGTCTACTCAGCTTGTATTAAAGACAACATGTGTAAGTGTTAAGAAAAAATCATAGTAAATAAAATGGAAGTAGTATCAGTAAGTAACTTCATAGTGGATAAGATAGACATAATGTCAATGTCCAATTTTCAATATCTATTTACAGATACATATATAGTCAAATTTGCTTAAACTCTGAGAATAATTGCCCCTATAAAGTTCCTTTATGTGCTTGCAGAGAGAAGTTTTTTCAGAGGTAATAAGGTTAACTGTACTTGTCTCTGAATTACTTTGAAGAGAATTTAGTGCTATCAGACTTCAAAGTGCTGAGACAAAAACTTGTAGTCTCCAATGCAGCCCTGGAGGCCACAGAGCTCTGCACTGCCTGAAGAGATTATTTTCCTGAAATATAGCAGTTTAAATGAAGGAAAGAAATTTGCAACACAATTTTTAAGACTCATCAGAGTGATCACTGTGCTGGAGTAACAGGCCCATTAAATTACAAGTGTTGCAAAGCTGCGAGGCTTAAATGTGTGGTCTTTTGAGCTATGAGGCTGGGACAACATTCTAGATGAATTTATACAAGCAGTAATTTGGTCTATTTTACCTGACCCAGAGTAGAAATGGGGTCTTCATCTTACTATAGAGGTGATGGACTGCTAATCTCAAACTCTCTGTAGAGTCCCAGCATCCTTCAGTCTTCTTCTTATCAGATGAGATCAACACCTCAGATGTTCCTGTGGCTCTGTGTCTTCTCCTCAGAGACATGTAGAAAGCACAGCTGGTCAAATTTGACATGTTGATGAAAAACAGAAACTAATATTCTGAATTGTTTTCATTTTTGTTTTTCATCATAAATTTCACTTTTAGCCAGGAAGAAGGGCTGGCAGAACTGAAAAACAGAAGTACATGATTAATCTGAGTGGTCCCACCAGGAAATCTTGGCAAAACGCAATTAGGTTACAAGGAATGATCAACTCCTTATGTGATTAATTTTAAAACTTCAAAATTGGCCTGTGCAGGAGATGCTATCACAGTTTTGGAGCTGGTAGGAGCTGAAGTTGTTTATGTAGGAAAGCTATATAAAAGTTAGGACAAATGAAAGAAATTATCCAAAGAAATAATTTTTAATATATCCTTTATAAGAGATAGTAAGCATAATACTAAAGCTGTCAAAAGGAGTTCTATGTTCTATGAAAAGACACTGTGTGTTTAGGAAAGGTTCAGCCTCCAAACTAAGCAGAAGGAGTCTTTTTCTGCCTTACCTGCAAATTTCAGCAGCGACTTAAAAGATGGAGCTGTTAGTAACAGAATCATTACTGTGTAATTAGCTCAGTACATTAACTGAAATGCAGGACAAATTAATTTGCTTTACAATAATTAATTACTGGTATTTGAGAGGTAAATATATTGTGATGTCATCTTTTGTATTAACAAATCATTTAATTTGTTAATTAAAAGGTTAAAAATGTTTAATTTGTTTTGCGCAAACTGATTACTTCCATGTGACAGCTAAATATATTTTAATGATAAACATAACAAATATTTATAACAATATTTAGTTTTATAAGTAATCATAAATAAATTATTTAATTTGTTTTGCTGTAATTAAATATGGATATGTAAGAGCTATTCTGTTCTAATGATGGCATCCTATACCAAAGCAAAAATCATTCTAACTATAGTGTCATTTCAGGGTGACCATAATAATGCTTGCTTGTCAAAGTAGTTATGCACCTGGGATTAAATTAAATCTCAGTGCAAAAGGGATAAAATTCAGTGATTTCAATGGAATTCCTGCGTATCTTGGGTCAATTTCTACTACCCTTTACTCATTACGCAATACCTGTTAAATCCCTGTAACACCCCTCTTGCTTCCTTCCTTGTTTTTGCTGAAAGCACTTTGGTCTGGTATATTGAATTATGAGACTAAAAGTATTTTGGTATTTAAAATGCTCTATCAAATTGGTTTGACAGATGTGAAAGCTCACTTCACCAATCCACTGGATAGATATAAGAAGTATTATTGCCTTGTATCCTTCACTGGTATCTAATCTCTGTGATGTTCCCACCTCTTATCAGAATGTTGTGCACTGAAACTGAGTCTTCCAATGCCTTGTCAATAGATACCCTGCAGATAACTGCATATTAAATAAAGTAGTATTTAGATAAATGAATAGTGATACCTCTGAAACTGTAGTACTTCCATTTTCTCTTGTGAGTTTGATTTTTTATTCCTTGTCTGTAGGTATCATGAAAGAATAAAGACACAACATAGTCTTCTAGGCTTCTAGAGTTAAGGTTCCTGGACTATAAAAATATGCAGCAACTACCTTCATTGATTGCTTTGTGCCTTAAAAACATGAAAACAAACTACGATACCACATAAAAGCTTTTATTTTGGAAAATAAAGGAGTCTTTTCCAAATATTTGTCTCAGACTAAGGAAGGTAAGTATAAGGCAAAAAAAAAACAACTTTAGCCCAAGAGTTACACCTGCCAGACAGCTTTCTGAACACAGGAACTACTCATGCTATCGCATAAAGAGTTATGTCAGAGAGAGGCTGCAGGAGGCTCAGTCCTGTACATGAATTTGCTCTGTTGGACCCATGCAGGATCCCACTGGATCAGGATCAGGATTCAGGGAGGCATAAAGCCAAACAACTCTGCATAGTTTTATTTGCAAGGATCAGAGTCTTAAATGGTGAACATGTGAATTTTGTTGAATGGTTCATTAATTTTTAACAGCTTTGGGGGAAACACAATGAATGACAAACCTATTAGTTTCACAGCTCATAGACCGTAACTCACAGAGAAGGAGAGCACGAGCAGGCTGGGGTGTTGTAATCCCCACTAAGGGCTCCCATCACCAGGAACACAAACTTCCCGTCACATGGTGGGGAGGCATCTGGCTGCATCTGGTTGCGGACATCCATTATTTCAGAAGTTTAGTTTGCTACAGTGCAAGGGTGTAGGATTTTAAAGAATAATTCATAGGAATGCTAATGGTTTCTTTTGACAGTATTTTACCAATGTTGGGATACATCCTTAGACTATTGAAATCCATAGATTTAAGTGGATTTGAGCCTTTAACAGGGAATGACCTTGAGAGCAGGTGATCTTTACCTCTAACTACATTGTTTTTTACTTGGAAATTACAGTATTAATCTCTGTACATTTAAATTATTGGGCTCATTTAAAATGCTTCAGGCTTTAATTGTTTCTTGTAATAGTGCCAAAATAAAGGCAAAAGTAACCAAGACTATGAAAGTAGCATATTCTTTTCTTCCATGCCCAGGATTATTGTCATTGCTTACTGACGAGCTCCCTCAGTAGCTGGAGGAAAGCAGTGAATCCCAATTTTTCCCTGGGACACATTTCCAGCAGTAGCATACCTGGAAAGCTCTGACATACACAACAACCCCTGCTAGGAAGGGCAAGACTTCCAGGACCGTGGCAGAGAGGGTAATGGATAAAATGGTTGTTCAGAAAGGAGATTCAATAAACGGGATTATCTTCAATGGGATCACTCAGTAGGGGACCAAACAGTGAATGAATATTCTTACAAGAAAGAAAAGAAGACTCCAAATTAAGAACAGGTTGATGTGACGGGGCTGGAAATCAAGTTCATAATTGATCTGAGATATATGTCTTTCTGGAGTTAAAAGTTTAATGGAGGCAATTGACCAAAGTTTGCCTTTAACTCTTTAAATATTATACATAATATGAAGAAGTGGGTTTCTTTAAGCTTAAAGAATAAATTTTACTAAATATGCTTAATATGCAAGACTTAGTAAAATGCATTGTATTACTGACTTGCCCAAACCTAGAACTGGCATAAAACTTGAAATTTTTGTTTCACCTGGGATTTCTGAAGTACCATAGTTCTGTTCTCATGCTAAGTGAAGTTGAAAATTTGAACTTTCAGAATGCTAAACCCAGAAAAAGTGTTGGAAGCTTTTAATTCATTGAAGTAGTATACATTTTGTGATGGACTTCCTACCTAAATAAAAATGTGTAACATCTCCAAATGTGTAACATTGCCAAATTGTGTTTCCTCCTTTATAGAGACTTAATGGAGGAACATTTCTTGATTCTGCAGTGTTGTGGTTTAACCCCGGCTGGCAACTAAGCACCACGCAGCTGCTCGCTCACTCTCCCCCGTCCCTCCATGGGATGGGGGAGAGAATTGGGAAAAAGGAAAAAAAGTAAGACCGTGGGCTGAGATAGAGACAGTTTAATAAGATAAAATAATAATAATAGTAATAATGAGAATGGTAAGAGAATATACAGAATATACAAAATGAATGATGCACAACGCAATTACTCACCACCCGCTGACTGATGCCCAGCCTGTCCCAAGCAGCGATCACTCCCCCCGAGCCGCGACCACTCTGCCCGAGCCACGCTCGCTCTGCCCAAGCTGTGATCACTCTGCCCATGACCGACCGACTAACTCCCCCCGAGCATGACGTTATATGGTATGGAATAGCTCTTTGGTTAGTTTGGGTTAGCTGTCCTAGCTGTGCTGTACTTCCCAGCTTGTTATGCATCTGGCCGAGCAGGAGAAACTCAAAAAGTCCTTGAGTAGCACTACTTGGCAACAACTAAGAACATCAATGTGTTATCAACATTTTTCTAGTACTAAACCCAAAGCACAGCACTATGCTAGCTACTATGAAGAAAATTAACTCTATCCCAGCTGAAACCAGGACATGCAGATACCTGGCAGATGACACTTCCTACGTGAGGCTCATGATAAGTCCTGGTAAGAGGGAAGGATGTACTGCACTGCAGGGGAGTAAATTTTCAATATGTCTGGGCTCAAAAAAGGAATTGTACCTTGAAATACATATCTTATGGGGCAGGGGGCTGCTAAGAAAATGTTGAATTGATTAAGTTCAACAAACAAAACAATTCTGGTAGACGAAATATTTTATACCAGTTCCATTGATAAAGAAATTTTAAGCCTAAGTAACATAAATTTTCCAGTAAGATTTTTTTTATGTGGAAAATGTTTACAAGTCACATTTTAATTTTTAAATAAATCTTCATATTAAGCTATCTGCTGCTGGATACTGGTGTTACTTTTGATGCCATTTCTTTTGACAAGCAGTAGAAACTCTTGAGTGTGAATTAGGTTCATTGACAGAATGTGTTCAGAAACTGCTGTCCCTAAAACACTAATTTTAACACATGCAACATCTGCATTACATTAGATTTAATTCATACAGAATAATTCTAGTCATTTACAGTAAGTATTGAAAGCAATTTAAAACATATGTCTCATAAACTGTCTGCCATAATCTATGTAGATTCATTGCTACAGCACAGATGCTTATGCCCAGGATGCTAAAGAATGGGGTTAAACATATTTTTGCATTTACTGAAAATCTTTAAAATTTTCTGTCAGTTCTTGCCTTCTGTGTATCAGATACAACTATCAGCCAGAGTCTTTCTTTTTACAGTCCCTAAATAGCTTTTGTGTGATTCTGAGAGTAGCCATGAACTGATTTTTCTTGGGATAAGCTACCATGATGACATGCCACTACTCGAGCTGGACACATGCACTCAGCTAAATTTACGAGAACTGGAAACATTTGTTTATGAGTGAATCCATCCTTTCATGGGTGTGTCATGCATTCCAATAGCCATGACAGATACTTTAGAGTTCGATATATTCCTATGACATTTGTCCATGGTAATTCTATGGAATGTGTCGTATAAAATATAATGACTATCTCTGATTCCATCTTAGAATATTTACCTTGTGTCTTTGCTAGCATATACACCATACTCCCTGTCTTCACCTGGTATAATTTTCAATCTCATTAAACTCATTAAAAACATTGTTTTAATTGTAAGGAATAGGATGCTTCCCTGTTTATAGTAAAAGCTATTGTCACAAAGTATTCACTGTGACAGTGACTCTGCATTTTGGTTTTTGGTGGGTTTTTTTTTGGAAAAAGAAATCTGAGGAAAGACACTGGATATGAACTAATTTAAAAAGTAGAAGTAGAAAGATGATGCATGGGATACTATGATCTTTATTCACTTTCTGGGTACCAAATTGTTTTAATCTTCTACTTAGAAAGGCAGCTGAACGCCCAATCTCAGTACTGAAGTCTGTAAAAAAGCACAACACAATTACATTCTTGAAGACTTTGTCCTGGAAATGCAAGAAAAGGAGCTACATTATTGAAAACAGCAATTTAATTTGTTAGGGCTTCAGGGAGCACATGCACATACACACACACTTTTATGTACATATATGTATATATGTACACACACACATACATATGTATTTTATACATATATACATAAATAAATATAAATACAGACTTGAACAGTGGACCAGCACCCACTGAGGTGTTTTGACTTCCAATTGCATCAGATAGGGATTCTCCAACTACATCTGGGTAACAATCATGGGACTTATTTTTATTTCCACAAAGTGGTGATAAGGTTCATCCTCAGCAGGTTTAGAGGTGCAAGGGAACTGCTGGTGTGACAAACCTCACGCTGTTTTAATCAGTAAGGCAACTTCTTTTCCTAAGCTACAACAGAACACCCACTCTGAGATCTCCATCTCTTCCCTTTCAGTGTTTATATTTTCCCACTTTTCATGAAGGGGTTTTAAATGTATGAGGTAAACAAAATAACGGTATGGAAATATTTTTTTATACCTTGTATTACATTCAACATAGGTTAGTGTTTCAATGTATTAGCAAACCTTAAGTAAAGTGAAGTAAACTTTTCCAATAGCATTTTCTTCTGAAATCTTACAAGGAGTCTACACATTCAGCAGTCCTTGTCCCTCTGATTGAACTTCTTGGGTAAAATTCTGGCACCACTGCAAACAGCTGAGGTTTTGCCATTCTACCCACTGGGACAGGACGCCCCTCCTGTTTCTCACCACCTGGTAAAATTAAAATAAAGGAAACGTCAGCTCTATGACTTTTGCAATGTCAGTGTCAGAAACGTGTTTTGTTTTCTATCACTTTTAGTTGCAGAGAAGATGCTATCTCTAGATGCCACTGACAGACTGTTAATAATAAGTTAATTGATAACTAATGTGCTAATTAGTTGTATTCCTGAAAAAAAAAAATTGTTTCCTTTCATTACAGTCAAAGGAGTATAGGAGTCACAGACATTGTGTGCCCACATCTCTGAAAAAGCCACATGCAAATTAATGACCATCCTCATGACCTTTCAGAAACATCTGTCCAAAATCCACAAGAAACCTACCAGGAAACAGGAATCTTACTCAGTAGTCCCTAAGGTAGTTAAGCATTGGTTGCTAAAGTAAAGAGCTCTTTGTCGCCCAAACACTTCCTTTGATTTAACTTGGAAATGTTGCTGGAAAATAGTTTGAGTTGGCTTTTTCCCATCCAGTGATTTCTGTGTAGCCCACATCTAAGTAAATATGTAATCACAACAGCATAGAATTATGTTAAAATCTGACTCTAGAATAGTAAAGGATTTAGTGGCTTTGTCAAAGTGACCAGAAATATTTTTTGTCATAATGCTAATTGGCGCTTTAATTTTGAAATGTGTATTACTATGTAGCTTAGCTTGATAAAGCTGGATGAAGGTAAAAGTGAAAATAAAATCAAAATTGGCTTTGTTCTTCCTTTCCAGCTCAGAAAAATATAAAGTATTTAATTTGATTAATCATTGACTTCATGGCTCATGTGTGGCCTTCACACATATTTGGAGGTTAATATCATAAACCAGACTATTTTTCTTCTATGAAAGGTCCTTATTGTTCATAATAATTTGATCTGGAAAGAACTAATTTCATTTTTCCCTGCCTTACTACCAGAATATTCTAAACTAGAACTATTGAACGGAGCATGAGGAAAAATTTTCTGTAGGCAATAACTTCTCTGTGAGATTGGAGATAGACCAGACAACATGAGTTAGAAATATTGCCATCAAGAATTGCCTTCAGTAAGGCTGAACAAAAGAATTTCTGATGATTCCTGCTCAATTGCCTTGCCTTTTCACAGTTAAATGATATTTGAGGGGGAAAAGAAGAGAAGACAAGCCAATTATGGCCCATTAGAGGGAGTGCTGGTCCATTCAGGTTCTCAGAACCCTGCAAAATATTGCCTAGACAGACTCTGATTCTCACAAGAGGACAAATTAAAGAAGAACACTGTTGAATGATTTGCAGGACAAACAACTATGATGATACAATAACATAAAATTTTGAAGGAAATACACATTGGAATTAGTGTAATTTGTACTGTACTGTTGTACTAGTGAATGCAGAAAAGCTAATTCTCCATGAAATTCTGACGTTCAGCACTGAATTTCCTAAGAATCTCATCAGTATATTATGAAGTAAGCTACAAAATCGCTTTCCATTAATTTAAGTTGAAACAAGTGAGTTTATTTCTTCC
>NW_009258674.1:170875-182961 GCF_000687185.1 Egretta garzetta
TTTCTTTCACTGCCAGCCAGATAATATGTTAAATTCTATAGAAATCTGACTTTTTATTAACTTGCTTTGGGGCACACTTACAGTGGGAGTGATATGCAGTATGATACCTGATTGAATTCCTGTTACACAGCATAAAAAATAATTAGATGGCAGTCCTCTCTCCCCTCCCCTCCCCTCCCCTCCCATCTCCTCGTCTTCATTTTTCTGCCTCTCTTTTTTTGCTGTCTCTTACTTTCTATCAAATCTTGCAGTGAATTTCTGAAGTACTAGAAAGCTGATAATGAATGCACAGTCATTTGAATTATCAGTCAGTTCCAAGAAAAATGTTGGAACAAGTAATCATTGTGCTGCAACACAGTGTTATCTAAATTCTCCTTTCCAATTTCTAAGACCAGATCTTATCTTTTAAAACAAACATGTTTAAATCCTCTAATGGACTATAAAGACCATGTAAGTTTATACAGGTTTGTCTTTTGCACATATATTTTCACAAATATACAGTGTTATATCACAAATACATAGATGCAGTTGTTCAGCTAAGCAGGGAATATGTGAAGGTCAGGATATTTCATATTTCTATTTAACCCTTTTTACTGAAAATTGTTTCCAGTCTTCAGTTTCCATCTTTATTTTCCAGTGTCAAAGACCTTATGGCTTGGAGAAATCACCAAGGTGACCCATTTATGGAAGAATAATATACAAATATAAAAAAGTCAGAATAACAGGGAATATGAGCAGAATTTGTTGCAGAATACTTGAATTCTGAGACTTCACATAACAACATTTCTGTCTCTGCATGAGGATGATAATGAAATTTCTTATCTATATGTTTTACTTCACAAATGTAAAAATATTCTGAATCCACTCACATTTACTGCCATGAGAGGTTTCTTTTGCCATTGATTTCCATGAGCTTGAGTTGAGATCAAGATGAATAGTTCTCTGAAGCATTTGTTAATTGAAAAAAATAAGGATCTGATGTTTTTTGTTTGCTTTTCTCTTAAAAGGCAAATAGGGGTTTTTCTATAGACAATATATAGGGGGTTGAGTGTCTCTGATGTTTGCAATTTTCACCTTGCAATGTTCAGGTAAGCTTTTCTGCGCTCTCTTTGTCAAGAAACCTGTGACTGACACTGATACAGCAGCCCACTCGTACCTACAGCTAACTGAGAAGGTGACAGCCTGTTGAGACAGAAGATTTCTTATAAAGGAACTATGTAAAAGTCTTAATCCTGCTTCCTATAGAGGTCAGTGAGAGTTTTGTATTTGACATTGTGGAAGCCAAATTGGTCCCTGGTTGAACAGAAAACAATCACTCACTGTATAGTGAGAATTTATACCCTGCAAAATAGAGTGTCTATTATTAAAAGGGACTGACATAGGGGTCATTGGGCAATTTTAGTAGCCTACCGGTCATTACATTTAGTCCTCAGGTTTTTCTTCTTTTATGCAAGAAAAACTCACAGTGACTTCAGCAAGAGTTTTTCTTACTTAAGGAGCACAGGATTGGGTACTTAGTTGAGAACTAAAGCAGAGTTAATGACTTCCATATGTCATTGCATAAACCTCATTCATATGTTTTTGATTTAATGGATTATAAAACAGAAAACAAAAATATTCTGTGTAACTTTTTGTGAGAAGCAGAAATGCTTTAAAGATCACGGATGAGAACAATTGGATTTGAGTTAGATGTGCAGTAATTGTTTGAACCCTGGAAATCACTTCTACAAAACAGTCTCTTGTTCTTTTTTGTTCAGTCTATCTGTCTTACATACTGTTTCCATTCTCTTGTCTTCACCTTTTTTATTTCCAAAAGCCCTGTGGGGATATTATGTCAGCACTTCTTGACCTCATGTGGTGAAGTTGTCAATGTTGAATTAAGTATTTTTTTAATATAACCATACCAATCTCATACACAGATCTTCCATGTAATGTCCTTGATTATACAGTGAGGTGAAAATGCATAGGGTAACACTGTAAGTGAACTAAAGTGAGAATGTAGAAGCTAGCAAAAGAATATGAACTTGTTCCATAACGATTGACTCAAAGTACGAATAGCGTTCACCTCTTAGCTTTATGCAGAAATGCTTAAGCACAGACACAATCCCCTGCCCTAGCATATGGGATTGCAAGGAGAGCAAGACCAGAAAAGAAAATAGAAATAAACCCCTTTGCCACAGAACCTGTAAATAATACTAGCAGCTTCTTCAGCTACCGAAAATAATTAACTTCTTTTGTGTGTTCTACAGATCATACCAAAATATCATATAACCCTGTCCTGTAAAGACAGCTGTCCCAAGTGGTCTTCTACTCTGAGCTCAGGATCTGGGATTCGCAATTATTTGTCTTCTCTAACTCAGGTTTCCCCCCATGGGCATTATTTGGGTTCCTCTGACAGATAGCTGTAGGCAGATGGCATGAAAGTAGCTGCTATTTTTGCATTCACTGTATCCAAAATGTAGCTTGTATTTTACCTGGATGCAAACCATGTAAAACAGTCTTAGCCTTAGATCATGATACAAGTTGTTGATCTTTTTCTTCATATTTATTTGATGAACTATGCTGTATTATTCCCTTACTGATGAAGTGAGGAAGAAAACATTAATATGGTAGTCTTTTAATGAGCTGTGGTCATACCAGACTAGTAGTTGTCAAGCAAACTTGCTGTGGCTGGAGATTTAGGTCAGTAGGTCAGGAATTGCTCATTTAGAGAAAAAAGGTTGACACTGACCAACAAGGCTGTAAAATTTACCAGCATGTGTTGAAACAGACATATATAAAAACAGCAAATAATGCAAGCTGAAATGAAATAAAAGGATCAAAGCACTGGAAACATCTCCAGGCCTCTTCCTGTGGATTACTACCTTTTTAAGGGCTTCATTGAGAGCATTGCCAACTCTTGAGGAAGGAAGACCAGTCAGTAGAAAGAAATGAATAAGCAGTCATCATTTCATACATTCAAAATGTAATTTTCTCACTGTCTACAATCTAAATATGTTCCCCAGTAGTTTCCTCCATTGACCACTTTCAGGCCTTTGACACCCTCCACTGTTTGAAGTGCTTTGTCTCTCATCTCTACTCATTCTTTGAGTGGTGCCCAGTGTCTCCCTTCAGTGTTGCTGTTCTCTGCAATATTGCCTGCATGGGGGACTCTGGAGCACTGTCTTTAAAACTAGAAGAGAAAAATGAGAAAATTAGTGGAAAACAGGTTGTGGAGAAGGAATGAGTAGGTGGTTATTATCTCAGAGCATCTCCCATCTCTCACCATTCCTCTGCAATCCTGATGGAGCTTTCCAGCTGAATGGTATGACCACTGAAGTGTTACTCATCTAATACTACACTGTTTACATGTCATTGATGAGGAATGATGCTTTTTGATTTTAAAGAAATTATTTGATCAATGTAAGCAAACAACTGAAAAATCCCCCACTTCTTTACTCTCAGAGGTTGCTAAAAATTCTCTCTTCCATTTTGGGTTGCTGACACAGGAGTTGATTGCTAATACAGGTAAGAGATTATTTAGGTGAGGCCTCCTGAGTGGAAGCTATATTAACGGTTATGTTTTAGCTATGTAAACAATAGTTTAAATTGGTTTTAGCTTGATTGTAGGCAGATAGGACCTCACAGAATAAGTTAGAAACAGTAAACTGTTATATAAACTTGACAGAAGAAAGAATCTTTTTACAGTGAGAAGAACCAATCACTGGAACAACTTTTCCAAGGATGTGGTGGAGTCCCCGTCACTGGAGGTTTTCAAGACATGATTGGACAGGATGCTAGATAATTTCATCTAGGTTCCTTTTCCCATGAAAGGTTGGACCAGATGATCTTTTGAGGTCTCTTCCAACCTGACCTGTTCTACGATTATATCATTCCATGATTAAACTGAAAATAGCTTAAAAGCCACACAAAAGATATAACTCATAACATAAGATCAAGTAAGAAGTGGATAACTTGGATCAACATTTAAATAAAAATTACTGTCCAGCCACCATCCCCCAAGTCCTCAGCATTTGTTTCTCATTTATAAACTTTGGTGGCAGAACATTGATCACATTCTGTCAAAGTCTTAAAGAAATATCACTTTGAGAAGACGGATTTAGTTAAAGAATGTACTTTGTTAACAGAGATGGTAGTAATAACGTATGGAGTGTAACATATACACACAGCATGGCTTCCAGCTGTTTGGCTTCAAGGTTATTATGTGCACTGTGAAAGAATAAATGAATCTTTCGATAATGCAGCAAAACATTATGGAATCCATCAGTTACTTGTTCTAGAAGACATAAGGAACGTTTCCTTTCACTACTAATTCTGAGGTACATAATAACCTCTATTGGGTAGATCCTAAAAAATTAGAACAACCAGTGAAATATGAGAGTGAACTTAAAAGTTAGTTCAAGAAAACCTTGTCCTAGATATGAACACATTATCTGCCTTAAAACTGTTAGTTTTTCAGAAGAAAATACAATTTAAAGTCAGTAGTATAGTAAATATTTCAGATTCTTCTGGTTTGATACTGATTTAAATCTAGGGTATAAGTGAAAATTTTGGCAAATTCAGCTTTTAGGGGAAATATATATTTGGGAGAACTGTCTCAGGTCAGCATGTACTAAAAAGGCAGCTATATTTTTCCAGTTCCCGCCCTTCTGATTTTTTTCCTTGTTTATGCCAGATATCTTCTGAACCACATTTGAGGGAAGTTCTTTAGGGCAGCTGAATAATTTTTTACAATACTTTTGAGGTATCACAGTTTCAATGGGAAAGTATTTCTACTTTTTGAGCTGTTTCTTGTACATGTGTGTAAACTCTTGACTGTATAACCTGAATCTGTATTTACACCTAGGAAAAAGTGTACATATCCAGAAAAAGAACAGAAACTGAAAATGGGGGTAGATGCAATACAATATTTGACTTCTAACAATTGGGTTGAAGGAGACCTTGTTTTGCTGTCATCACAGCCCACTGCCTACAATACTCTTCTTAATGAGAAGTCAGAAAGTTGAGTTTTAAGTCCAATATAAGAACCTTCTGAACTCGGTAATTCCTTAAGACACAGCATTTAATGAACAAAACTGAGATTTAAATATGAAATGTACAAGTCGTGCACTGTGTTGAAAGAGCTTGGAATTGACTGAATGAGACCTGATACACTTAGGCAGATGGGAATCCTATTTGTGAACCTGCATTTAAAGGCTGTTATTTTGGCCATAAACACATGTACAATTTACAAACAAGAACTTCTCTTGTTAACCTCCTGATACTTTTGCCAAGAAATTTTAGAATTGTAAGATAACAGAAAATAAGAGACGTGATTTAAGACGTTAAGTATCTCTTCAGTCTGCTCTGTGGGCTCCGGCCTGAGATATGAAGGTGGTTGCCAACCCACCAAAGTATAACAAAAGTTAAGCAATGAAATGAATTACAGTCTTTCTCCTAGGTGTTTCATTTCAGCAAATGGCCTGCATGTTGGAACAAGACACAAATACAGTAATTATGCCTGTTATAATGCAGGGCTGTAAGTGCGTGTGTAAATATATGCCTTATTATACATAAAGTGAACTTTTTGTTAAGCCATTATTTTTTCCATCTTTGCACCCAGATTTCACTTAGAGGAAAAATGACAGGATTTAGCTCTCTTACTGTCATTTCAGGAAAACATTTGTGTTTGGAGAATGGCCACTGGGGAATTTGGTCTTACCCAGTGAGGCAGAGCATAGATAACTGTTTTCATTTCTTTGTGTTATTCTGTCCAGCTGACTAGTATTTCTGCATTCATCTTATGGCACTACACTGGACCTCACCCTCCTATCTGAGGTGAACCTATTCACCACTACTATCTTCTTTTCATCACTAGCATAATGGTTTTGTCCTGTCTTGCTGTTAATAGTGTTCTTAGCTGGCCTTCTGCATTAGTCTTTACTGTTACACTATCAAAAGTTATTTTCTCAGTTCATGTAATTTAGTCCATGATTTAGCTGTTTATTTGCATCACTATTGTAAGAAAAAAAAAGTGCATTGATTGTCCTGATTCTGAGTCTGGAACAGCATGAGCAGAGCCCCAAGCCTCTAAGTAGCTGATTTAAAGATAAATAACAAAAAAAGAAGACAATAAAACCCCATAAAAGCTCACAGGTTTGTTCACATGGGTCTAGTTATGGGATTGGGTTCCAAACATTATGTCACTTCTGCATGTCATTACAGATGGTCTGTAAATAACTTCTCTTTGACCAGGTGCTCCTTTTTTATTTTGGTTACTTGTGTAAGTCATATCACTGCCACAGCACATGTGGGGGCCCCAATTACATTATTATATTTCAGAACTGGGCACACTTGTACAAAGTGCTAAAATGACTTGTCGAGGACCACAGAGGAAGTTTGGGGAAGAAAAATAATGGAATTTGCATTTCCCACAGCCTTGTCCAGTCCTTGCAGCACTGGTACATCCTTCTGTTTCACTGTTACTGTCAACACTGTGACTTGTAAGTTGTCCAATTTGCAGTCAGGCTTGAAAACTTTAGTTATTAGAGCACAGTAATTTGTAGAAGAATTGAAACTTGAAGTATTCAAATAAACTGACAAAAAAAAGGGCTTTGGTCAGCCATGAACACCATTTCTATTCACTCTGTATTGCTAATTATGCAACTGAACCTCCTTAGAATGAATTTCTTCTGAGAAAGGAAGGTAAGTGGTGTTTATTTTTCATACATAACTTTTCTATAACATACAGCATCCTGCAGTGTGTGCTCAGTTACAGACAACTGGGTTTGCAAGAACAGAACAATTCCACATCCTGGATAAAACAAAATCAATGGGAAAAAACACTGTTGATATTAGGGAGGGTATGATTTCACTTTCAAATTTTTAACTCTGAGTGGGCTATTTCACCCATTTTTCATGGGTAAAAATGGATAAAGAGTTTTAGATATTAAGAAATACGAAAAGATTGTGTTCCTCTGTAAGGAATTCTGAGAAAACCCCCAATTTTTCAATGTTTAATAAATAATTACATAAAGACTGATTTGCCCCACTCAAGGAATTAACTTCTTTTTTGTCTTTTTAGCTAGATCAATACAAATTAAAACATTAAATTTAGTTTATGCTGATCTCTTGATCTTCATGGGTTAAGAGTTTCTGCTGTGAACAGAAGGATATTTGTCATATATTTCAAAGCTATTTAACATTGTTTTCTTAAAAGAATAATTTTCTTTGAAAAAATAATTTATATGTCTTAAATTCATTCTATTTTAATTGCTTTTTTTGCTCATCACCAAAACTTACCTCGCTTGTTGGCACTTTTCTTCTCCCTGGAAAACTTTGACATACAATTTATTCATTGTCATTTCACAGTTGTTTCTGCTTCATCTGTCACAAAGTTCTCCTTACACAAGTGCAGAAGTATGCAACAATGAAAAATAAAGGCAGGAAAACACTTAAACAAACATTTCCAAGGCTGTAAGAGAGTTTGGTCTGGCATGAGAGAAAAGAATGAAGGTTCAGGTCATGGGGGTAAAAAGGGTTCCTTATTTTTTTCTAAACTGTTTTCCTGTCCTCTTAGTGACAACCATAAAACAAAAGCTACTAGTAACATCAAACATGAAGCCACTGCTTCAGTGAGTTTATGTAGACCTGTATTCCAGGAACTGCTGCAGCTAAGAGAGAAGCCACTCTTACTTTGTGAGGCCAAACTTCATCAAATTTTTAAGGAATGATGCAACTAAGGTAACTAGTAATAAAAATAATTTTGCAATTTTCAGTTCACTAAAATACACCCTGGGCCTCTGGCCAAGACAGATCTGTTATATTTTACTTTTGAAGTGTCTACCAGTGGTAGTAATTTATCACATCTCCATCGAAAGCTCTCAGGTCCAAGAGAAAAAAAACCTGTCACTCACTTCACTGAGCACGAAGACAGATAAGACTGCCTTAGCAGTCCTCATTTGTGTGCTTTGAAGGAAAAATCAAGGTCACTCACTTTAATCAGCTGTAGCAAATAGAGTTTGGGCATTGATTTCAGCTGCAGGTTGCCTGCTTGCAGCTAGTGCAGGGGTCACCTGGCATGCAGGTGAAATGAGTTTCTGTCTGTACTTATCTTCTCTCCCACTTCTTTCTCATACAGAGCCAAACTAAGTATCTTTAAACTGCTTAATGTCACTTGCTTGACTGGAAAGAAAAAGAAGTATTAAAAGTTAGAAAGATTTGAAAAGCTATTTTAGAAGCAACTGTATCATGCTTATCATTTACTGTCTTTTATTCCAGCCCAGAAACTAACTGTACTTTTTTGAAGGGGCTTAGGTACTTGTTAACAACTCAAAAATAGATGAACAGGCAATTTGTGAACAAATCTGGACTGAAAATTTGAAGGCACACCTCTGTTGGAATATCTCCTAAGAAAGCACTTCAGCAGTGCATGAATCCCCTTAGTTCTGAGAGATGGTTCTGCACAGGATTGTGCTGCCTTCTATGCTCTCCTGCCTCACCAGAACCCTCCCAGTTATTACCTTCCTCTCTTTCCTTTTCAGCAAGAAGACAATGAACTTCCCAGGCTAAGATATGCAAATGCAGAGGATCAGGCAAAATGGTATGCGGATGAGTGAGGAGCTGAAAACCAAGGTAAAATAACCTCTTAGTATTTTAAACAGTATATGTATACACAAAGAGTAATGTGGCATTAGCCAAAAGCAAACTACATCGATTTTTTTGTGATTTTATCTCTGTATTATACATGGTTCCGCTTTTGTGCAAAAGCCTGTTCTAAAAAGAAGTTTTGGCCCAGAAATTGACACAGATATCTAGGCAGCTAGACACCCAGACATGTAAAGCACTGACTCCAGTGGGACTTGTGTGCATAAATACCACTGTAGAGCTGAGCTGTAGTATTTAACACTGGAATGGTAAAGGACATATTGGGGATATCTTGCAGTTGAAGCTGCCTAAATGTTTGAATTATTACTGGGTTAGCACAGAAAGCAGGAGAGGCTACTTAAGCATTTCTTACACTGTTTGAATTGTTTATCAAGTTCAGCCAAAGTTAAATGTTACATTCAATGCACTTCAAGTTTTATAGGTGGTATGGGGATAGATACATGAAGGGCTGTGCTACTTCTGCTTGTATTCAGAAATTGCTAACCTTTTTTTGCTCATTATCTAAAGCTGGTCTCCATGGGTCTCAACTATTTGGGACACATACATTTAGCAACACCCCTATGTTAATATGGCTCTCCTGAGACCACAGCTGGGACACAGAGTTTCTGTAGCTGCTTGTGATTAGACTAAGGCTTTTCTCTTTCCAGCTTTTACTTCTTATGTCACTACAGAATCACAGAACCTGGTTTTGCAGCTTTTGCCCACTTAAATTCTGGAGACATCTCAGGAAGGCTATGGTTTCTTGCTATTATTTATTTATTTTTAATTAGTCCTGCTGTTATTGAATGTGTTTTTACTGTAAAGACTTTTAAACCACTGTCATTCCTGAAGGAATAATGAAGCAGTATGTTAACATCTACCTTCTCTTGTTCTCTTATTGTGAACAAGGAAAGTATGCTCATCACTGCATTCATACTGGAGGGTAATATTGCTTAAAGCTGCCATCTAAGTTGCTCATACAACAGCTACTTAACCTGCTGCAGCTGAAATCTGCTGTGCTACTGTAAACTGACTAATTACTGGATGTGCCCTAATCTACTTATTTTAACTGAAAAAAAAAAAAAAAAGGATAAGGCATACCAGATGAGTATCTCTACCACCAGAGCCAAAGGGATGTGCTGCCTGAGGGAGTCTGCAGTGGGGGACTGTAATTTCCTGCATTGATGTGGCTAGATTTCAATAAGGATGCCCAATGCCTGAAAGTGGGCTCCTAGGTCACTACAGATACAATTGGGAGTCCAGAAAACCCCGGATTCCTTTCACAGGAGAGAGTCGTCCGTAAGTTTTGGTTCTTGACTTGCTGTGTCTAGGTTTGACCTTTCTGCATCCAACATGCACAGTTGTACATACATGCAAGTCTTTCAGATAGATAGTATTTCTCTCTGGTAGTAAGTGAATCGATGATGTTTCCTATTTAGTACAGAAAAAAATCTGCAGTTAATGTTGTTTAAATGTATTGTTGCTTGCAAGGGTTTTTCCTAAGTGAAGCTTAGTTTAGTGTTGTCCTTACTAAGATCTTTCAAAAATTAGTTGATCCACATTCTTCCTGTTGTGCTTTTCTGGAAAAATCTGGAGAAATGCAGTGAAGTTTTGAAGTCTGTCATGCTGTGAAATACTATCAGAACATCACATGTGAAATACAAAGGAAATTACCTACACATAGAATCATAGAATTGTAGAATCATAGAATGTTTTGGGTTGGAAGGGACCCCTAGAGGTCATCTAGTCCAACCCCCCTGCAGGAGCAGGGACACCGCTAACTAGATCAGGTTGCTCAGAGCCCCATCCAATCTGGCCTTGAATGCTTCCAAACACATAAGCTAATGCTTAACTTGAAATCTGGAGTAGTCGCATCCACGTGGGTGGGTGGGGGGGAAGGGGGAAATCTTTTCCTAAAAAAAAAATCTTTTCTTTGACAAAATATTTGGGAACCAGTTTGTTTCAAGGTTGTGCCAGGGTTAAGTGATGTGTACTTAAGCTCTTTGTCCTACAGCTTTGTACAAGAGAATAGCAGAATTCAAAGTTAATCCAAAGACTTTTGCAAACATAAGTGCACAAGGGCAAGGACATTGAACGCTACATAGATCTCATGTTTAACAAAATTTAGATGTCAAAGTAGCCAGAACATGTGACTACCACATAAAATCCTAACTCATTTTCTAAAATTTTATTCAGCAAGCTCAGTTCTAGAAGGAGAAGAAAGTGCAAAAATTGATTTCAGAGACAGAAATGACACGGAATTTGAAGAATTAACAACCCTGGTGAGTATCATTCTAAATACAGGTTCCTTTAAGTTACCCTGCTTTCATATTCCTGGTATTGTCTTGTGGCTTAGATTTTGAATAATCATAAAGAATAACCTTGCATTCTAACACAAAAAGGATCTAACGCCAGTGCTTTTGCTTTGGAAGCAATCAGGTTGAAGGTGACAAAGTTTAAAGTTTATGGCAGTTCTGTACTGCAAAAAGCAATCATAACCTGCTTATTCACTGCCATTTGCCTCTTCAAATTCAGTATTGTTCCATTACCTTCAAACTGACAAACTAGTGTTGAAAAAAACAAAACTAAAAAAGGCAGGTCTGCAATATTCTGCAGTCCTCTCCTACACCTTCTGTAGTCCTGCTGGGAGGTCAGGTGATTTAGAAAGCCTCTAGCAGGGAAGACAAATTGGCTTACTTTTTTCTTTTTCTTTTTTGGTCACTGTACACAAGTCAAAGATGACAGGTGATGGCTAAAAAAGCATCACCAGGATACCTGACAGACCAAACAATTTAAATGCTTATTTCATACATTTAGACTGAATGTACTGAGGTTTTCTTTTCCCTCTTTTTCCCCTCCAATTCTTGTAGTTGCCTACAAGACTACACAATGTAACAAATCTCTTGCAGTTTGGACAACTGATGACCACAGAAAGTGCATTTGCTCAACCTGAAGACAGTCATAATTCTACTGGTTATGAAGTTCACCCAGAAAATGTTGATGGTAAAAACCCTTTCATTTCTATTTTATTATATCAACATTCTACTGCCAGCTACTAAACAATATCTGGAAAATTCAAATACCAAGCTTAAGGTGCACTCAATGGTAGCGTTGCTGATTTTTGAAAGGGAAAAGTAAGATTCCTTAAAATTACTCCTTAATACTCACTCAGCATCCTAACTTTGTAACAGATGTGTGCTGACACAAGGAATGAGTAGCTATGCCATTTTGTTCAGCAGTGCACTGCCAGTTCTACCCCAAGGCAGGCAATAACTCTCTGAAGCCTTCACTTTCTTTTCAGATTAGAGTGTAAAAATCAAACAGCTCTCCAGAAAAATTGGGGGTTTTTTTTGACCAATTCAAAGATCCTCAAATGCAGAAAACATAATTGATACAAACTGGCTGGCCTCTTGATTTTTGCCAAGTTGTCTCCCTTTGCTTCCCTGGAAAGACACAACTTA
>NW_009258674.1:183116-208070 GCF_000687185.1 Egretta garzetta
CCTTGGCCTTCCTGACCCCATTCCTACACAACCGGGCCGCGTCCCTATACTCTTCCCAGGATGCCTGTCCCTGCTTCCACTGCCTGTGCAGTTCCCTCTTCCTCCTTAGTTTGACCAGCATCTCTTGTCTCAACCACGTCGGTCTCTTCCCTTCTTTGCCCGATTTCTTACACCTAGGGATTGAGAGCTCTTGCGCTCTGTGGATCACTTCCTCAAAGATCTGCCAGCTCTGTTCTGTTCCCCTGTCCCTGAGGACCGTTTCCCAGGGAGTCCTTCTGACTATCTCCTTGAGGAGCTGGAAGTTTGCTTTTCTTAAATTCAGAGTCCTGACTGTACTCTTTGTTTGTCCCATTTCCCTCAGGAGCATGAGCTCTACCAGCGCATGATCACTGCAGCCCAGGCTGCCTTTGATCTTGACATCTCTGACGAGCTCGCTTGCATTGGTGACCACCAGGTCCAGTATCGCATCTGTAACATCTGTTTCATTACCTTTTAAAATTTACATGTATGTTGGAAGAACAAGCAATTCGGATACTGCCTGGTTTTGTAGCATCCCTGACTTTCAAGGCTCTGAGCAGGGCAACAGCAGTGATGTTATCTACCTCCAACAATAATATGAAATAATATTTACCAAAATATGTAAATAATGAGGCAATGTTTTTTTGTCTCCACTCTTCTTTCACTGTAAACTTTAGAACTAGTTAGACCATCTGTGGTTTGACAACCAGATGTTAAATTATTAATTTTCTCACAGAAGTGCTACGGTCTTACCTTCTGTCCCTGAAATTCAACTCAGTGGGAGGGAGAGAGACACCAAAATCGTGTCCACAAAGCACGGGAATGTGAGAGCAAAACCAGCTGTTTGGGGTGCAGTGCTTTTTGCACTGAGAGCAGCCTGACATAGCGCACCCATGCGGTAGGTACCAGATCAATCCCCCCAGCTGTTGCATTAGATGCATAAACAACTGAAGAAAGGCTGAGCTGCTCTCCAGCTCCTCTCCCCCTTCCCTTTTTATCACCCAGCTGTGAGAATTCATGCAGACAGTTTTTCTGATGTAGAGTTAGTCCTGGTTTTGCGGGATAAAGCTCTTAGCACATCACAACCTCTTAATGGGTGATACTTTATGGATAGGGAATTTGGTCAAAATTCCTTTCTGTCTTACTCCCTCCTCCTTTTCCTCCACCCTGGTCTGTCTCTAACTTCATACTAGACATATGTGAAAAAAACTAGGACATAATTACCGAAAACTTGTTTACTTCTAAGGTTTAGTAGTCATTGCAAGAAAGTGTGTGTAAAGTATATATGGATTTGGTTTTTAATATCTTGCATATATTTTATAACTTTTGCATGATGATGATATTTCCTAGGTAATGGATGGCCACATACATATAGTACATATGAACTACAGCTGCTCTGTGCTGAGGGCTTATTGACACTCAGATATATAATTGGTAGCTGATATTTCAAGAAATAAAGGTACTCTTCATCCTATCCGTTATTCTATTTACTGGCACTGTAAATGTGCAAATAGTCATAAGTATTAAACCACTAAACTGGTGTAGTATCTATTTCTCTGCAGAAGTACATGACGATTTTCAAAATTCACTGCAAAAAATATTGTTAAAAAGAATGGAAGTTTAATGTAATGTAAGACAGGGCTAGTCTCACAGATGAGCTTTGTAGGTGTTGAATTTATTAATGATTTTTACTGATTTTGCATTGGTCTGGGTTTTTTTTATTATTTCAGTTTCTACTTGTATTTCCTTCTGCCTTCAGTACCAGTGAGCACTTTCTCAACTGGCTTACTGCTGAGCAAGGCTCTAAGGAGGGACTTTGACACAGCGACAGCAGCCAGAGCTGATAGTTGTTCCTGCCACTTCATAAAGTGGTCACAGCCTGTGAAATAGGATTCAAGGAGATGTGGTGAAAGTTCTATATCGGTAACAGATTAAAAGACTAATCCTGAAGGCATAGGAGTGCTACCAGTTCACGTGATTCTTACCGTTGATGTTGCAGCATTTGTTTGTTTGTTTTTCCTAAAATCCCAACTAGTGAATACTTGTAATTGAATGAAAATTTTAACTCAGAATACAAATTTCTAACCCCCATTTTAGGACCATCCTTTCATTTCAGGAGAACCCCAGTCTCCTAGAATTCACACCTAGGTTTCAGACTCTATAGGGTGTAAAAAAATAATTTAAAAGCAATTTTTCAAATCCATGTATTAGCTGATAGTAAAATATTAACTATATTGAAGGTCATATCTTTAGGACCTTCTCATGAATGTTTATTATCACAGTGGTCTCAGATTTTAAGTATATTATAGCACTGGAAAATTAGGTTTGTATTGCACATCTGTGATTAAGTCAGTTGATGGTTAGACCATGAAAGAATGAAGGAAACAAATCAGTGAAGGGTGTAAATGGTACTGTGTGTCAGTACTATTAGTTCAGCTTTTTAAAACGGGTAGAAGAGTAGGCGAACAATAATCTGTCATAATGATATTTTCTATCATTAAATGAAAGAGCCAAGAATTTTAACAAGTGCAAGCTTACTCAATGTCATTTATTAAGTTTAATAAATTAGTTTAAAATTGTCATAAACATTGATTTTACACAGTTTGGGAAAACAACTGGAGTTCCTCCAGCCTCAGAGTTTTCACAGTTTTTGTACTGCATACAGAGTTTCACTCCGTAGCTAGTTTCACTAAAATCACAGGCTTTAGAGGCATTTTTTCCTATCAGTCTCTTAATTTCTTACTATTAAAGCTACAGATGTAGAACTTCAGAACTCCAAAGGGTATAGTGACAGTGAATTTGCAAAAAAGTGTAGGGGCTTCAGTACCACCTAGATCATCAAGTCAATCTTTGATAATATAGAAATACATCGACGAGTTTGCATAGACTGTGCAAATTTCAAAGGAACGTATTTCTGTTAGAAATTACTTCTCTTTATTTACTTTCTATTCAATCTTTCTTTTAGTTTGTGGTTCTTTATCAGATCAGAGAGGCTCTATAATCTCTAGGATTTACAGACTGTGCACCTGGTCTTTGCAGAGCGGATCTTGAAAGTGGTAAAAAGCTGCGAAATAGAAGTTTTGCTTCTGTATCCATTTTGCAGAATTCTGTTCAGAAAAATTGGTTGAATATGATTGTTGAATCCTAAATTACTGTAGGACTTGACTTAATTGCCACATCCTGAAATAACTGATGAGTATACAGCAGAATAAACATTTTCAATCTTATGGTTTGTTAGCTGAGGTTTTTTGGTTTGGTTTTTGGGTTTGGTTTTGGTGTTTATCTTCTTTTTGGCAGAGTTCAACTTGATAAATTCTCTTCGTTCCTTAGAACTAAGAAGAAAAATATTTTGGAAATGAACAATTGAAGTCCTTCACCTAGCCAGGGTCTTGCAAAGGAGCTGACAAAGAAGTCCACTATTTCCTTCCAGTTCTTCAGCTGGTGCCTGGCAAGTCTGCAATCCAGTCATAACCTAAAAATCCCATCGAAATGAGAGGTCAGTACCTAGAAAAGGGTAGAACTCAACTACCACTTCTTAAGTGACCCTGTTGGCTCCAGAACATCTGGGAAATGCCAAAATAATGGGTTCTGCCATCCCCCAAAATACTCATTAAATGTGGGGCTGGGGAAGATTCAAACAGTAAAAAGCCATGGGACATGGAAAGAATACACCTGATTCCTTTTCTTTTTCTTCCTTTCTTTCTTTGCATGCCTTCCTTTCTGTCTGTCCTTTGTTCTAAATAAAGATATGTAGTAGCATGATCAGAAATTTTATGTAAATAGTACTTCAAAAATATTTTAGTTCTAGGGTTGAGTGAAGGTTTAGTAAAGAGGCTATGATATTTTGTGTTATGAGTTCACCCCATTAGCACCATGTAACACTGTGGAATCTTCTATAAAACAGCATTCTAATCCATAAGATAAATATTTTTTAGTTCTGTAAGCAATATTGTGAATGAGAACATGTGGCTGAAACAAATGGTGACAAAACTCTTTTTTCACCAGGTCATATCAGCATGAAATATGTGTTCTGTCATTTCTAACAATAAAGGGGTTTATTATTAAAGAGTTGTTTATTCACACACATTACAATTTTATATAAAAATCACAAAAATTTGGCTTAAAAGAATAAATAACATTTGCAAACACTATGCAGCTGTTAATGTCAGTTTATCATTGTGATTTTGTTTTGTTCGTTACGTGGCAGCAGGAGATTTGCTCTCCATGGGCTTTGTAGAGGTCAACAAAAGTCTTGTGAGTTTGAAGACTCTATTCCTGTCCTTAAAAAGACCTTGACATTTTTCAGGACATAGTCCAATTTGCTAATACCTAACTATTCTGTACAGATATATATGTTTCAGATATGTTTTCAGATGAGGTATTATTTATATACATGAATGTTTATATATAATGCTAAAGATGGAGATCCTTATGCATTTTGGGTTCTGATTTTCTCATTGACTGAAACTCACAAAAAATTTTAACGTTTCTATTTCTTTCAGAAAAGATCTAGTATGATGGAAAGACTATGTGTGATCTCAGTTCCTTTTAAAACTGGAGAAATAATAATGTGGTAAAGGATTTCTCCAGCTATAATAGGAAATGACAGTGAAACAACTGCTTTTATTTTCCAGATTTTTTTTACATGAGTCTGTGAATGTGCTTGTGTGTATATGCAAAGCAAAAGTTACTTGCAAATGAGAGAGACTGGGGTTTTGTTTAGGAAGCAGGTAGAACTACTCTTTTTTTTCCCCTCGCATTTAGTAATGTCAGGCTACATTAATATTTTTCTTTCTTGTTTTGCCTTGAGGGCAGGAAGAACTGAAGTGAGATGTTTCACAGTTTTGTTTTTTCCAGACAGAAGAAAACATGTAATCTGAAGGTGTTCATTTGAGTGTAACCTAGAATTTCAGTGGAGAAAATAATGAATTTCCCATTTAGCTATTAAATAAGGATTGTTTTCTTTAGAGGGACTTGGAAGCTGGCGGGATCAGTTGTTTGCATGAAAATAAAGGTTACACTCCTTTGAAAACCTCACACTGGGTATGTGTAAGCCTGTCTGAATTGTTTTGAAAAGAATTCTGGTATAAACTGGTTAGCATTTTCACAGAATTAAAGGAACCCAGCAGAAAGAAGAGGCTTTTCTCCTGTGTAATCCTAGGTCATCTTCTCTGTCTCTTGACCATTGTTCATTCAGCCTATTAGGGCCCAAACTCTTACATACTGTAACAATTTGCAGCATTTTCCGTCTCTTCTATTTTGAGTTGTTTGATTTTGTCAAGTTCAGTTGTAAGTTCTGAAGAGAATTTTAAAGATGACCTTTATATTTAAACTGCTATAAGGAATACCTTCCCAGGGAATTACATACATTTCAGTCTAACACTGTTGTCTGAGACACATTTCATCAAATTCTACAATTTCTATCTGTGCCACCATTTTAACTTTTGAAGTGACTTGGCTCGTTTGTTTGACTACTAGTGAGTGAATTAATGTGGACCTAATTTTGGAATAAACATTTGGATACTGTGACATAGAACAGTAAGACTGTCATAAAGCCAATAAAACAGTTTCTTGAAATAAAGTTTATAACATCAAAAATGGTTTTCCAAGATATACTTTGTTCTAATTATCATTGTTACTGCAAATGTAGGGAATAAAATAAAAGACATGCTATTTTATATAGCAGAATGAAAATAGACCTAAAATATTAATGCCCTTCAACTTTCCAGAGTACAGTGTAAAGACTTGATTTGTTAGTTTTAATCCATTTTTTTAAGAAAATCATCAAACAGTTAACTTTAATTTGTCTTCCACCTTTAACAGTATGAGAAAATGAGCTTATCTTTTTCCCTGATTGTTATTGTTCTTTTTTAAGGAATAATCTACCTTCTACTAGAGACACAAAGTTTGTATGAGGACAAGCATAATTTTTGTTCCAGATTGACTTTTATTCCAAGTATGTGACTACAATGATGTAAAGCACACAGGAATACATAACTTAGATTAACATTTACAGACCCTTTTTAACAATGCACATATCTTTTATTTCCATACTCCACATTTTTCAGATCTTTACATGTATTATTGAGTATTCCTTCAATAAGGCAATAGAAGGAACAAACAGTTTCTTCACTGAACACCATTTCATTTGGAATTCCTAGTAGACATTTTTTTAGCATTGTGTTAGAGTGTGTTGTAACAGATGGCTCTGAAAATACTTGAAGAACTTTACTTTAGAGTAAAACTGTTCTTCAAAGAATACACAAACACTGTCTTTTGCTGGGCAAAGGAAATTAATTTACTATTTTAAAAATACGAACATTCATGACAATGATTAATCAAGTTTACATAAGAGTTTTAATGTAACAATAGAAGATTGGTCATGTTTATCAATCTTGTGCTAATAGCATTCCTTAGTATTCCAGTTCTTTTATGTCCCCGTCTTGAAGTCTTTATTCTCATAAACTTCTCACTTATGCTGTTTTGTACTCATGAGTGAAAGATTAGCAGTGAACCATAATAAATACACTCAAGTTCTGTTCCCCTTTTGCTGATATTTTTTTTAAATTGCTATTCAGTTTTAGTTTTTCCTGAGACTCTGATGAACTGCAAAATTTTTGAGACTATTTTTCTGTTTTCTTTTTGAAGGAGAAGGAACTTAATATCTTATCCTACTGCTTATGAAATAGCACTGTATTCTGAAATGAAGTATCTCACATTATGTATGTGTTAATATATTATATTTTGTCTTTGCGGTCAAGAGGTGTCCCACTATATCGTCAGATGTCTGTGAGCTCCAGAAAGTCCAAGTTCTGTACATGCTTGACTCTGCATCCATAATGATGTTCTTAGTGAAATAGTAGTGTATGTGTACAGTTTAAAATTTTATAATACTGAAATGTAATGCTGAAAAAATGATCCTATTTTATTATTCTACTTGCTTGTTGATAAACTGGACAGACGAAAAGCCAATAAGCTATTTTCACTGTTTCTTTCATGATGCATCTAATCAATCTCAAACTATTCACCACTGTAAACAGTAATTTTTAAATCAGTCTTTTAACAGAACTGTGAAAAAGTTCATCATGTGTATACAGCCTTCCTTGAATTTAATAGGATGATGCTAAAAAAAAATGATGTTGCTATCAAAAACACTGTATCCATAATAACAGGAGATTTTAAAGGAACATTGCTGCTTTGATCTCTGATTCAGTGGAGTACATTATATAGTATTGAGAATCATACTTAACGGTTCTTATATCTTTTAACTAGGTTCATTGTAACTTGAGTAATTTCCAGTATCACTGAAATACAGCAAAGAGTATCCAGTAGGTATTCAGCACCAAGCTTAGAAAGTATCTTCAGGAAGTGACTATTAATAATATTTTTGATGTTACAACTGTGAGCTATTACTTTGTGATATCATAATTTCCTATGAATTAAAAGTTTTACATGTAAATTCACTTTCTTGTTACCTGGCTCCTACTGCTAGTATCTTGTAACTTAATTAGAAAAAAGCTCCCCTTTTGTTGTGAAAGGAACTGTAAATTGCGATATCATTAATACATACACAAATTATGTGAAATTTGTTGTCTTCAGAATTATTTCTTTATCAAGGAAAGATGACTTTGTAAATAACTAGGTAAGCCCTATGCTGGTAGTCATAACAAATGAAAAGATAGAAATAAAAATATGTTTCTAATAACCATGTCTTCACAGTGTGATTAAAGCAAGACACAAAATGTTGTAAACAACTTTTTTATCTGCCAAAACATGAGTTTGGAGTGATGCTTTTCTTTTATAACAGATGACCCCACAAACATCCAAAGCAGAAATACAAATTTGCTCCTCATATTTGCTTTGCATACTAGAGATGTCACCAACTACAATTGGAAAGAAAAAAAGAACACACAACAACAACCAGAAAAACAGAGAACCACAGAGGGCATTCATTACCTCAGATTTTGGTATTTAAATGAAGAACTAATTTTAAACAGCTTGGTTTTAAAATTACTTTAAAAGTATTTATCTGTGATTGTAAATTTGCCTAAAACTTGAAAATCTTTTGCATTTTAGAATAAAAATACTGCTGTTTACCTTGAAATAAAATTTAATAGTATCTTCTTCCCAAAGATCCAAAACCACTTTAAAAGTGTAGGAATATGAAACATTGTGCACCTTTCCAGATAGGTGAGGCAGCAGCTGTCCCTGACAATACTAGCGCAGGGTGAGGAACTCAAGCAAAATCTGCCCTGTTTTCAACCGGCTCATGTCCCTGTTGTACATCCCCTACACCAGGAACTCCATATGGCAACAACCTGAGGCACTTCAGCCAGAGGCACGTGGGTCCAGTTCAGTTAGTGTGCTCTCTGCACCAGCTGCACCATATCACTGAATGAACAGATGAGGATGAGAAGAGATGATGGCCACAGCAAGAAGAAGGAAAGAAAACAAACAAGAAGTGGCAGGTGTCCATGAGCAGCTACAAAACATTGCTTATTTTCTCAGGTTGCAAAAATGGCTGGAAAATGGTCCTGTAAGGCTGCTTGCATTTATCCTTGTCTTGCGCATAAGGGAGGTCTGAATACTATCGTTTGGGAAGTACTAAGTGTGCAAAATACTTGGTTCAATAGGTAGCCAGACTGCTGTTTCAAAGAACTGGTAATCACAAGCATATTCTCTGAAGGTGTAATTACTGACTACATTAAGAAATTTGGAAATTTCTTTTTAATTTCAGTTATTCAAGATGTAGTAATAAATAAACAGGGTATATGGACCTTGGACATTGAATATTAGCATATAGTTTAAACATATTTAAAAGCTAGGAATTTAAACATTGATTGTGGTCTATTTATGCTGCCAAATGCAATAAAAACTTTCAGCACTGCTTTATACAAGACAAAAATCACAGTAGGATGTTGATAGATACTTCTGTCTGAAAATTATTTATTATTTCTTATTCTTCGTTTTTACTCCTGATTTTCAAAATCTGCAGTTACAAATATAAATTGGTTGCTCACAGTAGGGAAGTGTGGATTGCCAATGTTTTCCGAATTCCTTTTAATAGCATATTTCTGCACATATGTATTTTCAAATGATTGGGATTTCAGCTGTGTGAAAATCAGCACACTTGTGGAAAAAAAAAAAAAGAAAAATTCAAAGTGTTTTGTTTTGGCATATAGAATGAATGTAAAGGAATGGCTGAAATGGTGCATGATGAACCTAGTCTCCTGGTAATCTGGAGGCAAGGGGTATGTTAAAATCACATCGGAATTAGACTATGGAGATCTAATATAAAATAACAGGTAAAAAATACACAGGAGACAGCTTAAATGTACCTCGTTTGTATCCAGAAAAGGCACAGTCAGGTCTCAGAGAAATCCGTGAATCTATATCCTAACAGACAAGCTAACTGAATAATTTAAGGTATTTTCACCTCTTTGCTTATGCGTTCTCCTGCATATGTATGACAATTCATATCAAAGAATGTGTACCAAAGTAAATGCATTTCAAAGTAAAATGAAATGACTCATGGAAGTTAATCTTCTCATCAAATGTAAATGCTGTAACATAATAAAGGAAAGAAAAATTTCTGTGAATTTCTTTACAGGCTACTTGGGATGGAACACAATTTCCAAAGAATTCTACCACCTTTCCTTTTAATACAATGTAATACAATTTTCACTGCAAATTTGAGTGAACTCCTGTCTGTTTTGCTCAAGCAGAGCTGTGAAATAGCCAAAGGCACAGCTACTAGTTCCAAAATAAGGTGGCCAGTTTTTACCTGCAGGCTGAATCTACAGATTCAGTGCTTGCAGCACACTTGCTGTTGTGGTCTACCCATGGAGCCTGCAGACCAGGGCAGGATATTTACAGGGGACAGGAGAATTGTTCTGCAAGCTCTTATCTGCTCCTGTGAATTCTTCTGTGCTATGTGATTATATTTCTACATGTCCTTATTGCCTTTATATATGAAATTGTCTCTCTCTGAAGAAAAACTGCTTTTTTGCTATGCCAGCACACCCACAGTGGGATTGAGCATTATCATGCACTACTAAGTGCCCAAGTATAGATGCTGAGGCTTTGTCTCTATTGCTAAATAAAATAAGCCAGGGCCCGTATTCTGGGTCCAAAGCCAAGTAGCAAAGCTTGGGCTGAGTCCACATATCTAAACTTTCCTTTTCCTGTCCACAGCCAGATCTCCTAACGCAGGACAGTCACACTGGAGTATTCCTAACTGGAATAGTTCCTGGAGTTTGCCATCCCTCAAATTATGCTTGGGAAAGCACAAACTGGCATCAGCCAAGACAGCACAGGGAGCACCCTAACGACAAAGCAGAGCAGGCAGGCACAGAGGAGAATTCACACTATCTCTGTATTAGCACACAGACCCAACTTTTTGCCTTTGGGGTGTGAGAAGCTTGCAAGATCCCTGTACAGGACTCACTCAAGGCTGGCCCCTGCTGAAACTGAGACGTTGTGGGAAAAGCAGAACCTGCTAATTTGCTGCTCTCTTGCAATGAGTAGTTGTAGTGCTGTTTGGACCATATTCTGAATCATCTTGTCAGAAAGAAAAGTAATTTGTGCCTACTGAGATGCAAATATATAATGGAAGAGAATAAATTCTCTTGCAGTAGTAAAGCAGATTGACCTACTTCAACACCTTATACTTCAATTCCAGAAGGAGTGATCTAGTTACTAGTTCATGGTAGGAATGGTTTCCCAGATAAGGCTGATCGAATAGGCCTCACTTCTACTCCTTTAGCAGGTCTGTATCTTTAAATTTATAGACAATTTCATTAACATCAATGGGACTGTTCACATTTTTAAAGGTATGAAGATATAAGACATTATTTTCAGTATATGCCTAAACTCTACCTCCTCCCCATCTTTTGATAGCTTTCAGTCATACTTTGATAACAGGTGCATATTGGCATTAACAGTCTTGAGGCAGTATGTCTAAACCGTCACTCTCATACGAAAAAGAATATTCTTTCCTCCGTGCTTGCTAATTTTTATTTCATGTTCAAGATACATCAGCTTTCTCTTCAATTGAAAGCATAGCATGTGATCTTGAAGTCATGAGCAAAACAAAATATCAGACTAACTACAGAGTACTGTACAGATACTTTTGTACAAATGGGAGGCATCTGTAAATATTTCTGGAAAAGACTGGAAACACAACATGTGGCAGAAAATTTATATGGGATGACATTCTGAGTGGGTCTAGTAAGAATAATCTGGATTCAACAAGAGACACGCTATTGCCATGAACTGCTTTATAAGCACTTATGATTAACAGCCATTTATAATTGTTGCAGTTATTGGTGTTGATTACATTAAAGTGTAAGTTGTGGAAAGCACTGGCACTCCTTTTCCATCCTAAATCATTGGTTTAGATAGCACTGAGTGGATTTTTACTTTTCTTCTCATTTTGTGCATTGAAATATTCCCCCAAAGAGTCTGTATTGTAGGTGTTTCTCTTCCTCATCTTGAAGACTGCTTAACAGTTTGGGACATTAAAAATATCTCTAGGCACATTTTTAGTCTGGTTTCCTGGGGAAACAAGGCTTAGGCAGTCATGCTGTCTGTGTGTCTGTGTCTCTCTCGCTAGTACCCTGGAGTCCCTTGGACAGTTTCAACAAAATTTGACAAAGACATCGAGTTTTCAAAGATATTAAGCTCTTTCAACTGGCCTGCACAAAATATTGCCCAGGGGCCTCATTTAGGCTCCAGAGCTGTTTGTTTGATCCATCAAAGTTGAGTTGTTCTGTTTAGGCTCACCCAGCAGCCAAGAAACAGCAACCAGTTGGGCAGTCAGCTTGCAGAGAGGTGCCGGTCAGTCGGCGTGGCTGTGATTTTCACCAAGCTGTAATGCGTGCTGTTTCATGCTGGACTGTCAGCCCAAGGAAAGATAGAGACCTGATGGGTTGTGGGCAGGCTCATGCAGGAGTCAAGACATGGCTGTGTAGGGCTGCAGGGCACTGGGATTCAACCACTCTATAAAATAAATACATATAAAAGAACAAAACCACTATAGTTGTATTTGTCTCTTGTCACAGAACTACTTAAATGATGAAACAAACCACAGGGTTCAACAGTCACTTGCTACCATCCAAATAACGGTTCTCAAAATGGTGCACACAATACGTCTGTTAGGAAGAAAACAATATCTAAAAGCTACAGGAACAGACATGCACATCCAAAACACATGTGAGCATGTGTGTGCATGTAGATTCATATGCATACTTGCACATGAGTGCACTAATCCTGGAACCTTTATGATCTGATGTACATAGTCCATATAAAGAACCTCACATTCTGTGCGTTTGTTATTTCCAGTGCATTTTGGCAACACGACACCCATTTGTTAATTCACTCCTCGATGGTGGAGCAGAGTATTTGACCACTAAGATTAGGGTCAAGCCCACCAATTTTACTATGAAGCTTACTGATTTGGTTTCTATAAATACTTCTATAAATTCTATAAATTTTTGGATAAACTATGTTGCTTGTCACCAGCAGGCCTCATGTTACATAATCACAATATAAGCTGCAAATAAGCTCCACAAGGGCAATGGTGTCACAGAAACATTCTAGTACTTCTAGTAAGCAGCTTTGTTTCAGAAAAAAAAAGTCAGAAACTATTTGACAAATTTCTTTCATTGCCAAAAATCTATCTTAAAATGTGTTAACCATTTACCTTTACTCTTTACCGTGAACAGCTGTCTGTCTTTATTTAAGACCTAAGCAACTGGAGCCAAATGTTTAAGGCAACAATTTAATATTTTTGTTTCATTTCATGAAAAGTCCATATTAAAAATGAAGAAAAAAATTGAAGGGGGAAAAAAAAAAAAAAGCATTCAGAGGGCATGGCAGAGTGGACTGCAAATGTCCCGTAAGTAACGCCAGCAGGCAGGAAATAACATATATTAAATTCAAAGCAGCCATTTGTGTCTTCAGTCTCTCCAAGAATGCTAGTACAAATCCAGCTGGCACCTCAGGTAGGTTCTCCAGCCACATCTGCCTGACGCATTTGGCTGTGTCTGATACTTTTTTTTTTTCTTAAGGAAAGGTCTAAATGCTAAGAAAAGTATAATTCATTTATTTCAGGATTTCAAGGAACAGATAATCCACCACGTGGCAACATTTCTCCTCATCAGCTTTTTCCTACTGTTGTAATGCTGAGCAGGAACAACTGAACAGCTATGACTGCCATGCTTCATATTATTTAGAGACGCATGGCTGTGTTTCCATCATGGTTCACACTGTGGCTTTCCTTATTCAGCAAGATGCCCAGTTATTAGCTTGAAGAAATGCTAACTTCTTGCTGTTGCACCTAGAAAGCCCTGAAGCAAAGAGAGCAGTACCTCAGCAAGCAAATAAGTGTTCTGACCATATAAAGCACTAGCTGGTTAGCATAGAGTTGGTCCAAAATGTTTTAAGATACTAGAAATTATTTTACATTACAAATTATTTGGCCAGATCCCTCCTTCATTTAATTCTGTTGACTTTGGGCTTAAAATCAGGAAGGGTTTGGATAATTCTGGCTAGAAATGAGCTGTAGCCTCAAAATGCAAATCTAAATTTTCAAATGCTTCTAACTTGGAAGTAGGGGTTTATTACAAGTTTTCTTTCTTTGTAATGGCAAGACAACATGGGATTATGGAATTTAAATGCTTTATATTTTAGTTATGCGTTTCTCAACTCATGAAAGTACAAGCTATTTGTCTACTTGAAATAAACATCTTTTGTATATCTGCCTGCATGCAGTCACCCTGGAAAACTGTATATAAATTCCCAGTTTGGTATGAGTTACAGTGTCTATGTGAAACCTCAAAATGACAATATTGCACAAAGAAAGAGAACATTAGAAATAAAGAACTGCATTATTCAATCTATTTCTTTATGTCTGCACAGCATCAGGCAAACAACCAGCTCTCACTAAACTGTAAGAAATAACAAATAAGCACAAGAGAGTACAACTGAAATAATCCCAAAGAATTAAGGCCAAGTAATTACAGCTTTTTAGATATATTGACTATAAAGAAGTGTTTTTCTCGAGGGAACTTGAGGTTAACCATATGGCATACTGACCTAATCTTCAAAAGTACAAGAATGAGAGGCTTGTGATGAAGCTGGGCATTGCTATCTAGTTCTGTGACACAGGGGAACAAATCATGTAGCTCTGTAGATAATTTTGTAGTCTTTATTAACAATTGTAGTTATGCAAGTTAATATTACACCAAGCATTCAAGTATAATGTTTTAGGATATAAACTGAGCAGCAATGGAGCCAGGAAATCAAGTCCCCTATGTAGAACAGTGACTCACTGCAGTATGAATCATTTATGTCTTAAAGCAGAACTGGTCCTATTGTGTTTTGCATTGTGTCAATATTTCCATGGTAAATCATTGTTTTCAGGGCTCCTATCCATGAAAAATTGATTTTTTTATTAAAACTTGTACACAAGTACAATTGTTTATTAGTATAGGTAATAGATGTTTTCCCATGCAAAAGAAATTTGGGTCATTTGCATAGACAAATTTGATTTTCAAATGAATATTTGAACTATATTTAGATTTTGTAACCTGAGAAGAAAAAAAATCTGTGTATTTGAATGTATCTCATTATTTAGCTTTCATATTTTTGCTCATTCTTTCCACTATCTTTTCTCCCAATCCTTTCTACTTCGTATCACAGAAATACTTGTTTCAGGATTTGTTTAGCTACATGTGTAGCCCCCCTCCTGAGGGCCTGATTCTTTAGTCAAAACCAGCAAACTTTTAGCTCCCTGTGTGTTCCATGTAATTGGATTTATATTTATGGCTGATTTCCTGAATGTTTCATAACAGATAAAATGACAATCTGGGCTACAAGTATAAATATTTTTAGTCCCCAGGTTTTGGTCAAACCTTCACGATAAGAGAAAAATCTTTTTCAGGAATGACAATACATGAGTAGCCCTAGATTTGCCAGACAGACCATTTGAACCCAGGTTTCATTGGTTTCAGGTCGGCATGTGACTGGGATAACTAAAAATTCATGTTTGACACATTCCTACTCCTTAGCAAAATTATAGAGATGGAGGTGGAGGAGATTTTTCTGTTCAGTTTCAGAGATGGATAAACTGGACATTTACCCACGTATTAAACATTGGTAATACATCTGTATAATTTGAAGATTTTCCACCATGGATTTTTTTTTTTTTTTTGCTTAACTCTTTTTCTCCAGATTTCAGTGCATTGGTCTCTCGTACACACACATTTCACTACCAGGCATCTACCCTGAAATAAGTAGGGGCTGCCTGACACAGTTTGGTGAATGTGGGGGGAATTTAATAAATGTTGAAAAAGATTAATAATAGTAGGGCATCATTATGCATTCTGAGTCCTGTGAAACTTCTTTATTACACCCTGTGAATATGTGAAGTTTTCTGGTCTAATTCAATGAGGGTTTGACTCTGGAGTTGTTTTGATGCTTTTTCTTTTTGGTACAATGCAAAACAACTAGGTCAAGTTTATGCAAAAAAAAAAATAAAATTCTACCTTATACAAATTTTTGCTAAGCTGAACTTTTACCTTTGAAGATACTACAGGTTTTAGATACTTTTTGCTATCTCGTATGTGCTGTTTTGTTTTTACACACTGTGCTTGTTATAGTCTTCACCTGTCCCAAAACTTCAGAAGCAGTATGGTTTTGCAAAAATGAAGCATTATCTTTTCATCCATGACTATACCTATTGCTTAGGTAGATAAAATTACCACCTCACAACTATTGAAATTAATAGCACCACTCAAATTATCATTAAAATGTGTGTGGGACAATGAATCTAAACTCTAATAAATAAAGCATCAGATAAGAAATGCGATGCTGCTTAATGAATACTAAGGACTAAATTTATTAATAATAATATTTAATAACTAAAACCTGGTATTCTACCACTTCCTGTACAGTATGAGAAAGTCAGCTCCAGAGTTAGAATGAAAGTGGAGAAACCTGAGAGCGGTTAACAGGGCTTAATTTTGCAGTCCTCAGATAAAACCCACACAGAGAAGAGAAAATGTACTTGCTTGGGACTAGATGTTTCAGTGTTTCCAAGTAATTAAATAAGACTGAAAAGAATCCAAGAAGTATTATCTGTAATCTGATATCTTAGCTCTGAATCTAATGTCATCTTGGAGCTCTGAGAATGGGGACAATTATTCTTTTCTCATTATTATCTGATTTCTCAGCATGAAATAATGCGACTTTTTTTTCCCCTTTCTTTTTAACTTGGACATTTATAGCTGAGGTCTGCCTAGGTCCTCTTCTCTGTGCCATCTGGCATACCCTGACTTTCTTTTCAAGCTCTTCTCATCCCTTCCTTCAAAAAGTCATAAATTTCTTCCACTGAGGTCAATACTAAAACACTCTCTACCTTCAGTGTTACGAGCTTTAAAAAAAAATAAATTAAGTTTTGGTAAATTAAAAGAACAACTCTGAATGACTACTTAACTCTGGTTACTTCACCTTTCTCATCACCTGTTACCCAAGCAGTCGTCTTCTATCACTTGTCTCATGATAGTTCCTTCTTCTGCAGAGATGTGCAAAATCCCATGTGGAATCATGAGGTTTAAAGAGGTGGAACAGCTTTTTTACATAGGGTGCAGAGACTCTGTTCCTGGTTTGCAAGATGGGTAGATGAGGTGCTTAGGGACATGGTTTGGTGGTGGGATGGCAGTGTTGAGTTAATGGTTGGACTTGATCTTAAAGGTCTTTTCCAACCTAAATGATTCTATGATTCTATGATGATAGTTGCAGCTTCTTTCAGCTAAGAATCAGATCCAGTGTGGATGACCAGATGTTTTCCTTGTTACATCCATACTTGTGTAAGGAACAGGATGAGGATACCATAAGAGCAAATTAAGAATTAATTTTTACTCTGCTTAGTACTTAAAAATAATCTGACTACTTATTTGCCAAGTGAATACATTACTGAGTGGCTCTTTGAGTGGGGGATGAGAAAGATTTTTAACCTCAGTTTACTGTGACCATTTTATAGTACACATGTGACTTACAGGTATTTGGAGAGAGGCTAGCTGGACCTCAGTTCAGAACCATTGCTGGTAAAACTTTCTTCTGGAAATTGCTGGTGCAATTTTTGATCACCCAGAAAACCAAGGCCAAGAATTGCAAAGGACTTTGATTCAGAGGTTCAGAATCACCTGCAATCCCCATGAATTGGCAGATAATCACGAAAACTTTTATGCATCCAGCTACAGTCAGGTGCAATTATCAGTTGAGGTGCAAGCAGTGTGTGGTGCAAATATGTACTCAGTTATTTTTCCATGCAAAATTGAATGCACATTTTAAAAAAATATTTCTGTTCCTTAAAAGAGAATTATGTTACCTCTCAAACCAATACATATGATAGTAGGATAGTCTAAAATTTACCATACTTTATTAATTTGAAGTTGTAATTCTTCCAAACTTTTCTTTTTCCCTGTACCTTTCCAGAAGTTATTATGAAACAAACAACTTCAGTAACAAAAAAAAAAAGAAAGGAAAATATAGAAAGAACACAAATACCAACTAACGACCACTGAACAATTGTTTTTAAGAGTCAAAAAAAATATTATTTTTACTTTTACAAGGTGTTCAGGTCTAAAACTAAGAAAGAAGATGGAGAGTTTTTTCTAAAATTGCCTTTTTTCTGCAAAAAGTTAACATGTTGAACTTCTACTGCCACTTCTTATTTTTGTGAGACAAATCTTGTCTTTCTGGATTTTTGTTTTTCTTTTCCTATTTTAGCCTGAATGTAACAGTATGAGTTCAGGTTTTAATCTGAAAGTACTCAAGGGAGAAGATGGGAGAAATCATCATCCTTTCACTTCTTGGAGTGGAAGGTTACTGACAACAGTGCACCAGCTTTCACAAAACATGTGGGAGAAACAGATGGGAGTAAAGATCATAATCTTGTTTTCTTCTCCATATGAGTCAGAAGAGCAATTCCTTGCGTGGGTGATATGTACTTCATTTGGAAGCATGTGACTTTTCCATTTTGCCCTTGCAGCCCAGGAGACAAGAGATGTGCATATGTCACAAAACTTCTGTCTCCAAGCAAGAAGGAGGTGGTCAGGATGAAGGGGAACAGTTAAAGGTCTTCTTCAGTTTCCTGTGGTATGCTCACTGCGGATACTATGAGAAAATATGTCACACCTGCTATAGTCTTTTCCAAAAGGAGAAAATTTTCTCCAAAGTATTAGTATCACGTGGATAAGTTATCTCTGGCATGAGATTGCTCTGTAACCTTTTAGCTAAGGTCTCAGAAGAGGCACTGGGAGCTCCCTCCAGCACTTTACTGTCTCATTCGATTATTTCATCCTTGAAGCTGCCAAGTGGAACTTTAGCTAATGCCTACAGATCATTTAGCTATAACACGTTGCCCACTGCACTCCATGGCAAGGCAAACCTGCACAAGCTTTTGGTATGCTTGCAATGTAGTAGGATTTCTTTGGAAGAATTGTTTATTTTGGAAGCTTTTTGCCATTAATAGGAAACACTTTCTTACCCTCAAAGGTATGTATGATTCTTGCCATCCCTAGGTGTTGCATTCAGAACTCTGTCTGGAGTTTGCAAATGACTCCTTAGTCAAAATTAGAAGTGGTTTATATTATAAAGACCTGACTTTTCTTAAGTGAAGGTTAAAAAAACTGTTATGGATGCCAAAGAGTGACAGCTGTCTGCTCAGGGGGAAACCAGGTATTCAATAACCGATGTCCCTGTGATGCAGCTTGCTGTGCCATAAAAGGATGTAGGTGAAGGAGGATTTTATAATGTTAGCCTAATAGGCTCTTGAATCAGCTGAGATAAACAAATGAGTAAGTACCTACTGTTTGTATGCCTCGAGGAGAAGTCTATTATACAAACAGGCATCTATTAAAAGTATTTAGAAGTATCTCCACTCTTGGAGATAATCAAAGCCTGACTGGACACAGCCCTGAGCAATCTGCTCCAGCTGCCCCTACTTTGAGCATGGGGGTTGGACTAGTTGATCTCCATGGGTTACTTCCAGCCTCAGCCATAATGTGATTCCATGTAATAACATCTATGTGATAACCTGCAAATCCCAGAGGACTATTAAATTACTTGGATGCCTTTCCTTCCTCATCCATATTCCAACTGTTAATTAATCTCACTTGGGATGATTTTAAAAGAAAAGAAACCAAACATTGTTTACTTCTGGCTTTTTACATTTTATTAAAGTTCTAACTCCAGATGAAAGCAACTTGGAAATAGTTGTTCTCCCAAAGAAGTTAAAATGCTTTCTATTTGTTATTTTTTTTTCTTTTTACCTTTTTCTGTAATTTTCTTTCCTTTCAATAAAGTGATAATTTTATTACTTATAACCCAAATATCTCCTCTGTATGCCAAGCCTTCACACACAGAATTCAGTAGCAAAATTAGCTGATTTGTAGTTCATAGTAAGTGATATTTGCCCTTGAACTACTGGGAGTTGTACTTATATCCTTGTCAATCTAGAAATAGGGGATGAAAAATGATAGCTCCGTTTCATCCTTGAAAGCCCAACACTAAAAGTTCCTGAGACATGAGATTTTATAGTTGTGTTTTTTCTGGAGGAAAACCATAGTGAAAGTCATTCTGGCTTTTTAATAACTAATTTTGAGCCCAGTGGGGCTGATTTCATAGTAATTAAAGTATTGGGGGTTACAAATTCAATAGAGAAACTGTACACTAAACTAAATTGAAATTCACACTCAACTGCAGTAGGTAGTTTGTATATTGTTATTCCAGAAATTTGCTTTTTCTTGTTGCTCTCATCCAAATGGCACTCAGGCTGCTCTTCTAAAGATTATTGTTTCAAGTTGTGGATTTGGGGGTTTTCATGTTTGTATTTAGCTTATTAAGAACATTGCATTGTGGAAAGATACTCACATAAATATTGTAGGCAATGGGGCTGGTTAAGCTATCCTAAAAAAGGAGACAAATGGTCAGTTTCATGTTTGTATTTGTGGGGGTTTTTTATGGTTAAGTTGTTGTTTTGGTGGATTTCAAAAAATATTTTATTTAGTTCATGCAGATCTTTTGCCTTTCAAGGGTTAAATCAGATACCACACAGAATTTTATTGTCTAAGGAGTCTCCCCCACCCTGCTTCCATTAGAAGCCTTTGAACTCAATTCATGTCTGCAATCCTCCTTGCATTACAAAGTAATGTCAAGATCTCTGCAAAGACTGTGGCCTGTTTAATGTCTTATTTGTCACCTAGTTAAATCCTACTGTTTGACATTTAGAATTATCTCTAATACCTTTATCACTTTCCTAGGGTCTTCGTCCCCATTCAGCATAGCCTTTGTATAATCTTTGCTAAAATACTATGCTTAAAAACAAATAACACATATGTTACATAGATTTCTAAAAAGGCTTGTTTACATCAAGTCCATGGAGACTCAATTATGTAATTTCAACTGTAAAGAAAAGAAAACAGATGCTATACACTAAACTTAAACTACCTTAATAATAAACAGAAAAGATTTTTAAAAAGGGAGAAACTAGTTGCTGCTGTTAATACAATCAACTTCAAGATCACTTCACCCGGTTTGCCTCTTTTTAAAACAGAATTTTAAAAAGATCTGGGCAGATTACTTCTAATAATTAATGCAGTTACTTTTCACAATATATACATCCTTTAGTAACAACACTTTTCCCTAATATTTCATTATTAATATGAATTAAGTGAATATTTCCCACTACACTGCAGACTTGATTGTAGGGTAGTTGTGTTAATGTTACATTCAGACTAAACTTCAATCTTTGAGATTAGCCATTTAAATTACATGCTGTTTTACTCTGCCATCTAGACCATTATATTTCTTAGGCTGAAATTTCACTATTTAGATGGAGAGTCAACTTTTTTTTTGTCAGAATTTATTTTTCATAGTTTTTCAGAAGCATTCAGCACATAAATCCATGACTATTTTCTTCAGGGAGCAAAGCTGAATGAAGATTTACCCTTCCCCTCCCCTAACCTCCAAATTGTGCTTCTGTTTATGTGCCCCAGTATACCAAGTCCTTGGTTGGTCCTCTGCAATTCTTTGTCAGATAGTGTTGAAAATAAAGTCAATGGAATTATCTGTGTTTGAATTGCAAAAGGTAAACTTGAAAGACTCATCCGATGATAGCAAGTACAACTGTAGTGGTGGTGAGACACTCAGCATCAGGGATATTTTGGCTTCTTGGTGTTTTGACTAGGAAAAGCTCTCTACCTGTGTGTTTTATCTAGTGACAATGCCACGTATGGAGACAGTGGTAAAGCATTCACTGTGATACCAAGTCTCGGTCTAAAATGCAATGGAGAAGTACTTTTTCCAGTGTTTACAGAAATAGAAGCAGCCATAGAGGAGAACAAAACTATATATCATACACCCTAATGATTGTTCTGACATGGATAAGGGAGCCCATGTCAATAAAGCTTGTTGTGACTGTCTTCACCATCCACAGTTAGCATGACAAAAATGTTGTCTGAATGGCACATGTTTCCCCATAAATCATAGTGAGATACTGACTTACACCAAAATAACTAGAAACAGCATAACACATGTCTGTGGCTGGCTGATTTCAAATAACCCTGGCATTTCTTTGCCTAGCAGAAGCTTCCTTACCAAGGCAGAGTGTAAACACTGATGTCCATGGAAACAAGTTTCCCCAACCTGATGTTTCCCCAAACTCTGAGGTTTGTGGCACGGTCCTCTACCACCCATCCTGGTATAGACAGTTGTCATTTTTTTTAAGCTTTTACTGACAGCAGTGTCTGACCTTAAAAATAAAGTCAGTTCCTAGTGTAGCCACTGGGAACTAAGCCCAATCACCAAGGCATAAGGATAACCATGCTGGTGGTGGTAGACTTAGCATCACAGACGTGTATAGGGTAAGACACTGCCACCACCGTGCAAGAAGAGAACAAATACAAGCAATCAGGGCCATAGGCAAAAATTTTGTGGCAAATGCTACATAAACACCTAGTTATATGCTCCAGCTAATTAATTCAAAATACGCCTATTCCAGATACAGCTTATTATTACCCAGTGATCAAGCAGTGAAAATAACTGATACCAGAGATCATCAGATCTTGTGAGGGATGGGAGGGAGGAGGCTATAAGGAGCAACTTTGCTTGCACAGGGGGGATGAATTGTCTTAAGTAATGCAGTTTCCATATCTTAGCCTCAATGTTTAAATCAATTTTCAGCAAACTTTAGAAAAATTATGAAGAATATAAATGAAGAAAATTACCTTAAATGGCCAGCTAAACTGTGGCTGGCTCCAGCATCGTAGAAGTCTGGGTATGACTGCAAATACTCTGGAGAGCCTATTTTTGGTGGTTCTGTGGTGTGTAAGCTGGACTTGTTTCTTTGCTTTGAATCAAACACTATATATGGAGTTTAAGAGCAGTAAAAGAATAGAAACAGAAATCTTCAAAGTGGCTGAGAACAGATCAAAAAGCTAAAGGAGAAAAGAGAATTATAAACTGAGAAAAAAAAAGATAAATTAACACATTCTCTCCATTAGAGCTAAGAATGCTGCAATTGTGTTGGAGTTCAATTCAGGACATGTGGTGTTAGTTACAGAGAAGTATCTATAGTATGTAGCAAAAGAAACAAATGTAGCTGCTGTTGCTCAGCATTTTTCAAAGTGTAATTTGTATTCCTGGCCACTACACAACGCAGTAGGAAAAGTACCATGCAAAATTTAGAGAAGCTGTTCCTAGGGAACTGCCTTTAGGCGAGGCGACACAACTGATTGTACAAGCACATACATATATTATTGGAAAGGTATTGAAAAAGTATATTTCTTACTCAGAACGCATGTTAACTCTGACAAAAAAAAAATACCCAGTGCGGTCAAATTACCATTCTATTCTATATAGAATACCAGAAACTCTGTGAAAATACATTGTTTCCTATATAGACAACTGCAAAACACAACTTGTAAAATAACAAAGCCATGCAGCACAACCTACTCAATTGCATTCACTGGCTCTGTCTTAAAAGACAAGTTTGAGAGACTTAACAAACTCTGCATTACATTGTGTTTAGCTAGAAAAGGAAAGCGCATCACGGAGTTGAGTTGGGGGGTGGTGGTGGTGGTTTTTTTGTTTTTTTTTTTTAAAGAAAAACTCCCTGCTGAAGTTCCCCTTGGAAAGAAATGAAACGCCAACCTGAGACCACTACATGGTTGCGCTGTGGCGGTGCGAGCTGGGTGGCAAGGCAGCCTGAGGCAGACTTGGTCTCTGTGTGCCCCATACCTTCAGCTCGATCCAGATGCACAGCGGAGCCAGGGCACATCCTGGGAACTGCAGTCCCTAAAGCATCCAGTGGGAAATGCAACCTACCAGCAAGCTCCAAAAGCCTTTGCCTTCTGGCCTGTGTTGGAGTAAAACTGCACTAGCTTCCTAGTGACTCATGTGTGGCTACCTCACTGTCACAGAACTAGGAAATCTGCCTAAAATTTCCCAGTGTTGGGAATTTTTTGATGAAAGGTGCACCCACCCTATATCAAATGCAGAGTAATCAAAGCCAAGCAATGTTTTGTGTAGCCTTTATCTTAATCAAATGATAAACTGCCATCTCTAAAGTGATGCTGACTACTTCAGTCCTGCAGGGCACCAGTTTACCATGAGACTTAGTGTGAGTCCAAGCCAAACTAATCAAAAAGGGACTAACAGCAGCTCTCCTCAACCTGGTGGGGACACATGATTTCATCAGATTCACTCACTCTTGAGTTACTCCCAGTAATCGCATGTGTTCAGCCCACCCTCCTTGACTGCACCTCTGGTAGCCTTCTTCCCATCAGCTCAGTAACTGGAGTCATGAAATACTTTTGATTTACAGCGTATGGGTAGGTATTAGGACTTCCTTGCAGGGATTTCTGTTTATTCCGGTCATCTTGCTGGAAGCAGCTTGGTTCATCATGGTCTGCCATGACACAGCCTGCCAGGAGACGGCAGCAGACTTACGCTCCTGATTACCAGCTCCTAATTACCCTTACCAGCCCTCGGGAGAGCTGGTGTTTCGGTTATAACAGGAAATTTTTGACCCGCAAAAGGAATCTGCCACCTGTAATACCAGTTAAACACAACACTGCAAGCATTCTGCTTGGTTCAGTAGTGGGCAGCTTTAGGTATAATGTAAGAGCAAGCAATTGTGTGTAGCTAGAAATGGAGACCTTGTTGCAGAGCTCTGACCCTGCATGCTAGATTTAATAGAATCATAGAATCCTAGGTTGGAAGGGACCTCAAGGATCATCTGGTCCAACCTTTCTAGGTAAGAACACAGTCTAGGCAAGATGTCCCATCACCCTGTCAAGCTGAGTCTTAGAAGTGTCCAATGTGGCAGAGTCAACCACTTCCCTGGGGAGATTATTCTAACAGTTGACTGTTCTCATTGTGAAAAATTTCCCGCTCATGTCCAGTCACAATCTCCCCAAGAGCAACTTGTGTCCATTACCCTTTGTCCTCTCCCTGTGACTCCTTGTAAAAAGGGAGTCTCCATCTTCCTTATAGCTACCCCTTAGGTACTGGTACATGGTGATGAGATCCCCTCTAAGCCTCCTTTTCTCTAGGCTGAGCAAACCCAGTTCTTTCATTTGTTCATTTAGAAGGCGTATGTCAAATCATCAGAAGTCTTTTCCTTTCTCCTGCTCAGACCATCTGCATATAGTGTACATATGCAACAACTCAGTTTTCTGAAAACTTGTGAATAAATTATATGTATAAAATATCAGTAAAATTATGATCGTTTTTTTAAAAAAATTTTTTTTAAAGCATATGCTTTTGTCCATTTCTGGCATATATTTTATCCATCTCTAACCTTTAGTCTCCTTAATATCTCAGTATTTCTTACTAAAAATACCTAAAAGTCTCACAAAATCCAGTCTT
>NW_009258674.1:208085-247001 GCF_000687185.1 Egretta garzetta
TAAGTCCTTCTTCTACTCCATCCTATTCCAAGGCAATGTGTGTTCACAGATTTTCTTGCATTTCCACATCACCCTCTTTTAAAGGAAAACATTGCTAAAGAGCAAACTGCGGTCTGCTTTCAGAATCCATTTCTGCTTTTCTGTTAAAGACAGTTTTGCTGTCTGTAGAGACAAGCTGAGTCATGAAAAAGCTTCCCCTGCAGCACTGTACTTATGTCTAATACTTTTATGGTTATTATGCATGTCCAACGCAAGTCCACTCTGCTGCCTATAACTTCAGAGTGAGAGAGACTTAAAGCATAGGTCCCAGGCTTATTTTTGCTTGAAAAAAGCTGTAAAATATTTGGGTGTTATAATAAACATAAACTGCTCAGTACAATTACTTGCAAAACTGCCAATATGTCAAGCCTGCCCACCTAAGTGGCTCACAACGTTGCATACCTTCAGCCAGATATCCACTTTCTGCTGAAATCTACCCCTTCTTCAGCTGTCACTGTGAAGTGTTTAGAATATCATTTTGGTATAGATTGTCTGATGTTCCACATGTCTCTTCGTTGTTAGGTCTCTTTGCACAAAGTATTTCAGTCAAACAAATGTAAGAAAAAAGTTGTACCAATTTTAAACTTTTGCAGATGGAGAAGAGAACGGCTGATTTGTTTTTCTTCCTTTAAAAGTGCCCTAATTAACTTCCATAAAAGCAGGACACAGAACCATGTTTTCATTCAAATTCATGACCTAAACAAGCAGTATTCCTGACAGAATGGATGGGTACTTTTTCTGGGAAAAAAAAAAAAAAAAAAAAAAAAGGCTTACATATGAAAAGGGGAAATAAAAAATAAATTAATTAAAAAATCAATTTTTCTCTAGCTATGCCCTCCCAGGATTTACAAAATAGGAAGGGCAATCCATTCTGAGATTTTCTGTAAACCTGTTTTTTTTCCCTGGAGACTTGTTGGAAGCCATTCATTCAGCCAATCATTGACCGAAATAAAACAAAACAAACCCCAAAGCTTTATATTTTTAAGCTGGTATAGAATAAAACACTGGTTTTTCAAAAAGAGAAAAGTAAGATTCTAATGTCTCAGAGTACAAGTTAAGTTTTGTAATTAAATGAAAACAGTGAAGGACCTGTGGGAGGAATTCTGGATGTGTCTACAGAAAAAAGAGAAGAATCCAGAAAACACACACATTTGTTGAAAACACATTAATGAAGTAGTAACTCAGTGAAGGTAATTTTGTTCCAAATCACAGAATCTAGCAATAACTGTTAAAATAAACAGAAAATGAAAACTCTCTGAAAACCTTTTAAAAACTTGCCCTTTTGAATTTTTTAGATTAAAAGGATTAATCAGAATTTTCTACTCAGTGATTCAGCAGAGAAATCTCATCTTTTTTTCGCCTGCACTTGCAAACTGATGTTGATTCTAATTAGGCAGGCTTCATAAAGCTAAAACTAAAGTAGTTGCCAGAGCTTCAATGTCTGCAATAGCTGGCCTTTAAACATCTTTCTAAAGTTTAACATAATTCTAAAGATGTTTCTAAAACATCTTTCACACATGCAATGTGACTTAAAAAAACCCAGCTATTGACCTCTATCAACATATCAGGAAGGTGAATGAGGAGAAGGGGTACATGCAGGAAAACCAAATGAGTACAAACTTGTTATGAGTAAATATAGACTGGAAATTAGATTCCTAAGAATTTAAGGAATAAGATTTTAGAGGAAATTTCCTAGAGGGATAAAAAGGGACAAGTTAATTTTAAGTAGAAGTTTACATGTTTATAGAAAAGAGGACATAAGAAGATTATTCGCAGTAAAAAGGGACTAGACCTAATATTCCAAGAGGATCTTTCCAGTTTTATGTTCTTACATCACTTTAGAGAAAACTGAAAGTTAATGGGGCACATGATTTTTATTATGAAGTTGCTGAAGCTCCGCACATGAAAAAAAGTTAAATATTTCACCCAAGAGAGTCTGAGTTTGATTTTGAAAGGAATAGTACTCAGAATATTACGTATTCGGACCTTCTGCCTAAAATACTGAAAAGTATCAAAATGAAAGACCCATTTTCAAGAAATTACTACTTAGGAACTTACATCCCACTCTCTTAGATAAGTAAGTTGCTACGAGGATAGGATTTATTTTCTTAAGTCATCTGGTTGCTTTTGAAAGCTGTCCTCATTAGTTCCTGTAAGTGCATGATCAGATACACATTCTTTTTTAAAAAAAAAATAAAAACTGAAGAGAAAATGATAGATCTGTTCTTGAAGTATTTCTGGTATTTACTTCCTGGGGTTTACGATACAGCATATGACTTGATGTGATATATCAGCTTTTTTTTACACATCCAAGAAATTGGATAATTCTGAAGTCTCATAGTTACCTGTCTTGCCACAGTATAAAGTTGATACCTACGAATGAGAAACACTGCAGGTCTGTAAAATATTAAGCAATTTTATTATATCTATGTTTATTCAATTCATCAAAACAACATATTAAAGTCTGTTACTGCTTTAATGTTGCCAGTTACTATTTGTTATTTCTTTTAGGCTATTTTTGAATTGACAGTTTAAGCAAATTGTTGGTTTTGCTGACAATGCTCCCTAAGTTGTGCCTCCGCAGACATTTACCACATTTATAGGTTTAAATAGCACAGCTTGTGATTCTTAATTGAATTTATGGTTATGCAAGGTACGCTTTCTAAAAGGAAGCTGTGGAAAAACACAGGCAATTAAGCCAGGGGAAAAACACAGGCAATTAAGCCAGGTTGCATAAACCCTTAATTGAGAATAGCCACGATGAGGGAGGAAATAAACAGTGTATCGATATTGGACTCTTTTTTCCTGTGAAGAGATCTATTTCTGCTTGTGAGTTTCGCTGTGCTTCTTCCCACCCCAGTACATCTGAAGGCGAGCAGTGGAGGCCCCAAGGAACACTTTTGTCTGGTTTCATGGCGTACTTCTATCTTCTATGGACAACAGCTGGCAATTAATCACAAAAATCCTGGTCCTATCCAGACACATTTATATTCCAGGTGTCCTTCTGCAAATTTAGTCTGTGAATGAGATTATGTCTGCCTTTTTTATGTTGCTTGCTCTGTTGGCTTTACAGCACAGTACCCCCAAGTGGCCTGTTTAAGTCAGAATTCAAACACAATAGTTCACTGATGGTTTTTTAATGAACAAAGCTGAAACTGAACTAAGATTAAAAAAATAGAGAGAGTAGCAGAGAGCACTTCAAAGAATCCTATGTAAACAAAACTGCAGCTCAGCGACCACGTCAGAGGAAATGAATGTTTTACTTAAAATCACGCAGAAGACAATCACCCAAATATTCACTTTGCAATGCCTTTCAGTGGCCTGTGGGTCCTGGCTCGTGGTTTTGTTCAGAGTGTCTGTAAAGTGGTAATGCTAATCTTTGAAAGTAATTTTTTCCCCACTTCATGGAAGTTTTCTATGATCGTGAGCCAAGAAGAACCGGGTAGAGCTCAAACTTGTTATCATGGTTATCACATGGCATATAAAACAGTAGGGCAAACAGTAGACTGATGACAGTGACACTAAGAGGATGGCAGAAAGGAGAGGAAAGGGGAGAGGGAACTTCACCAGGATTTTTTCTTTTTTTAATTTGCAGTTCCCCCTAATGTTTATTCATGGACTAAAACGTAGTACATTTTGTACTGGCAACTCCTGTTTCAGGTAGTCAATCAGCCTGTTGAAGTAAAAATTCTTTGGACAGTTGTCATCAAGAGTTTTGATTGAAACCATGTTTTTTACACAGATGCAGGGCCATATTCTGCAAGGACCTGAGTGCTTAATAGCTTTAATGAATTTACTAGGAGGCAAAGTCATACTGGTATCATCAGTACCTTCTTCAACACGTAGCCAGAGTCAGAGGTACTGGCTCCATAACTGGCTGGGGACTGCTGAGGATGCTGAAAACACCTCTTGCTGTAGCCTTTACTCACAGCCCAGTGAGAGGTATTCTGCAGCTGAATGCTGAGGCAGAGGGCAAGGGAAGACCTGTTGTGAGGTCTGCCTGGCTTATGTACGATGATAAGGATGTTTGCATCTGATTTGTTCCTACCATTGGTGTAATCGGTACATAAAAGCTACTAAATGCTGCAGTCACTCTGCCTTTCACTGCAGTATGGTAGGATATCATGCCTTGAACTGAGGGTTCTGGGATATAACACTCTCCGGACAGTGTCGATCAATTCAGCCGTCAGAAGGACAAGATGAAAATGTGACAGCAAACAAAGGGTTTCATGTAATACGATACCTCTAGGATTTTTCCTCTTGTTTTAAAATATGAAATATATAGTACTGTGTGTGATTAGGATTTATGTCAAAGGCAAATTTTATCTCATTGAACACAATGGTTGAATAATACTGCCAGTGAAAATATCCAAGTTAAAATAAACTACATATTGACAGAGTCTACACGGTGGTTTATACAAGAAGTGATATGCTGGGTTAATATTGCTGTTTCAAGGTGATGCCAAAAATGGCTGGATGAAATTATAGTAACTGTAGTTACAAGTTACCAGCAACTTACATTTTAGATTTTGTTTCTTTTTCACAATATAATTATTTCATTAAATAAAAAGAAAAGAAATATCAAGCTGAAAATAAAATGGAAGACTTAGGATTTGATACACTACTGTACACAACTCTGAGTGCTCAAGGGTCTTCTATCAAGGACCATGTTCAGGAAACTCTGCCCAGCTTCCCCACCGTGGCAGCTCACCCACAGCCCAGGCAGCACAGTGTGCACAGGCTCCCGCCAGCAGAAGTGTTGAATCTGCATCTTCATTTTTAGAAAGGTGCACTAGTCCAGAAATCTCATTCTTTTCTCACAATGAACATGATGAAATGATAAAGAAATGCCATAGGGTAGATTAAAGAGCAAAGTATTGAAAATTGCCTGGGAATGCTATAATCTACTCTCTCCGTTTCTTCTGTTATTAATGATGTTACTGATTAGATGCTGCCAACATGCACAGGAAAAGAAGTTCCCTGCCCCAAGGACCTGATCCTGCATACTGTTGTATATGACTGTACATATATGTGCTAGCATATGTTTTCTGTTTACCTGTTGACTAAGATGCTTAAAATTGCAGTTTATTCAAGAAAAGCTCCCACCTATATCAAAGGTAATTCTGATAGATTAATTGAGGCTTGCATTTTCTGGGTGCTAGCTAGTACTAGTATCTATTCAAAGATCCGTATAAACTGACTGGCAAGTGTTTTGATGTACATCAGATTGTAGTTTTGTGCCCCTGTCTAATAAAACAAGCACTTCCAAGTAGCCCTATGTCTACTTACTTCAACTATTTGGATAATGTGTTTTTTCTTTCCTAAATTACTTGAGTTTGCTGGTTTGTTAACCCCTTGAATTTAGACTTCGTTATACAATTTCTAGATTTTTCCAATGTTACTTCCCTGCCACTGGATCCTTTTCCCTCTAGAGTCCTATCATTTTGTCAGAAATTAACCTTATAGCCAGTCAGTTGTTGGCTATTCATCTTTACCTTGTTATTCCAAACTGTGGAGATTACACAATTTTGATTGTGTTATTTGTTTGGGGTTTTTTTGTTATTGCTGTATGGTCTAACTGGGCCTACATAAAATATGTTTATTAATCAGAACTGAAAAACTATAGCCTTTCAGCATTTTTAAACAATTCCTGCCATTTTTGTGCAATTTCAGAGAAGTCCTATTCTATAAGTGGAAACTGGCCTAAATAATTTGTTTCTCCTTCAAAACTCTGTTACACAGGTATGTAGAAGGCTGGCAGAATATTTTCTTGTATTTTGTAAAGAAAATCTTAAACTAAATGTTATTTAGCTGGTACAGCAGTGAAACCTTACATTTCTGATAAGGGTCTTGAGCTTCTGCAAACCATAACAACTTGCCTATCACAATTTGAGTATGAATGCTGCATATTCCGTCCTTTAAACAAAAACTCATAAGGACAATAGTAGTTGTGTAGAAGCAATTATTTTCGCACCTTGTAGTCTTTATTCATGGACAATCAGACACAGTGGAGTTCTTTAAGGAAAACTTAATAAGTGTTTAATGTGAGGTAGGAGCGTAAAAGCACAGAAAAGTAGCTCTGTCATACAAGAAACTTGAGTATTCCATAATGATTTTTTTTCAAGCTGTCCTGCTTGAACAACATAGTCCTAAAATACGTAACTGTCTTTATTCTTCTAAGTTTTCATATTTAGATAAAAGAAAGCCCTGTGAATAATGTTGGTCTTTCAAGAAACTTTTGTTTCTTTTATTTTTCCACCTATGGAACATTGCCTGCAGTTGGTCTTATAATGACCTTTCATTTGCTGAAATTCTCAGTCACACATTAATCACTTCTTATCTTGATTATTGCTATTCCCTTTTTATAGTCTTTATAAATCCTTATTATCTCAATGTCAGGGCGACTGAAGTATCATAGACAGACAGTTCTGTCTATCCAGTAAATACCTCTATATCAGCTTCATCTTCCCTAGCTTTCTACTTAGACTGACCTTCTAATCAAGCTCAAAATGGTGTTTTTCACCATGTTTCATAAATTATTCTAATTCATTATATTAATTTGTGGTCCAACTACACCTAACTTTGCTCTTCTATCTTTGTATCTTCTCTGACTCTGCTCCAGAATTTAAGCTGACATTTATGGTCTCATTTGAGCCAAATAAGATTCCCATCTTTGCAGTGTCTATGTGGCCAAGTAATTTTAATCTCGCATTACTTTTTTTAGCATAGGTTGCTTGATTTTGTGCAAATCCTTGATATTGCTTTATACAGAATTCTATTTCACAATTTGCCAATATGGGACTGCATAATAAAACAGTAAGATAATCCTGTGCAATTCAGTAGTTTCTTTTATTTCATACTGGATGACTTAAGCTGACATGCGTGATTTCAGTATAGCTTTTTTTTACATAAGTCTCCCCAAAATGGTTGATAATATTTGTTCTTTTTAACCCCCAAAATTGGAAAGGGAGCATGCATTAAAAATACATACATCAAAATATAAAATCTATATTTGCATGATGAATTCATAAGTTTTCAATTTTATAAACTGGTGCATTTTAGATGTATTCACTGCATTTATTTCCTGAGCCTTAGGTACAAAAACAAAAGAAGATTTGAGCAAGCAATTTTTTGTTTCCTTGTTTAATTTTTGCAAGAATGCTTAAAAATCTTTAGCTCAAGATATGAAACAAATTTGATGAAAATTCTCTGGTATGAAGGATGACATAAATTGTGAGAAATGCTCTATAGAAGGAGAAACAAATTCAAAGAAAGAAATTAAATAATAATTCTTAATCCCAATGCTAAAATCCTCATTAGCTTTTTCTAATACAGAGGGGTTTGTGACTAATTCCGTTCCAAGCTGAGTAAATGACCACTTCTCTATTCATAAAAGCAACAAAACTTTGTAAGGCTATGAGAATGTTACATTTTAGTACAGCCTGAAAGAACAGAGTTACAATGGTCAAAACCACCTCATACTGATGGCAAGCCTTAAATTTGTCCCAGCATCCACTTTTAGGCAAACTTACACTGGGAAGCTCCCTTTCTAATAAATGGAAAGGGATATTACTGCTTTGAATCATCCTTTGAAGGATTTTATCTCATTCTTTCTACTGGACACATTTTGAACACTATATAAAAAAATACAAACATTCAATTATAGATATTTTGTTTGATGAATTCTCATCTGTGTCACAATGAGGCTAATTTATAATGTGTGAGCTCTGTTTTCTTTCATTTTGTAAAATGTTGAATGGCAAACTGAAGTAGGAAGTAATTGCGTTACTGCAGGCACTTTCCACAGTTTTACTGCCCTGGTTATACATAGTTTTACAGAGGAATTCTTCCTTTTACCAGAATAATTGAAGGGATTTTTTTTTTAAACTTGGGTTATGAATTACTGTATGATTTAACTTGAAGAGCTGCTCTGTAAGGTCTAATTTAAAGTAATAAGGATGCTACAATCCAGGAAATTGTACTTATGAAACACCTTGATTTTTCAATAAGGTACAAAACATCACGTGGTATACAAAAGCTGCCAGTAGAAAAGTAATAGAGAGAAACAGAAACAGAAAACAGGGACAAGGTCAAGTCTGGAATATTTCAGAGACTTAGCAAATGACAGATGAGTGTGATAGAGGCATGAAGGAATAGATTCCTGGAAACTTATTTTATAATTAGAATATGAGCCCTGAGTATCTGGTGGACACTCTTTAATTACAGCTAGGTTGACAGCTTAAATAACCTTGTGTATTCTTTTCATATAATGGCAGGGTCACCACAACTTCTCATGTTCAAATCACAATATGGCACACTGAGAGTAGTTGGCTGTTCACCATTTCTTTTGTAATTCACACTCTCCTGACTAGAAGGCAGAAAATTGGACACAAAGTATCTCAACAAAAGGAAAAAAAATATTGGAAATCAAAATTGTGTAATTTCTCCAGAGGTTGCACTGAATTCATTTAAACTACATGCCAGTGCAGAGGTGTGAATGATCACATTTTGTACCATTTAAGCACATGTTCTCTCAGATTTAGAAAGGATTTAAATAAGGTTCTATGTATGTAGGTGAATTTAATCTGTAATTACCACTTCATAAGTTTAGAACTACCAACATGGAAACATGTTGGTCTTTTCCATAAAACAACCTGATTTAGAAAATTATTATTTTTTCCCCTCTCTTTTGGTATAAAACTAACACCATTTCTAGATAAAGCCATGTGATGTGAAGAAACACACCCAAACATGGAAACAAACATAATTTTTAATAATGAAGACAGAGAGAAAAGATAAATTGGCAAATGAATGAACATAAAGGATAAGATTTTCTGATATACCTAAAAACAGCTTGAAAGAGACTTGAGAATATGATGACAGTACATCTCAGCAGAAGACTCAAGAACATTAGATTAATGAAGTTTATTGAGTATTGCTTACGTGGTTGCTGAGCTATGTCTGTAGGCTTTCCACCTACCATGAAATAAACCATTTTATGAGCACTCCTTCAGTGCAGAGTTAAACAGATTGTTTTCCTTGGACCATTTCAGCTTGGACCCCCAGTGAAGCCAATCTGAGAGGCAGCAACAATGAGGAGCTCCAGGGACAACAATTGCAATTGCAAAGACACACACGGTAGTTAGAGTGAGGATTTGGGAACAGAAAAGAATTATTCTGCAGACACAAATATTAGTTTAAGCATGAAGAAAAGTCAGAATCTGCAATTATCTTAAAAAATCATTAAAAGTCCAGGTCACTCAGAATTCAGGTTAAAGAACAGGTAAAATACTCTGTTCCCTGTCATTCCACTCCATTTCTCATCTCAAAATCAAATTAAAAAATCGTACTCGTGCAGTCACTTACATTAATATGTTTACTACATGAGGCATTACTAAAGGGTGTGCTACAACAGACATGAGCAAGCTCTTCCCAGAGCCTGAGTGAGCAAAAGCCATTTAACTGCCGTTAGAATATCACGGCGCCCAAGCTAATAAGCACTGTATATTATTTTAGGAATGATGCCATGTTAATGTGGCATGTCTTGTATTTGTTGAGAGTGCAGAAGAACAAGATTATTTGCCAGCTAAAACCCATGCAAACACAGTCATAATTACAGCAGAGTTTAGGTTGCTCAGGTAGCTTAGTTGTGTATCTTTAAAATTAATATTTTCTACAAGTATAGAGAGAGCCCAACCTAAGAGTAAGATGAGTTACTGCCCTATTTCCATACAGAAGTCATGATATCTGCTACCTAAGTAATTTAGAATTAACCTAATTACATACTAGTTTTTTCACTGGTAGGCTACAAAATTCCATTGCTTTTTTATTATCATTAAACATGATGTTGGAAATTTGGGGAAAGTGAGATTGCAAAAAAGTTTTTCTGGTATGTCTCTCCCTTTTGAAATAATTGAGATCCCCTCAAAATTACCATAAATGTTACTTTTCTAAAATTACATTTTAAATTAAAATTTATTTGCAAATAATATATATATATTATTAGACAATATACTCTATATTCAAAGACATTACTATGATTTTTAAAAAACTCTTTACTTCAGAGAATAATATTACTTGCTGTGGAGGCTTCTTGTATGTCGATGCAAGGCCACTGGAGCCAAGATACTGGAGGATGCAGATCTGTGAAATCAGATTGCTGAGGAGTACCTCATTCTGTATTTACAAATAAATATCAACCCATAAAAACTAAGATTTTGAGACAGTGGCTCTATCTTTTAACCTGTCCTGTACTAAAACATTTATTGTGTTCGGTAGTAGTCCAGTGCAACAGGAAGATGTAGGTAGGTATTTACACTATGTGTTGACACTGCCTTCTACAGGAAAGGAAGCAGATGTGTGTAAAGATATATAAGACATATAAATTATGGAAGAATCTTATTCTTCACCTGAAATTCAGTTACAGACTGTAATTTTGGCCTGGCCCACACCTTTGTAAGGCTGAGATAGACCGGTCAAAAGCAGGACAGAGAGAGATTTCTAGACCATCCATAAATAGTATTTGGCAAAATATTTAGAAGAAAAACTGTCATAGTTTCCTGCATATGCCATAAATGAAGGGAAAATCAAACAAAATAATCTAGTTTTCCAGTCTGAGCAAAAACTGACAAGTCCCAAAACTAAACAGACAAAAACTGGTACATTGACTGGGGGTAGGTGGGAGCCTACCCACAGCAGACCTACAGTCCACAGCCACAATAAACCTACAGTCCCTAGAGCTTACCCAAAAGCCAAATAATCTCATTTTCCAAAGGTAAGTTTGCTAAAAAACAGACATGGTTTTGCACTCTATTTTCCAGGATGTGATATACCTAACATAGCAGCAACATATAATGCTCTCAATGTATAATGCTCTCAATGAGAGTAACTTCAGGCACTGAAATTTGGGGTTAGGTATAAAATCACTCATCCCAACCCAACAGGAAAACTGTCTAAGAGTAGCAAAGTACCTTTATAAAAATCATGTGGAGTCATTCATACTTTGCACTATCAAATTATATTTTGGCATCAACCAAGTACAGCTGTCATATTTAATACAAAACTGGATGCAGTGAGCCTGTAATATTTAAAACTGATGCCAGAGGAAATGAGGAATTGCAGAAGTACAACAAAACAAAAAAGGCCAAACAGAATAATCAATATGGTACAGTATCTGAAGGTCTTTTCCATACTGAAAAAGATGTTATATATATATATCTTACAGGCGGAAACAATCGTAATAACTTGTAGCGGAGTCCCCAAAATTTGGCAGACAGAAACTGAGGAGAGGTAAGTCCTATCATCCAAGCATCCTGCAAAAATGAAGAGAAGGGGCAATGGGAATCTGCCAATTTGTACAAGAACATCTTAAATAACAGTGGTAACAAGTGAGGACTAATGCCTCTACCAACGCAGAGATCCCTTAAAGATCTGTGGCAAAAATAGTGTCTGTGCCCTAGGGCGAACCCACAGATCCAAGCCACCAGGACACATCACATATACATCAAAAGTATCTGGTATGCTTTATGCAGTGCTCTGCATTCAAGCACCTTGCTTAACTACAAATAATATGCCATATTATTTGCATATAGCAGAGTCTGAAAGTCTACTACTTTAGCACAAAATCACCAACTGAGCTGTGTCCATAATAATCCTCATAAACTGTTGGTAAATATTGTTCCACAGAGTAGCTTTCCTGCGACTACCAGCAATGCTGTGTCTCATAAAAATCTGACTTAAAAAATTCAATTGTGCTACTACTGGGTTTCACTGTTGCTCTTTCTTGGACTGTCTGGACTGAATTGGTTTGTTCTGCTTCTGCGCTCATCTCGCCTGACAGCTGGGGAACCACAATATGTGCTCACGTCTGTTCCTCATGAGATGTGGCTATTCCCAGAATGAGAGCTTTATTAAGAAATCTTGTCTTGCTTCCCAGTTACCAGTTGTCTCCTCGGTTGTTTCCACTCTGTGTGGCTCTTTTATGAAATGCAGCCAGCTTATAAATACTGCAGTAACGACGTTTCTCTTGTTGCATTCATGATAAGCATCTATACTGTATGTTCCCCTTGACAATACTGTGGAAACTTTTACTAAAAACCAAAAAACTTCACAAAATCCTTAGAGGACAAATAGATCACTATTAAAGACCAAGTAAACTTTCTCAGGCATAACATAGCAAATGAATGTATTTTTATATAAGGTGTTTATTATATCTATAAACACAAAGATTTTTGGAATATATTGACCACACTGTCACTTTTTCAGATTATATTTAAGTTTGTGAAACAGGTTTATTTCATTTCCTGAGGAGTAACTGAATAGTTGAGAGCATGAGCTTTAGCTTTTGAGTGTTCTTGCTTTTCATATGTCTCTTGACCTTTTTGCCACCCTGCAGCTGGGTGAACATCAATCCTGCAATTTGGGAAAAAAAAATGAACAAGGGGGTTGAATTTCTTAGGAAAATAAAATTCAGTAATTTTAAAAAGAGAGAACAGACAATCATGATTCAATTGGGTTTTTGTTCAGGATTGTGCAGGCTTTATCTAAGGCATCATATCTAAAAATAAAATATAGCTACTGTCACATTTAATTCAATTTGAAGATAATTTCTCTACTCAGACTTGCACAAAAGGGAAACATAAATATATTGTCCAGCTCAAAACCAATATGGCCACCTCTTTGTCTGTTTTTTTTAATTGCTTTCCTGCCAGGGGTTGTGGGAAGTCTATCTTTCCTGAATGGGTGTCCCATGCCATTTAAAATACATCAAAGGTTTTGGATTTACTGATCTGTAACTGTCTGTCCAACCCACAGCTATTGACACTAAGGATTTACATGTGCTGTCTCCTCTGTGGCAGGATTGTGTTGCAGTCTGTTTAAAGTTTGTGTTCAGTGAGTGCCCACTGAGGGCTGTTTGTAACAGCCTCTTCAAGAGCATTCATGCTGCTAGACACCAGGTTACTACTCACATCCAGCTGCAGTAAAGAACTGTAAGTGTGGTTAGCACTAATTTGTTTTTAAATCTATACATCTCACAGGAAGTCCCAGAATTGGTTTTGTACCTAAATCATGAAGAGGGTAAGAGTTCTTCTTAACAGCTGAGACTGGGTATAATACAGGTCAGGATGTTTAGACGTCTCCAAAAAGCTGACAAAGGAGCAGATAACTGAAGCATGATACCGTGTTGTGAAGCAGGCTGATGCACAGAAATACAACAGGAGGTGGTAAGAGAGGCACAAAGATGGAGGAGGGATTGTGAAGGACCGTGTGCCAGGTTCCTCGTCTACAGGGATGGGGCTCGGCATCCTCAGTTTTCTTCCTGTGATGGCACTCTAAACAGATAGCTGGCAGATAAGTAAGGCTTGCTGTTCTTCTGGGAAGGTTCCTGAAGTCACCTTTCACATGGATTTTTACTAGCTTGAACTTGGCTTGGGTTCATCCTGCGTGCAAGGGAAATGGGACTGAAAGGTGTCTGGGCTGGGAGCTTTGAGATCCTCAGGGACACTCTGGGACCTGAGGACCCAAATGCAATGTAAGTTTAAAGAGCTTCAATCTGAGGCTTCTGAAAGAGAGATGTCCATGGAGGAATGCATGTCCTACAGATAATGTGAAGCCTAATCATTAAATATTTGTACAACTGAAAACATACAAAGCAATAAAATTATCATGAAGACAATACAAAGCACTGGTAAACTAAAAGATTCCTGTTAACTTCACTGGATTTGGGACTGGTTCCATAAATAAACCTATTTGCTGTTGCTCCAAGCTACCCCTTTCTGAATTTTAGGCTGATAGATACCTACATCCTTACATGGGCTTGAAAGTTTTGAGGCTTATTACAGAGCTGCGTAGGCTTTACATTTCCTCATCACACTCTATGCTGTGTTGCAGCTCTAAACAACTGAAGAGTTTACAGTTTCTTTACCTCAAGCATATGCCTAATCCCATCCTTATGATATGGTGTGATTCATCACAATGAAATCAGCCAACAGACCAGGATTTTTGCTATGAATTTTCTAAGAGAAGCATAAGCAAAAAGTGAAGATTTATTAAGAGGGGAAACTGTTTGTGGTTTAGCATGGCATCTAGCATTGTAAGTGATAATTGTATTTTATCTCAAGTAAAGCAGAAATAAAATGTTTAGCATACAGTAAATGTTCAAATGGACATACTATGCTATGCCGGTGTTTATTTTGTTCATGTCAGAAAAATTAGATTAGCTTGTCTGGTAAATCTTACTTAACAATAAAGCTACACAATGACTGTCATTAATCATTTCCATGTTATACACACATCTTGTAAAAAGTTTATATATGCTTGAAATTAACCTTGCATGCATTATTTTGGTTTCATAGCAGCATGTTTTACATTGTTTTTTCATTTCCAAATAGAGAAAAAAACAAGACGGATTTTTTGCAGCAGGGCTTTTCTGTCCTTTTTTTTTTACAATCTCTTCATACTCTTGTGGTCTGCTTGGCTGCTAAGAATGACAAACCACTGGTTTTTGGCAAGTATGAAAGAGAGCACAACCCTGTTGAACAACTTCATACAAATATCTGTACATATAAGGATCTTTTCAATATACATATCAAATGGTTTTACCATTTATGCTATCTCTTCATCACAGCCTCACTTTTCCAGTGCCATACATATAAGATTTTTCCTTCCTATTCTGACCCCCTTACAGCTGAGTGTGAACAATAAGGACAAGTGTGAACAAGGGAGCTGAGGAAGACACAGGGGTCAGGGACACAGGAAAGTGGCTGCAAGGGAATGATTTCTTGGTTAGAAGAAGCTGCGGGAGGTAACCCAGTCCTGTAGGACAATGATGTGGAGGAGGGGAAAGGCTGCTGTAATGGCGAGAGCCAGAAAGAAGTTGGAAGAACTCAAGACCTGACAAGAAAGTACTGACATGTGTTTAGGCAGTGCTTAAAAGGTTAAAATTTCAGTAGTTGGCTGCATCTTAACCATTCTGGGAAACACTCGTGTTTTGCTGAGACTGTGGTCAGAAGAAACCAAAGAGGAAGGAAAAAAGATGAAGATGTTACAACAGGGACAGTACTTGTGGTAGCATCTTCAAAGATCAATAAATTTTTCGCCAAAGTAACTATGCAGCAAATGATCCCACCTACAAAGTGTGACTTTGCTACACTGGAGAATGAATTCAGGAGGTAAAGTCTGCAACAGAGAGGCAGCCCTACTTTTAGAGCTACATCCCAGTGCTGTCTGAAAGGCAGAATGATTACTGACCTTTCTTAGTTTTAGGGCAGAAAAATGCACTTCTGTCTATATCTTCGTACAACAGAAATGAAAGGCAAGTCTGTGGGATAACCATAACTAACTGCTACTATCAGAACTGCAAGCTCTGAACAAATAAGATCCAAAGCAAATATTCAAATCATTAAGGCTTTAGGATGGGCTTAACTGTCCCTAGTGTGTTTCTGTGTCAGTAGCAAACAGGGTATTGCCCCGTGTGCCAATATGTATTTAAAATGAAGATGGCATACGGGGTGAAGCAGCGCTTGTGAGGGCGAGTTCTGCAGCGTGCAGGTGTTGAAGCCGGCTTAGCAGATGCTGAAAGTAAAGGCTGTGTCCTGCACAGCCATGCTTGCCATGAGCTCAGCCTCCCTGGCAGCACGCTCCCTGGGGTGATGGCTGTGAAAAAAGCGGTGCCATCAATGCAGTTCTGGCTAGGGTGAAAGAGGCGGACGTTGGGCTGCTCAGCTTTGTAGACACCAGCTGTGTTTTGGGTTACAACTATTTGCTGAGCAGGGTAGAGGAAGTCGGCAGCCTTGCAATGTGCGAAGGAACAGTTTGTCTAACATGAAGCTTGTTTTTCATGGACATGATGCAGTGGGAGCATTTTCCGTATTCCCCATGGAAGTGAAGGAGGCCGTCAGTGGACTAGCAGCTGCAGAGCATAATTACTATTAGACTCAATCTCAAATGAGGTCATAGTAATATCATAAACATTGTAAAGTACATTTGATGGTGTCCTTCAACATCTGTGGTTTGCTTAGTATTTGTGGCAGCCATCAATTCATGGAACTGAAAAGGATAAATATTTTTGCTAATAAAAATTGGTCTAGATTTTCTCTGTTTCCACCCTTCCCCTTCTCTATTCCTACACTAACTTTCTTAATCTTTTTTGAAGTAATCTGCTATTCAGATCCTTTTTGCTAAGGCCCAGTTTCCTGCTAAGAAAATATTATAGAGGGAGAAGGAGTAAGAGATCATGATAGAAGGCAGACACTGTTTTGCAGTTGAATTTCTTAGATTCTGGCATAACTGTTTCTCTGCAGTAAATGTATGTTTTCCATCAGACTTTGCTCTACCATGTGGCCTAATCTTCTTGATATTTTGCCCAACCTATTATGAGCTCAAGCTACTATTTCTTTCCTTTGTACAAGCCAGTAATATAAATGCTAGAGCAAATGGTATAAACCCCAGTGGAAAACACATATCTATTTCATTGGGGTTATTAGTTGCCAATGGGAATAAACAGATTTTTGTCTTTGAAGAGCTCATTAGCTTCTAAGAAAAAAAGCAATGCAAAAAAACCTTTCTAACCTTGTAAATCTATTAGGACCCTAAACCAAAATTTCATTTAGTATTTTTGGGAGCGTCTGCCGACCTTGGCTTCAACAAACCTTGTGAGCTGTACTTTAGCCCACACAGCTTTAGATGCTCACAGTTAACTTAGAAGATATCCATTACTCTGTGTGTCCAAACTGAAAAAGGGTGTTGGTTTAGAAAACAACTGCCTGAGCTTCCATGAACAACTCCTCTATTAGATCATCCCTATTGCTAGCTTTTCCTGGCTATTTGAATATTTACCTTTTCCTCAAGGTTGGCCAAGAGAGTATCTTTCTTGGGCAGTGTAAGGATCCATCAATATTCCCTGAAAATCCCCATACAGCAGTGCAGTGTATGCAGGAGGTGCAAATCCCCAGCTACCTGTGCACTCCCTGTTTCCACTTAAAAAAAAAAAAAAAAAAAAAAAAAAAACTAGAGAGAACTAGCAAGATATATTGTGTCAAATAGTGTGACTCTTGATCTAAATTGCTACTGATGTTGAAAGAAGGATTGTTCAAGAGAATACTAGGATGCCTACTGCTTTTATTTTCCCAGAAGGCAGTCTCATCCTGCTGGTGGTCTTTTCTCCAAAATGAATCTCTAGAGGGAATACTAAAGAACCATTTTTGATCATATGTACTTCAGAATACAAACCATTTTACAAACTGGAAAAAGAGCCTATGGATAAACAGCATGTATCAGAAAGGGGTGGGGTTTTTTTTATTTGGGATCAATTTTACTAGTTCCATACACAATTTTACTAGTTCCATACACTACTATGTAGAAAGAATCAAGTAGTTAAACATAAATGGAATTATTTACATCCAAATGTATGCATATGAGCTTGGAAATGCTCGCAAATTAATCAAAATTTCCAGACTCATTAACACAGATCCCCGAATAAATTTTGTAAAATTTAATAAAGAAATTTAATTGTACTGCTAAGTCTAATAAATCACATTTTCAAATGGATTTTAAAAGCCATTAAGGGTGATTGACAATGTATTTGAATCTAAATTCAACTTTCATAGTCTAGGCTAAGTAGTAACTACAATACCTGAGTTGTTCATAGTTATATATACAAATGACTTATTTGATCTAAAGAAATAGTACCAAAATATTCTTAATGAGTTGTAAGATCTTAAAGAATATTTCTTTTTCTGTATTGGTAGAATGGGTCAGTGAAAATAACTTCAGGATTTATTTAGATATGAAATAGCCACAGGTAATATGACTGTTAATGCTCCAAGAACAAAGCCATGGTAACCTCAGGATTCAGATTTCTATCACTATCATCTCTACACCTTCTGTCTTGTGGCTGCCTTACACTCCCCCACACTTGACCCTCTGCTTAAAAATAACAGTTAAAATTTAGATTTCTATTACTGAAGATCATGAACAGGGTCTTTCTTTCTCTTCACCTACTATTCCCAAGTGAGTTTGAATTTCATGCCCAGCCCTTCTCCTAGCGCAAGCATTGGGTGTTTTTAATATGTGTTGTCTCATCCTCACTGTGAAAATGACCTGTAGCTGGCAATATGGCAGTAGCTGTTTCTTTTTTAATGGAATGCCTTTGTCTGTTATTAAGAGGACCTCAGCAGTAAGCACTAAAGGAACAAGATCACTTTCATTAATTGTAGAGAAAAAACATAAGGGAGCACTTGCCTACCATGTTTGAAACACATTTTCTTCAGTAGTGCTGATATTTTTTTCCTGTCTCTTTCAGGATAGTGACAGGATTGTGTTCAGACTTAGTGGCCCAGCTTGCTGTCAACTCTGGGTCATCATGAAGCAGAACCCTTGGCTCTTTTATGTGTTTGCACAATGAATAATCAAAGATATTGTTTGTAGATCAAGCAACCTTATCTCTCAACTTCCACCTATGTTAAAGAAAATGTTTGCCCTTCAGAAAAATATTCAGCATTTTGAAGCACGCCTCTCTATGTAAATAATGTTACAACATTTTAAACATCTTAATAAAATACAAGAAACACAGTCATAAACAACTATTCACATGCAACCCCTTATCAAGGCTATTTGCTTCTAAACAAATACAGTGGTTTCATGTGTACCATAGTCCCAGAATTTACATCTTTGTATGGAGCCAAAAACAGAATCGGAAGATCTTGCACAGAAATTTGAATCCAACAATAGTTTCTTTAGTCATGTAAACAAAAAGAGCATAAAGGTGGTGCCACTATGCAATGAAGATGGAATTGAAAAAGAGGACAATGGAGGCATAAGCCAAAGTTAAATTAGTGTTTTACCTTTCCAGAATGACGCTAAAGTTGAATTCAAGGGCCAAGGCAGGATGGCGAGTTGGTATGAGAGTATGGAACTAGAAATTACTATGTTAGAGATGGAAAGAGAATTTCACTAATTTACTGCCCCCAAGTCAGGGGAACTTCATAATCTTCACCGCAGAATCTATGGTATAGTAGGGCTTAGAGAAAAATCTTTGACAGAGAGTGAAAATCTAACCTGATTTTTTGTGTACATGTGATTCATGTGCTACATGTTTGTGAATTATAAAACAAGATTTGCTTTCTAAACTGGAGCCTAAACTTTTGGAAGCAGAAAAAAAAAGCTGTAGAGCTGATTGGATTATTAATCATAGAGTTGTGACAGGATGCTGTTGTGATTGCAGCAGATGCTATCCCAAGCTTTACTAAGTAAAGTTGTTACCAGCAGAGATCAAGAAATACTGTTGCTTTTCTACTATGCAGAGTGAGATCCCACCTGTAAGGAAAACTGATGCAAATGAAATAGACAATGAGAAAGGATTTTTGACAAATTGAATAGAAAGTGTTTCACAAGAGACTAATAAATAAGCTTTATTGTTTTATCAGAATTCTTCCAAATAAGAAGGCTTTACAGATATATCAGCTATTAAGGGGAATAACGGTAATGACACAAAAGGAAATAGATATAAACCATCAGTATTTATAAACTAAATATTTCTAACCATCAGTGGTGCTATAGAACAACTTTCCAACAGGAATAGTGATGGGAAAATAGAGTACTAAAATGATTGATGGTTCTTAATCCATTTGTGGATGAGATTCCTCAGCATGCTGAGCAGACAGCAGGATTCAATGCAGGACCCTCCTAGTCCTGTGCTTTTCAGTGTGTGGAGACCTGTTCTTGCCTGTTATAAACAGTGTAGTCAGTGAATTTGTATTTCCTCCTTGCAAATAATCCTGTAAAGTTTCTTCCTCATAGTATGAAATACCTCAAAAAGATGAGAAATAAATTACTAGTCTGAAAGTCTCTGTATAAAAATACAGAATCTAAAAGAGAAAAATCATTAAGGTTGAGTGAGGAATTTTCACCAGTATCTCACTGAATCAATGATATCTTAGTGTCTGAAGGAAGAACCACAGGTAGACTTCCAGGGATGTGGGACAAGACCTGTAATTGGCTAAGTTTTTTGAAAATGTGCATTATAGAAGGACAAAACATGAAAGGTATCAGTTTTGGAGGTATAGCAATCTCTATCACGGGACCTGTACTATCATATACCTAAAACTGCATATTTAAGTGTATCTTAAAATGCTTGCATATTTCCTGGGCTTTTGTCATGGTTGAACCCTAGTAGGCAGTATGGGACATCCCTTTGGTTAGTTGGGGTCAGTTGTTCCAGCTGTGTTTCCTCCCAGATTCTTGGCACCCCCAGCCTACTTGCTGGCAGGGCAGTGTGAGGACCAGAAAAGGCCTTGACACTGCATACGCACTGTTCAGCAATAACTAAAGCCTTGGTGTGTTATCAACACTGTTTTCAGCACAAATCCAAAACATAGCACCATACAAGCTACTATGAAGAAAACTAACTCTATCCCAGCCAAAGCCAGTACAGTCTGTCCATAATTTCTGTCACATTTGCAGTATTTATTAAAAATCTCTTCTTTTTAAGACATAGCTGTCAAAGTGTAAACAAAGACAGATGCTGCCATTTTGGGCATGGAAACCTGGTTTGGGATGGTTTCCAGCTTCATTAAAAAAAAAAAAAAAGGAAGCAGCAGATACCTCCCATTTCTCTGTCACATTTTGAGACTCCAGCTCTGCAGGTAGACCCCATGAGGAATTCCTGTTGAAGTCTGAAGTACTTTTATAGTCCATTTATGAACTGGTTATATATAAGCCTAATCAACTATTACAGTATGGTAAGAAATTCTCACCTTCTTTGTGGAATGAAGAGTTCACTTCTTGAGGCATGTGCACTTTCATTGAGTTTATATAAGCTTGACAACATGCTCCCATGCTCCCATAGAAGGTTGTAGATTCTGTACATATTCTGTAGGTTCTGTGCTTATTGCACTGTGACATCCTTTTTGCACATGGTAGAAGTAATGTTCCTCAGTTGTACTCTTACACAAAAAAAGTTAAAATTTGAACATGTTAATGTCCAGCTGGGTCACTTTCTCCTCTTTATTAGGCTGACTGCATCAGGATTCATCAAACATAGGTTGCATTACAATCTCTGCCACTTTTTGAGCTGCTGCTTCATTTCCTGCTGGGCTTCTCCAGCAATTCTGATGACAAACCCAAACTCCTAGGCCCAACAGAGTCTATTAATTTTGGTTACTCTCTGCACACACCATATTTCATTTAATATTAGGGTGTTGGGTTTGTCAGAAGTAGTGGTCCAGTGGTTCAATATAACATTATAGTTTCAGGTACAGTTTTTGAACATTAACATTCACTTTAATGTTAGATGCAGACACCACTTATTAACCAGTGGTACATTGTAAATATACTAACTTCACTACCCCAATTGCATACCTTACCTACATTATTAACCATAAGATATCCTCAGCCTTTTTGAATCGCCATCAAATATTCATAGCATTTTGCTGTTAATTTATGGTTCCATTTTTATAACTACTTACAGCTTTGGTTGCATGGCCTAAACCATGGGTGAAATTCTGGCCAAATGAAATGACTGATGAACTTCCCTTGCTCCAGTAGGTTACTGAAAATATTTATTTTAGAGTTTTTCAATATCCTATTTAAATGAATAGCAATATTTTATTTTAAATTAAATATTTAAATAACTTCATTTAGCTGAGTAAAGTTCTTCTACTTGAGCTGATCAGTTGTGAAGAAACTTACTGCCCTGGGCAATTGTAGTACTTGTATGAGCACTAAATCCTCAGAACAGCTTCAAAAATTCATAGTTTCTGTAAGTAGCAATGAAAGGAATAATTAAGGTATTTCTCTGGATCTTGCTTTTGATACAGGACTGGTGATAGCAACAATGCAGCATACAGAGTCCATATTGTATGTAAACTCCAGTTAGAAATCACCCTACTACATTACGACTAAGGATTTCCTTGTTAGAGTCTGGACCATTTGCAGATCCATACTGTCTATAAATAGCTCTGATGAAGATCTCTTTTGCTGCCTATTAAGTAATTGTTAAACTGATATGCTCACAGCTGTAAGTGCAATGCTGCCTAATAATCCTTTTCAAGACATAGCAGAGCAGTGTCCTACGGTATCATGGGAGATAACTAGAGTGTCAGTGACAATGATACTGGTAAAGACTGTGTTTTATGCCATGACGGTTCAAGAAAAAAACATATGAGCTTTCTTTTCCATGACATCTGTAACATCTCAGTCAGTGACTAGTTCCAAGTAATTGTCTACTCTTGGGGTTGGTTGAGTGTTTCATGATGAGGAATTTTTGTTATACTTGGATAAACTCACTAAAACTCAGACTTGACTTTTGGCTTGCAAAGAAAAAGGCTGGCCTCAGAAAGGACAAATGGTTTTTTGGCTTGAGTTTTGGTCAACAGTATCTCTTGGTGAGACTCTGGAAGCACTGGGGGAGTTTTAAACTGATAAATAAGCCAAGCACACGAGTTGCTTTTGATCAGTGGAATTACTGGGAGAAAGCAAGATACCACTTCATTTCTGGTTAAAACTGGTGAAAACTTGTTTTAGCTCTCATTTTTTTGTGCACTGACAATTCTCTAATTATCAACTTGCTATCAAGCATTCCTTCTATGACAGCACACATAATCAGAGCAAAAAAAATCTAAATCCTTGTTTTTCTCATGTTTTATGTTTTGCTGCACAAGCTGCGCTGATCTGATCTGCACTGATTCGCCCAGTATCAGTACAGGCTGGGGAAAGAAAGGACCAAGAGCAGCCCTGCCGAGAGGGACTTGGGGGTGCTGGTGGATGAAAAGCTGGACATGAGCCGGCAATGTGCGCTGGCCGCCCAGAAGGGCAACCGTACTCTGGCCTGCGTCGGGAGAAGCGTGGCCAGCAGGTCGAGGGAGGTGATTCTGCCCCTCTACTCTGCTCTGATGAGGCCTCACCTGGAGTACTGCGTCCAGCTCTGGAGCCCTCAACACAAGAAGGACATGGAAGTGTTGGAGCGGGTCCAGAGGAGGGCCACAAAAATGATCCGGGGGCTGGAGCACCTCTCCTATGAGGACAGGCTAAGGGAGTTGGGCTTGTTCAGCCTGGAGAAGAGAAGGCTGCAGGGAAACCTGATTGCGGCCTTTCAGTACTTAAAGGGAGTCTATAGGAAAGATGGGGAAAATCTTTTTAGTAGGGCCAGCAGTGACAGGACAAGGGGTAATGGTTTTAAACTAAACCAGGGTAGGTTTAGACTAGATATAAGGAAGAAATTCTTTACAATGAGGGTGGTGAAACACTGGAACAGGTTGCCCAGAGAGGTAGTGGAGGCCCCATCCCTGGAAGCATTCAAGGCCAGGTTGGATGGGGCTCTGAGCAACCTGATCTAGTTAGCGGTGTCCCTGCTCCTGCAGGGGGGTTGGACTAGATGACCTCTAGGGGTCCCTTCCAACCCAAAACATCCTATGATTCTATGATTCTATGATTCTATGATTCTATGATCTCTATTGCTTGTTTTCCGCCTCACAATAAATGAGAATAAAGGGTGTAAACTCTAGCCATTGATGCTAATTGAACAAAAGGGGTAATAAACATAGTCCAACGTGACAGAGATAAATCCAACTTGGAGTAATTATTTATTTGTTTGTTTAATTTATTCATTTATAGGCTAAGAACAATCTTCTGGGTCTTCTACTGCTGTTTTCAAGACAATTTGTGGTGGTGACAAAATTGTAGTGTTTCTATCCATTACTCAGCTTTACTCTGTAATTCACTAGGTACAATACCAGTAGTCATCCTCTTTTGTTCAGGGCATGTATGCATGTAAGTTCACAGGGAACAAAAATAAACAGAATTACTCTTGAAAAAACTCATCAGAAGAACTAATGGTGTTGTCCTACCTTCTAGTTCTCTCTGGTTCCTTCACACATATCTGAAAAGTGCAGTCCTACCTTATGTGGGGGTTGTAACTGGGGACTCTGTCCCAGAGCTTTCAGCTGAGATGACTACAAGGACTGTTAGGAAGAGTTTCTCAGAAAGCAAACTTCTGCAATGTTCAGCTTTCACTTAATTTCCAGGTGTAATGAAAGTTTGGGTTTGTATTTTGTTTTTGGTTTTGTCTTTAAACTTCTATCTTAATTTCATTGGTTCCTATGTGAGTTAAAGACAGCTACTCTCAGAAGATGTCTACCACAGCAGATAAGAATGTCTTCAGTAGTCAAGCTAAGATTAACAGATTATTCACGAGAAATTGGAAGCAAAGTCTTTTTGAATGAAGGGTTTTTCATAGTTAAAAATCCCAAATGGGGTTATTGTAGTCTTTTGTGAAGACGCTAATAAGTATATGTGAATTCATTAAGAAACCAGAAAGGTTTTCACAAAAAGAACTCCAGTATAACTATGCTAAACTGTAATCATTACTAGGCTAATCCTGTCAGAACTGATGTAGATAACTGACGTGTTTCTTGCCCTCTGATCCCTGATGTGCCTCTTGTTGGGCTTACAAATGATCAATGTCCTGTCTTTGCTGCGCCTACAGTGAGAACGAAGGGCCTGGTCCTTTGACATAATTTTTCAAGTATAATACTCAGGAACTCTTCAGTATTTTCTGTATGGGATTAGACAAGGCTGTGTGAGTGGGTTTGCCATTAGCATACTTTCCAGTGTCTGTCTTTGTTGTTGTACATAACCTGTTTTGGAGCAAATCCTCTTGTTCCAGTGCATTGTACTTGACTTTCATTTATTTGACATCTTCTAGTATTTGGTCTGCTTGCCTCAGTCATTATTAAAATTTGTCTCTTTTTACTATAATGATTGTTTCTTTGATTTTCTTCCTGTTCCCTTATTCACTCTTCACACTGTCTGGGGAGCCCTCTTCTCTTTGCCAAAAAGATAAATCTGCATCTGACTTTTCTTCCTTACAGCCTTCTGTTTCAATTTCTTGCCTGATATTCCTCTGATTTTTCCTCCCTGGGAACTTCAAGTAATCCTCATTAATTTTAATTATCCAACACATTCATCAGCTGAGGAAGGGGAACCCAGACACTGTATTTGTGTGCAGGTATATCCACACCCAATAAGGACACTCATTTACTGACAGGCCTATGGGTTTGTCGATGTGCTTGGGCAGCATTCTCAAATTCCTGGGTGAACAAGAGGAGCACAGAGCAGGACTCTCTGCTCTTGGTAACCTCCCAGGAGCTGTATTTCAAGCCTATGACCCAGGCTGACTTCAGTGTCTCTGTCTATCAGTCCATTAACACATGGATCCTCTCAACCTATTACAAATACCCCTACACACTCAAAGGTAAAGATCCCATTTCTTCCTCTTGACTGAATAGCAGGATGCTATTTTTCTCTGTATGTGCGTGTCTGTCTGGTCCAGATGCCTTTCACAATCACTTACTAAAACGTACTGCAAGTATTGTATTTGGGGGTATGCCTGGGGGAAAATATTCATGATCTCAGTGGATTTTAAATTGTTCCTGGTATCCTTGTTTTTGTTGAACATGATCTAAGGCAAGCTTCAAATATATGTCCAGAATAAAACTGGACATTGAGTTCACTCTAACTTTCATGGCACAAATTCAAAACCTTGTTATGATTGAAGGGGGAAAATGGCAATTCAGACAAATATCTTTCTGTACAATTAAGCCATACCTCTAGGTTGTTCCTGGTACCCCACAGCTGGAATCCTCATTTCGTACTCAGAAAAATACAAACCTTTTGGTATGCCTTTCCTCAGACTGCGAACAAACACATTATGTTCACTGCTGATTCTATAATGTTGTTGATCAAATGAAAACTGAATCTTTCTAACCATTTTACATCACTTAAAGTTGAAAAATGTGAGCACTTATGTCACCAAACAAAAAGCAAAACCACTACATAAAGCAAATCAACTTTGGTATGGGAAATTGAGATAATAAATCTCCAAGGTAAAATAGCTTCATTTCTGATTTAAGAACTCATATGAAACCAATAACGTGTTAAAAAAAAAAAAAAAAAAAAAAAGGCAAAAAGTCCAAACCCATGTTTCTCCTACATAAATTGGCTTTGAAAAGACAGCCAGCAAGTGCCAGAATTCAGGTATACATTGATGTAAGAAAATGACTGATCTAGGAGCATATTATAACCTAACCTAGTCACTTGCTGTTGTAAAAATGAGAACTAAGATTTTAATTTAAGACAACTGTGGTGAAATATAATGCGGTATTTGTTCCCAGGTGGTAACAGTGAATGAAAAGAATGATACCCTCATGGGAAGGGATAGAGAAAGATCTTCTAGAACAGAAATGCAATCAATTGGTCACTGAGATAAAATATACAGTCTATGTGACAGTAGTTGACCCACTGTAAATAAATAAATAAATAGCTCAGAGGCCATCAGATACCCTGGTAGTCTTACTAGATGTCCAATTATGTAGAAGTATGGAACTGCGATGCAGGCATAAAAATAACCTTGTTCATAGTCTCAATCCCAGACATATTTTTCTGTTTATTTTGCTTAGTAAAACAATTTTGCCTCTTTCCTTCAGTATTATTTCCCTAATTTTTGTCCCATGGATTACTTAGCCTTTTGGATAGTGAAAATCAGTGCTTGGTCCCACAGCTGTTGAAGGTAATGGAAAATTCTACCATCTGCATTGCTATATAGAAGCAGGACTACCTTTACCGCTAGAAGGTTAGCACCAGTTTCCCATAGTGTTCATTCTACCTGCTATTTTATTTCTAGCTGTTGCTACCAATCTAATTTTCTATTTTCATTCTTTGACTTCCTGACTCTTGCATTAGTAATTTTTTTTTTTTGCTTTAAATAATCTTTTGAAATTCCTTTAGACTTGATAGCTTCCATAAATTCAGTCTTGCATTGTCCCTGGCAGAACATATATTCTGTAGATTTTTCTTGACAGGGTTGAATTTCCATGGTTTTTCAAGATACCCTTTAGCTATTTAATTTTTATGCTTAAGGTTATGCATTCCCTCTCTGAGCTGCATGACTCCAGTTACTGATTTTCTGATGTCATACTGTTGGGCTTTTAGCTCTGTATTTTAAGTACCCTATTCTTACTACAAAGATTTTTTTTCTTTTGTTTTGTATTATTTCTTTCCTCCAGGCTGTTGTACTTGACCGTATGGTGGAGAGTAAGAGATCGTAATTGTGAACTTACTGTGTTATCATTCAATGCCATGACCCTAGTCAAATAATTCAGACATAACTCTACCGCAAAAAAGTGAATCCTCTCTGACTGCCACATGCTCCAGCATTTTAGATTCACACACAGTTGTAAGCTTGTATCTGTTCCCAGATTTTCACAAAGACCATACACAATTTCTGTTTGCTATTGAATACATGCCCACATTGTATCCATGTGTGTTTTAGGCAGAGGGTGAATCTCTACCCATGATAAAGGCTACCAAATAGGTTAAAGGCTAGCACTATCAGATTCCATATTAAATATTTCCTTTAATCACTTTGGTGCTGGACGCTGCAATGGAGAATGGGAAGGCTGTCCCGACTGGTTTCTAGGGAGGGCAAAGGAGAAATGAGGAAACATCTCAGCAGCCTTATTAAGTCATGGCAGAAGGTTAGAAGGACACAGAGGAAAATATAAATGTGTAAGAAAACAAAAGGATGATGATGATGATAAGGTTTATAACTATCCTTACAGAGCTTGAGAACCTGACGTCTCCAGCAAATGTATCACTTTCGTCCCAGAGGTTGGCTCAAGAAAATATGCTCGCACTGTGTTAGCACATTTGTTCTCTGTTCTTGATTGCATAACCTGGAGGTTGGGAAAACCAGGATAATAATTGCCAATGAAATTCAGTTCAGGTTCATTTCACATGAGCATCATGCAGTATTTCCAAAAAAGGTAATGCTAGTCTTAGCTACAGTGGTTTTGGAGGCAGACATTTGGTGAGATCATTATATTTGCTGTCAGTTAGATTAGATTAGGTGAGATCATTATAGAAACAGGTGAATATTTTTTTTGGTAGTAAATTTTGTGCTGTCTGTGGAACTTCCGTGCTCTGATTTTTTATTTTAAAATTGTAGTCTACAGTCTCATATATTGAGAAGTTATTTCTGTTTGTTTGTTGGCTATTAAACCGAGAGAGAGGTTTACTGAAAAGATTTTACCTAGCATTTCTATGAGCAATTGAAATTTAAGGTGATTTGGAAGAACCATGTATTATAGCTGTCACTGATTAATAAAATGCCCATGTGGATAGGCATAACTCTTTGACTTATGACTATGAATCTGCTAAGGAGAATAACAAATCACCACAATGTTTCCTAACACTGAATCTGAAAGATATGAGAAATCATAGGGCGGCAGAGAACACTCTATCAAATACACCTTGAGGAAGTTTACATGCAGTTTATTCCAGCTAATACCTGGAATATACCTCACTCAGAGATACTAGGAGTCCCTCATTATCATTCTTAATGTCACTGTAACAGAAAAATACGGGAAATCAAAGAGTGCTCTGTGTGCCAAATTTCTCCCTCCCCACCCTGTTTTCACTGGTCTTTTGAATATAGCAAAATCTATCATATTTTGATGTGTCTTTGCTTTTGTATAACATTTCTTCTAGAAGAAGAAATGATGTATTGTCCTGGAATACAATGTACCGATACTGACTTACATCACTTAGTCGTTTTGGAATGCATTTCCTATGAAATAACACAAGATAAGTATGTTACATAGTTAGCTTTTATGCTTACAAAAGATTTAAAGTCATGAGAGTTTTCTTGTCTGGGATCAGGGCCAAACTCTATGTCAACAAATTTCCATAAGGGTTGCTGGATGCCTTCTTGTAAGTCCTAAATAGTTGTGCTTTCTTAAAGGCAAGGGAACAAAATATTTTTAAGCGCTTTTTCTTCAAATGTGCTGTTGATGAAAAAAAGCATGAGGAAACACTGAAAAGAAACTGAACTGTGGTGAAAGAGTCTCCTGTTGAACAGAATCGTACATCAAGTCCAACGGTAGCAGAAAGTAAATGAAAACGTGACCTGAATCAGCAACTGAAAAAAAGAGTAGAAGTTAAGCCCATTAGAAATGCTTCTGTCACATTTTTGGCATAGTTTTGCTCTTATATTGTATGTCTAAAATACTGTAGGTATGTTCTCAAACTAATAATAATAATAAAACTGTAGTAGACATTAAAGCAATTCTTCTTGAAGAAGCAATAGAAGTTTAATAGAAACCATCTGTTAAGATGCTTGGACTCAAGAGGCCATTGTTTTAGCTGGCTATTTTGATCTTTTTCGGTGATATTTTTAACAACAAATTCTTCTCAAAAATATCCTATTTAAATAATTTCTAAATTCAAATGTATGTATCTTCCCATTTTAAGGCAGAAAAAAATTCAGTCATGCTGTATTTACTTTATAACTGCTTATATGCTGTCTTATTCATGGCAATAAGCTCCTCCAGCTTTCTTGTAAGCATAGCGTAGGATGTTGAAGTATGTCACCAATATCTTGTAATAGTCAGCTTTTCTTCTTTGTTTTTTAATACTGAGCTCTATCTTCTCTTCAGTGAGATGTATATGGGAGAAAGATAAAGGCACAAGTCAGTAATGAGGTAAACACTGTCTCTGCAATGATTAATAAACAAAATGGGTTTTATTAAAGCAAAAGTACTAATAAAGGAACTTCTGTTTTTCCTCTCACCACACACTTCTTAATTTTGTACTTTCCTTCCTTTAGAGGACATCTCTGTGCATAGCACTGCAATGTAGTGTACAGTCCTCTGAAATAGGCCTTAACTAGTGGGTTTCAGTTCTGCTAGCAACACAGTTATAGTGGCTAGAACATTTAGAGCAGGTAAAATGTCAGAATATTTTCTTCCTCCATAGAGGTTTTGCACTGGGGCCATTTCACACAAGGGAATTTTGTGCTGCCTTGACTACTAGAAATGCCAGGACATGCTAATGCAAAGCAGACGCTGAGAGATCGCGGCAGCATAGCTGTATGGAGGTTGCAAATTGAACAGTGGGTAAGAAGGTAGACTTACCTACTGAGGAATGAGCAGATTAAGTGAATGGAGATAATTTGGCTGTGATTTATGGACCTAATCGAGCAAAGGAGTTGAATTCTTGATCAGCTTAAAGCACATGAGTAGAAATTCTAACTTTTTCAGAGCTTGTGTGTTTTGTCTGGTCGTACCCTAAAACCAATGGATGTTTTGCCTAACACAATATCAGGCATTTCGCTGCCTTTCTTGTACAACAGCATGTCCACTGTCTACATCTATGTTTGAAAATATATTAGGAAAGAAAGTTTATTCTTTATCATATAACATTATTCATGGTCTTGCATCTATAACAGAACTACCATTCAAAGATACTGCTCTTAAAAGCAGTATTTGATAACAAAATTAACATTCAAAGCAAAAAGTCATGTTTTCCATACCATCAGTAACCTAGATATTGTGCTTGGGATGACATGCAATATATGCATACCATTTCAAGTTCACATTAATTTATCATAATTCTGTGCAGTGTTATGGAAATTACACATGCCAGCCACCATAACAGGGTTCAAGTCTAGGTTTCCGGTGAATCAGTAAGCTGAAAAGAGATTAAAGTCCTTTTTATTAATAGCGCTGCAACTCGAGCTAGGTGCCTCTGAAGAGAGACCCTGAACAAAGAAACCTCTGGGCAATTCAGCCTTTACAATCTAAGTTCCCCACCCCTCACGCAGCAGTTCAGACCAATAGTAATATTAAGGTCTGGGGTCTTCTTGCTTTTTTATTGTTTTGATTTGCTTGGGGTTCATTACTAAGCAGTTGCTAAGCGGTCATCTTATACAATATCACATCCTCTTATGTTGGTTTTGGGCAATTCTTTAGTTAGTTATTTGGCATATTGTAATATGGTTGTTACAGTTCATATGCCATGCTCTATAGGCTTTGTTGCTCTAGCTATTAATGTTTAAGCTGCTAGCTTTGTCTAGCTACTATTAATGTTTAAGGTGCTAGCTCCAAGTTTCGACTAACTTTGTCGCAACAGTAGGTAGATTGCAAATTCTTGTAAGTTCACTTGTTTGAGTAAATATGTAGCTGCAGAGCTCCCTCTAGCAGAGTTTCGTTATTCCCAGTCATTTTATCCTGTGTCTCCTCTGAAGTGGTTCTACAACTGCTTTTCTCTTTTTTTTCTTAAAATAAATTGCTTCATATAGATGCTTTTTCAGAAGTTAAGGCTAGATATTCTGGGAATCAAACTTACTTTGAAAGAGATCTATACAATGCAGGAATACTATTTTCATCACAGGCCTAGAAGAGGAGGAAAAAACCACTTTTATCTTGAAAAGATGTGAAAAGATACCTGAAAAGAGGTTTGAAATTTGCAGTCACCTGTACCCTCTTGTAAACATTTCATACATGCTTAAAAAAGATGATGACAACTGTATTACCACCAAGAAACCAGATCATTCTTTTTCAGTGTGTATAAAATCACAAGTGGTTCTTAAAAATTTTGTAATTGGTAAATTGGGAAGGTACATTAACTAAAGAAAAGCAAGTACAGTCTTTCTATGAAAGTTGTTTTTTCAGAAAATAGATTTAATTGAACTTTCATTTTTTACTAAGTTGAAAATGCATTAATCTCACCATGAAACTTGACTGCAACACTCTTTAATTGATAGCATTTTCTTTCTTAATAAGTTTTTTTACTTATCTTCATTATACATATCCCCTTTATGATTTGTATTGATAAAAATATATTTGATATGATGGAGCAGATTTTCTTACAATCACCATTTGCTTGCTGCTTTGCTTCATGTACTACATATCTTTTTCTAAATTAAATACATTTCTAACAAAATATTCTGTTGGGGATATAGGAAGAAATCAAGCAAAAAATAAAAGGGTAATAAAAGGTATCATGGCCACTTTTGACCAATGTCACCCTGAAGCTTTGAGGAACAGAAACTGAGAAGTCTCATTAATATATGACTGTCTCCAATGAACTATTAAAACACACAACCTATATTTGAATACTCAATAAAAGTGAAAGGATTTTTTTTCAAGTTCAAGCCCCAGGAGCCCTAGAACTTTACTATGTGCTGCTGATCTACTACGACTGGCATATTCATTTGTCTAAAAACAATGACAGAGTTTGTTTTTCTTGAACAATATTAACTACTGGTGGGTGTTAGGAAAACAAATGATGTAACCTCCTGATAGATGCTAGGGATTTTAAATTACTTATTTGAAAGATGGAGGTGGGATTAATTTTATTTGGACGGGTATTTCTCTTTTAATAGAAACTCTGCTTTAGAAGAGAGCATGCAAAAATTTGACATAATGCCTTACATGCGTTAAAACATTATGCCTTTTGCAAAGTGCTGTAGGTTACTAAAGCAGGAGCAAAACTTGAGCAGGCTTCAAGCTAAGAGCTGCTACATCAAAGAGCTACCGCAGGAACCTTGCAGTATTCATAACCATTAAAGGGAAAAGGACGTGCTCTCTCTCTGATTTTACTTTTTTTTCCCTTTTTAGTTGTCTCCTCTTTCATTCATCAGTTTTGCTTGTATTTATGAATCACACTTCTTAACAGAAGAGACACTTGATTTTGCTTACTGGCAAGTATTTAAGAAAGGAAGAAAAGTAAGTAGGGAAAAATTATGTTGTGTCATTGTATTGTACTATGGGCAAGATGACAGCCAGATCTGAATGGCACATTCATGCTGGTTCAACAAGGCAGCTGACCTCCTGTGTACTAAGGACTGAACAGTTTACTACAATATGTTTCACAGTGCTTAAAAGGGGAAGAAGGTTTTGCCCTCTAAGGATGTTTTTTTTGAATGAGGCAGTGGTCCTTCTCACTAGCTTTTTCATAGGCCACAAGGGAGAAGAGGAGGAACAACTTTCTCATTTGGTGCATTTCCACTACTGAGATGGCCATTTCATAGGTCAGGAGGGACAGTTAGAGGAAGAGCTTGTTTATTTGGCCAATTTCCACATAATTTCATGCAATCAAACCATATCCCTGTTTGCTTTTGCTGTACCTTCATCTCTTTTTTCTCTACAAGTCATGCTAAAGAAGAATATAAACTATATGGTCCTCCTAGCACATAAAAATGCATATGTTTCTCAAAGGACTCTAACCTTCATGGCCTTGGGTTAAAAAAGAATTGAAATTGATGTACCTTTATATAAATATCAAGTGGGAAACATGTAATATAGATTATGCTTTTATATAGACTGCGAAATATCAGTGATAGCTACCATGGTGTGTATGTACTATAAACAGCCATACTTACCTTCCTTGCCAGCACTAAGCTAGGCCTGAATGCAGGTTTCTGGACTCAGGTTTCTTCTGAGCAATGAATAGTTTAAAGCTGAATTTAAGATTTTGAGCAAATGGTAAGAGTCCTACCTGTGTAAGTTTTCCCCTTCACAATCCCCATAGCTCTAGCTGAAGTCACAAGAGGCCATTTGTACTGGAACACCTGGCTACAAAGAAGGAAGCTATTTAACCAGGGAAGGCACCTGATTTTATTATAAAACCTCCATGTTCCCACCAGGTTTCTTCATTGCTTTGTAAAAATTTTTTTGTTGTCTCCTTATAACATTTGAGGAACTTTTCCAGAAGAGATGTCTTTATTTCCAAAGATCAAAGGAAGTCTTTCTCCTAATAGCTGCAGACTGATGAATGAGGGGATAAGCAATGTACAAAGAAATCTTGCTACATTATGAAGGAAACTGGAGGTGCTGCTTTGGCACCAATGCGCAGATACCAAACACAGGTTTCCTGAGACAAAAACCCCGCAACATTCTCTGATCTGTATTCTAGAATTACTTACCTTTCCTAGGTAACTGCAAGATGAAAAAGTATTTCATTTTTTTAAAAAAGAGCACAGGCCAGATGATAGGCATGATACTCTCCCTTCAAAGCCATCTTCTGAGTATTTTTATGAAAAACTTAAGTTTGTACAACAGATTAACCCAGTTTCAAGTCACATTTAATTCACACTTGCACAAAGGTCCTGCATTCTCTGCTCAGCAGCTATAATTCTCTTTGATTTGATTACTACATGTCTGCTTCTAAGGATAAGATATCTAACTGAGTTCATGTCCTATTGTACCATTATTTTGGTGTGAGAAGCTTAAAAAGTCTAACTGAGATGCTTTAAAAGCACTATTTTATCTGTAATCCCAAGAATTTATCAGTTCTTACTCTATAAACAGAAACCCCTTATTCTTATTCCAAACACAAAGGAAAGTTCAAAACATCCCTAGGGGCATTACAGACTGGACTAAGGCCTTCAGAACCCAGAGGGTTAACTTTTACTGAGAAATGGTAAGGCTTCAGCAAGAACCTGTTTTAGCTAATTGCATTTCCAGAAAGATGTGGGCCAGTTTGAGAGTCCAGGAGAGGGCAACCGGGCCTGTCAGAGGTCTAGAAAACATGAATCTGTAAATATAACCAGTGGGAAAAATACTGAAAAAATGTGTTGGGGTCTAGAGCACAAAGGCCCCAAAGAGCAGTGATAAATGTTTGATAGGCTGCTATTGAAAACAGAAAGGGAAACAAATTTTCTTCCTATCTACAGCTAGAAAAGTAACAGGTTGAAAGAAGAACAAAACCAATTAGATCAGACCTAAGGAAAAATAGGCTTTCTAACAGTTATTATAGTTTAACACTGGAATTTATATCAACAGGAGAGCAGGGATTTTTCACCACTGGGGTTTTAAATCTCCTGATTGACTTGATGAACAACTGTCAGATGAGACACTGGCATTACAACAGTTTCTTGCGCAGGAAGGTGGATAAATGGCCTGCCTAACCATATTTTTCAGAATGATATTATGTGGAGAGGTGATGGAGAGGGAAGCTCTCCGGTATGCTTACTCTCTGTCTCCCTACTGTCATGATGAATAGCTATGCAAATGGGTTTACTTAAGGCCAGCTTCCTTAGGAAAGAAAATGGGAAACACATTTAAGCCTTTCTTTGAGTGTCTCCCCACATTTTTACACCTCCTTGGATGCGTGAGCAACTGGAAAATAAGCTAATAGTCAGAATTGACTGCACAGGTTGGAAGGCTTCATTCTTGTACGTGTGTTCAAAAGCTCTGGCTGGTAGGAAGATTTATGGAAAGAAAACAGAGTGAGGAAACGCTGTATAGAAATCAGGTCTCTGAGAGTCACAATTATGATTGCTATATGGGTGAGCTTATTTCCACTTTGTGGATGCAACCCTCACAAAAATTATTCTGTGGAGGAAGAGCCGGACATCTTCATGGAGAGACAACCCTCATGAAGTGAAAGTGGGATTCTAAATTTTGGGATGACAGTATTTCACTGAAAAAATGTGCAGCTGGGTAACTTGGTGATATGCAACTGAGAATCCAAATCAAGGCCTAAACGAGCACTGATCAAGGTGAGCAGCAGTGAAATGAACACCAGAAACATATGGGACTACCTTTTGTCGTTAGATATTATCTCTGAAAAACTGTCACACTGACACCAGCCTTATCAAGTCAACCACCCCTATGGTTCTAGAGCCTGGTCCTCTCCTTTTCTTCACATCAAAGTTAAGGTAAAAGATGGGAGCGGAAAAGTGCAGATAAACTTACTTGTTTAGGACATGAATGAGTGTATGACAACTTGGATTAACATCATCATCTTTACATAATATAAATATCAAAATAACTGGGTCTGATATCTAGGACACCAGCTTGGGAAGTGAGAGATCATAGGATCATAGAATCACAGGTGTGACTTTAAACTCAGCTTTTGCTACTTTGTCCGTGTATAACTTTCAACAGATCACTGGATTGTGTCTAGATTCTTTGTTTCACCAAAAATGAAGATAAAAATATGCTTTCCTATCTTTCAGGCATTTGAATAGATTAAAAGTACTAAAAACTGTAAAAGGCTATGACAGTAGGACCTTTAAAAGTTAGGGTTAGGTACCACATAATTCAGTTTGTAATAAGCCATTATTTTAATGTCCTATGGGAAATATTTCTGTTGATGGTGAAATTTCTCCATGTATCAGAACAATTGCTAGCCTTTTCTTGGCAGGCAGGCATTCCTTCTGTTTTTTTAGTGATATGTTTATACTACCTGTCCCAGGTGTCATACAGTATAGTACTTACTTTGAATGCATAGAAATCTGTTTCCTTCATAATGGCCATGAAACAGGCTTATACTGCTATCTAGCCATGGAGGCAAAATCCTTAGTCTACAAGCTCTTATGCTGGCAGAAAAAGCAGGAGCAATCATGGACACCAGATTTACATCAGCTGGGTTAGCAAAAGTATTTATAAACAATCCCAAGGTTTTCTGACACTATATCATAGTTTGCATTTTACTGGACAACAGCGCTTTTTGGAATAATAATCACATACAGCACTTCTAATCTTTAGGGTGCTCTGCAAACAGGAACTAATGTCTCCTCTGCAACTGAGGTCTTTGAGCTCTCTGTTGATTGACACTTCCTGGCTTTGGCCAGGAACATGATCACTGTTGTGTGGCTTGTCAATTTGTTTATTTCTACTGCCTGACCTCACTTAAGCACACCAACTTTTGCACTTTTATTCCTATCTGTCTCAGCATAATGGGAGGGAGAGGGAGGCAGAGATTAAGAATTGAGAGGCAAAACTGAGAACATCTCATATGACACCAGTATTTCTTTTTCCACCTCAATTCAAGCAAAACGCTACCAGAGAGTAGCTTGGAAACCCTTTAGCCATGTGTCCTTGGCTTTTTGCCCGTTTAACAGAGGTCTTGCACAACCTGTGTTTTATGTGCTGTCACCTTGATTTCTCTATATTTTAGCTGGTCTCCTGGTGCCACTGTTTGCCATTGGCCTGCCTTCAAAGCGAGTGCCTGTGGACAGTACTCATACAGTATGTAACATACCGTATGCTTTGACAACTCATGTGGTCTTAATGGGTTTCCCAGTTACAGAGGCTAAAAGAGCAAGGCAGCCTGTTCTGCAGGCTACCACACAGCAGTTCTTATGAATAAATCCTTTAGATAGGAAAAAATAAATCATTTCTACAATGTTTGTTTTTTATCTGGTAGATATAATGAAGTCTTTCTCTCCTGTGGTAGGGGAAAGTGCAAATAGGATATCCGCAATGTCATTCAAATGAATAATGACTTGGAGACTAGTTAACTTCATTTCTATAAGGCTTCATGATATCTTCAGTGCTTGCAGCTAGGTGACATGTTGAAGAAGGATGTCTAGAAATCAGTAGTTATCTTTGTTCAGCTATCCTATTGCATGCTTTCTTTATATGGCAAGAAAGATGTGTTTCAGAAAGCAAGGTTATTTATATGCCTCACCTTACAAAACAGCAAGGAAATGAACCTTACTGCATGGACCACTTCCTTTGATTTACTTACAGCTTTTGAAGTTGTATGTCATTATCCTCTCTTTATCCTCTCTTGTTTTCCTTGACTTTGTTATCTTGATCAGCTTTCAATCACCTCTACACTGGCTTCTCCTGATCCTGGATCCATTCTCCTGCCTCTTGTCTTCTTTTTCTCTGTGCGAGTTAACAGTTATATATATATATAGTTATATAATAAAAATAGTAATGGATCTATACTGATAAACTGAAGACCATACAGCAATTTAACTGCCAGAATCTCTAAAACTCACTCAGTTTTTTAAACCTTTCTTGGAGCCATATCTCATATTATACAAGATTTCCCTGCATTGCCTTTAATATTTCTCACTTACATGTTATCATTCCCATTCCTGTGTTCTTAATTTTTGTCTTCAAGTTTGTATGCTTTCAAGTTATACTGATTCCTCAATAAAAGAAAAAGAACAAAAAAAACCCCAACCCAATGTTTTTTGGCTTTCTTCTGAAGCTAAAATGATGTAAATACATTATGATGGTAATACCACTCAGCCATTTAAACTGTGTACGTACACAGTAATGGAAAGGTCTTTTTAAGCCACTGTATAATTCTTAACACGATTGCTCCATTTCTCTGCATAAAATCAGAATAAATTCTGAAAGAGACTGGTTACCTTGGGATAACTATGGCTTATAGAATCTTTTAAACTTACTAGTTTAAACATAGCAGACATCTGCCTAGCGTTCACTAATAATCTAATGTAGTTATCAATTATTCTGGTTTGATCATAAATGCCATGGAGTTTTGTACCCAGTCACAGATGTTTGTAGCTCCTACCAAACACTTCCCTTTGCTGTACAGCTTGTATTCCTGCCTGCTGTCCCCACTACCTTTTAATGTGGGTACATGCAAGTAGGCAGAGGATGAAGTAGCCTGAATTTGTTTCTGATATAAATTAGAAGAGGTTAGAATTTTTATAAAATACAAATGCTATAGTCTCAATGTGTTGGTTTGAGCCTGGCTGGATGCCAGGGGCCCACCAAAGCCACTCTGTCACTCCCCTCTAACCAGACAGAGGAGAGAAAAGTAAATCAAAAGGCTCATGGGTCGAGATAAGGACAGGGAGAAACCATTTTATCAGTTACCATCACGGGCAAAACAGACTCAACTTGAAAATAATTAATTTATTATCAATCAAAATCAGAGAAGGAGAGGAGAAAAACTGCTAGATCTTAAAAATCTTTCCCCCACCCCTCCCTTCTTTCTGGGCTCAACTTCACTCCCAGCTTCTCTACCTACTCCCCCCCAGTGGCACACGGGGACAGGAATGGGGGTTGAGGTCAGTTCATCACACGTCGTCTCTGCTGCTTCTTCTTCCTAGGGAGAGGACTTTTCCCCTGCTCCAGCATGGGGTCCCTCTCATGGGAGACAGTCCTCCGTGAACTTCTCCAATGTGAGTCCTTCCCACGGGATACAGTTCTTCACGAACTGCTCCAGCATGGGTCCATAACCTCCACGGGGTGCAGTCCCTCAGGAGCAGACGGTTCCAGCATGGGTCCCCTGCGGGGTCACAAGTTCTGCCAGCAAACCTGCTTCGGC
>NW_009258674.1:247246-251221 GCF_000687185.1 Egretta garzetta
AGCAGCTTCTCACAGAAGCCACCCCTGTAGCCCCCCCACTACCAAGACCTTGCCACAGAAACTCAATACACACAAATGGGATAACATTTTCCAACAGGAAGCAGAACCCTCATTTCCCACCATTTTTGGTGATGCAAAATTTCTTTGATCTTCTAACCTGTTCTTACAGTTTGGCAGAAGAGTCAGTTTCATTATCTTTATTTCAGAGAGAGGCTTCCTTCCACTATGGGAATTCATGTCCATCAAGCTATTTTAAGGATATTTTCCATTATTTCTTTTTTCCAGTAGTTAATGTTTCCATGTTCTCAAATATATTTAAAAATTATAATACGGTTGTAAGCAGTATTTTTACTTTGAAGACATTTTTTCTTTGAAGACATGCTTATTGTTTTATTTTAAGATGTAACTGTCAAGAAGAACCATCCAGTGTTAATTAATAATGTGAATGTATTCTCCATAAGTAGTCTGTGGTATAGCACTTCTTCTACCCCCTACAATAGCAATAGTGATATTCACGTTTCGATGGTAAATTGTACATGCTGTTGAGTACAGCCAGAGTTTTATAAAGATTGGAACAAGATTTCAATAGCATCTATAAAACAACTCTAAGCTTATACACATTGACCTCAAAAGGATTGCTCTTCTAAATTCAGGCACTCAAGTAAACCATGGAAATGTTGGAACTTTAATTCTTACTGAAGAATCTGATTCAAAAGGCAATCTCAAGACTTTTTTAAAACTTGTGTCCTTACCTGGTTTACCTTTTGAATAATAATATTTTGAAATTACAGAGGTCAAAAGTCTAAAGGATAGACTAATTAAGCAGTTACTGTTTCCAAACATTTTTATTATGCATATGTCATTTTTTTATAACATTCTTCCACCTAATTCTTTAAACCAAGTAATTTCTTTCAAAATCAAAGCAAGGACATTTTTATTGTCAAAGGAAATAATTGTTATCAGAGATTTCCAATGCCACACAAGGTCCTGGATTGATATTTTTGCCTGTTCTCTAGTTAGAAGTTTTTAGACAAAACTGCATTTGTTTGAGTGTTTACATAGTCTCAATTCTCAGCTATCTCCCAAAATGCAAATTAAGCTGTCCTTTGCCATTTTCTTAATTAGGAAGAAACTCAGGAGGATGTTCTTTTCATGCTCTTGAAAATTCAGCAAATAACTTTCTTCTGAAGTTGTTTGAATTTGAAGAGAAGACAGATTTGGTTGTATTGAAAGAAGTCAAACAGTGCTTTGAAATCTTTAATGTACAAAAGAAACCTTACTAAATGTACCACTACCCATGGGCAGAGTTTTAAAGCTGGGGGAGGGAATCTGTGCTCAGAGGGGGTTTAAGACCTATTATGTTGTTTCTGGTGTTGGTTTAACTTTCTTTTTACGTTCAAAAGTTAGAGATCTGATTTCTGCCTCAGAAAGGTTTGTTGCAAATTAGCAAATTTTTTTTCTCCAACAAGGACTGGCAGGTTTCAAATTTGAAGTCTTGTTATTTTAAGGTGTTCCAAAAATGGGAACTATTTGTTGATCTTTCTGGATTAGCCTTTTCCCCATAACTGATCAAGTGATACATTTGCTTGGTAGACTATTTCCAGCTTAGAAATTTGAGGAAGCTCCTCAACCTTACTGCAGCCATAGGTAAGGCCGTGTTGGAGCAGGTTTACTTCTGAAGGGACTGTGGCTCTATGTAAGACCACGCTGGAGCAGGTATATCACTGAAGGCATTGTGGCCCATGCAGAAGGCCATGCATGCACGCATGCACAGATGCACCTCAAAGCGACTGTGACTGTGGGTAAGTCTATGCCACAGCAGGTATACACCTGAATAGACTGTGGCTTGTGAATAAGGCTCCACTTGGAGCAGGTACTCCCCTAAGAGACTGCAGTCTGTGGATAAGTCCAAGATGGATCAGGGGCAAGGGGAGGAGCTCATTGCAATGTTAGACTCAATGGTCTGGTCCAAAAGGGACCAGGTGTGATCATTGTAATGGAAATACCTTTAAATTGTTGTAACACGGGATTTGAGTTGCATGTTATAGGAATTACTACAGCAGAGCAGCAACCACCTGAACCAACAGAGGACAAGCCTTACAAGAAGCAGTGCAAGAGCAGCAGTGACCTGACCTGAGCTGGCATTGGTGCCCAGTAACTCCATGCAACACAGCACCTCTCCTGTCCTGGGTGACCACCATAACAGATGTAGCCCAAAGCCATGGACTAAATGAACTCAGTGGACATTTTGTGGACATTTGTGGATGTTTTAAAGACATTTTATAGGGGTGCTCCATAGACTGAGGGAATGATATCTCTGTATTATATCAAAGCATGGGAAGGGGAGTGGTGGTTAATGAGGTTGTATTGGATAGTGTGGTACCTGAGCATGATGTAAATGGTGTGGAACAAGGGGTGGAGAATGTGCTGGTTTTGTCTGGGATAGAGTTATTTTTCTTAATAGCAGCTGGTATGGGGCTATATTTTTTGATTTGGGCTGAAAACAAGGTTGATAACACAGGGATGTTTTAGTTGCTGCTGAGCAGTGCTTACACAGCGTCAAGGCCTTTTCTGCTTCTCATACAACCCCACCAGCAAGTAGGCTGGGGGTGCACAAGAATTTGGGGGGGATGCAGCTGGGACAGCTGATCCCAACTCACCAAGGATATCCCATACCATATGACGTCATGCTCAGCATAAAAAGCTGGGGGAACAGGAAGGAAGGGAGGGATGTGTGGAGCGATGGCATTTGTCTTCCCAAGTCACCATTATGCATGATGAAGCCCTGCTTTCTTGGAGATGGCTGAACACCTGCCTGCCCATGAGAGGTAAGGAATGAATTCCTTGTTTTGCTTTACCTATTAAGCTGTCTTCATCTCAGCCCACGAGTTTTCTCACTTTTACTCTTCTGATTTCTCTCCCCATCCCACTGGGGGTGAGGGGGTGGAGGGTGGGGGAGAGTAAGCGACTGGCTGTGTGGTGCTTAGGTGCTTAGTTGCCAGCTGGGGTTAAACCACGACAGCACTTTAAACCAGTAGAGGTATTGAGCTCACAATAGTTCGACACACATCTTACTCCATGGGTCATCTGATTGTACTACTGAGTTTAGAAGTAACTGTGAGATTTGCTCTGGAGCAAGATCTGCTAAAGAGAATTTGTTTGAAGTGGTCTTAAATACATACTTTTTAAATAAACCGTGCATTTTGAGCATGTAAATAACAGTATAGAATTACAGACTAAACATTCAGAGTCCATGAGCTAACAGGCAGTGGAAATTCACTGTTCAGTTCGAGGGACAGGGAACACAACACTTTCTAAAATGGAAAAAAACTCATGTCATTCACACTGTGGAGAAAATTTGCATTGGTTCACATATATCTTGCAGCTCAAAAAAAAATGTACTTCAATCTGCTTTTAAACAAGTTTATTTATACTGAGATAACATTTGCAAAGCACCCTAGAAACAGGAAGATGTCAGTTTCTGCTTCCAATCTCAGTGATCATACGATACGTGGCCTTAAGGTAGCAAGCACCATTCAAAACAGAATAGATTTTTTCCATTCATATAGAGTATTTTGTTAAGTTGTAAAAATTTGGAACAAATGTACCCAAAGATTTTTAAAAAAAAATCAATGATATCATCAATCATATATATATAAAGCATATGCACAGAAAATTAACAGCTATTTCCCTGTGAAGAGGATTAAAGGTTTGGGGTTTTTTGGTAACAATTACTTGAGGCAATCTTGTATATATTGTAAAGCTGAGGTAATTTTAAATCACTTTTGTATGTATAAACTTGATAGCTTTTACTGTTAGATGATTAAGTAAAGAGAAAAAATAAACCAAGGAAAGTCCCTGACTGATGGTGGTGTCTGTATTGCTAGAAGCTGACATTTTGAATTCAACAGTATGATTTGTCCATACTCAACTTAATCCCCAGAATTAAATCACTGAAATAGATTTTCTATGGCG
>NW_009258674.1:252965-255481 GCF_000687185.1 Egretta garzetta
TGGAATTCCACCCTTGTTCATGTAAGGTAGGACAGAAACTGCAGCACAGATTTAAATAAAACCATAGTCGTGAAGGGTATGGAGGTTGAATAACAACATCCATGCCTTCAAAATACGGCTTGAGATGTCTATGGTATGTCACCAGTGATTGGGGCACTATCGTGAACAATCTTGGCACACGGAAGAAATGAGAAGTCAGCCTGTGGTGGGGCCTGAGAGAGCCCGTGCCCTGCCAGCCCCTAAGGGACCGATGGCACAATTCCATAAATTTAACATCAGGGAGGACCAAAAGAGAGGAAATTGACAGATCTCTATTGATTTCAACAAAATTAGGCTGATTTATCTCAATCAGGAGGGACTGATGAGGACACATTCTTTACCTCATTTACTGTAACTTTTTTCTCATGTCAGTGAGATGGTCTGGATCATTATTACACTTTACAAATCAACACATTCTTTACTTAACGCATTTGTGATTCTGTACGAGTCCCTTAGAATGCCAAAAGGCTTAGACCTTTCAGATAGGAAGCACAGTTTTAAGAAACCACTGGAGCAAACTAAATATTTCTTTTCATTTTGCTCTACATTGAGTTTGAAGATACTATTTCTTCCAATTTTTCAAAGGCATAGTTAATACTAGCCTGCATGCAATATGTTCTGTGAAATAAAAACTGTTTTGCAAAGTGTTTTGGTGGCTTTGTGATTAGGAAATTAAAGTCTTTTGTACAGTACATGTGGATGCAATATTATTCTCTCTGCAAAATAATTGCAGTATGAAAGCATTGTTTTGTTCTTTTAATTCTTATTCTTCTAGACAGAGACTTCTCTGCGCTAGTTTCACTGTGACGACAGTTAGCATGTGGTGGGCTACAATACCGTCTACCAGTATTAACCTATGACCAGACTCTTTGTTAAAACTAATGAACACCAGTAGGGGCTCTATTTTATAGTGCACTTTCCCCAAAGTTAAACATAAAGAACTTCCCCCTATATTTTTACTTTAACTATTGAAACGATAAAAAGAAAACATAAAATGAGCTAAAGAAATTTGTTGCAGCCCCACATTGACTTTTGCTTGCCTTGTATTCGTCATGTGGTGACTTATTTGAAATGCTCCTCTTTTTTTTTGGCCGGTGATAAAGTCAAACATATTAAAGTCTTTCTCAATTGGCTTCTTACAGTCTCTTTACCCCCTACAGCTTGTGTTGAAAAGACAAAATTCTGCTTACCTTACTGACAAAAGCAGTTCTTTTGTCTAATCTTAGTAAGATTATACATGTGAATAAGAGAAACAGAATTTGGTCCAAAGGAACTAACTTAACTTCAGCACATCGAAAACAGTTACATCAATTCACAGTCTTAAAATGAGAAAATTCACACGCCACATCTCTTTTTCATTAAAAAAAAGCTGGCCGTCCATTTATATCTTTTGGGATGTAACTGTATGCACCGTAAGTAAAGATTTTCGCTCTGTATTTTTCATCTGGTATATATAGATATTCTGATTTTTTTTAAAAAAAATACAATCAGAATTTGTATCTAGTATTTGCACAGGAGCTTACAAACCACATCTTACAGCATTTCCTAAGCAGTTGTAAATGAGAGTTTTGGCTGCAGAGAGGCTGCAGTATTGGGCCTATTAACTAATTCCACTGTAAATTAGTACCTACGTTGTTATTTGCTTGGGAAACAAAGCTCCACTTTAAATGCATTTTTAAGGTAACCTAATTATCAGGCAAATAGTAGTTTGCAGCCTCTGGAAAACTCGCCTCTTCTTAAACTGTTAGATGTAAATCTAAGTCCCTCTGATTTTGCTTCATATAAGTTGGCTCAGACGCCAAATAAAAAAAAAAAAAAGGACCACTGTATGGTAACTTTTTTCCTATAAAGCCAAACAGCTAATCAAAAATGCTGTTTGGAGGTGGTTTAGAATACATACCCATGCAGCATAGGTCTGAAGCAGCTATTGCGCACAGCGCAGAGCAAACCCCAGCCGCATTTGGCTTCCATGGAGTCTAAATGCGTTTTTTATTTGGAGCCCTAACATGTGATTTTTGTTTGTTTGTTTTGCTTTTCATTTTATACAACTAACTTTCCGAAAGAATTCTTGCAACTTCGAAGCTCACCCTTCACGACACAGCCGGCTTTCCTCTCCCCGTGAGGCTGCCCTGCTTTCCCCTGAGGCGCAGCAGTCACCTTTGACACTGCCAACAGTAGGTAAAGCAGCAGAGGTCGTTACAAGAAATGAAGCGTTCGGAGGGAGGCGTTTACCTGTTGCTTCCGCATTGTACGCTGATGCTAGACGTGCATTTAAAGCTTTCGCTCGACTCCTTATTTCATCGCTTCTCTGCTGACGAGGGCTGGGGTGGGAAGCGATGGGTTTCCACGGAGAGCTGCGTGGTGGGGGGCAAACGGAGCCCGGAGTCGAGTTACACGAAACCAGGCAGAAACGGTCAATCTCCAACGAATTTGAGGCAAGGGCTGCGCAGAACGCCTCGCCGCCGGCGGGGATAAGC
>NW_009258674.1:256097-278300 GCF_000687185.1 Egretta garzetta
CGTAGCCGGTACCTGCCCGTTGTTAAGCGCCCGAGCAGCCCGTGTCCTGTAACCGATGGGTGGCCAGATAATGCGTCCCTCCGCGCTGAGGCGCGTTGCAACACACGCTCGCCTGCCCGAGATGGTGGTTCTCATGCGCAGCCCTGTCGTCTCAGCAGTGCTGTTCCTACCCTGTGTAGGATGACTGCGTAAAGAAAACTCTCTTCTGTCTCAGGCTAGCGGAGATTTTGTGTGTCCCCGCGTGTTTATAAAGCTGGTATGCTGGGAATTTTGGTTAAACTGCGTTACCGGGCGTGCAATACACTGACATCGCTAATCAATGATTACAGTCCAGCTTTATTGTAGCGGTAATGATGATACAGCACGTGCATCCGTCTGCCACTTATACGTGCAGCCATGGGGCATGTGTGCATTTGACTGCACTTTTCAAATCGTGATGGGTCTTGCAAGCCATGCTGATAACAAGGCTGAAGTTTTAAAATTCCCTTGTTCAGGTTTTCCCTGCTTAAGCCAACAATTTTTATTTAGCTGTACGGAAAGTTGCCGCTTTGTCTAAATAATGAAGGGTTTATGCAGCTCTCCTTTGCCTGGAGGTGATGGTCATGAAGAATAACATCCCCAGCAACTGGTACAAACACAAGTTCTGCCCAGCTTGAGCTGCGGCTCTTTCTCCACGTTTACCAGGCCCCTGAGCAGGAGTGGAGACATCTAGCGGCTGCCCTGTCCACCATCTGTAAAGACAGGATGAAAGGGCCAAATGGATCCCCCTGCATTTTGGGTGGCATGCTTGGTGGGCTTGGAGCCAGAAGGAGCATGTGGTGGGGGGCATGGGGTAAGTTTCTGGCAGGCGCTGTGTGCTGCTGGGTGCTCCATTCACTTAAAGCATCTGCTGGCCTTCCCGCAGGTCTCCATGCTTCAGAAGAAACTGAGGAGTGGGAGATCGTCTTCCCCGCGCTGTGGAGCCGGGGCCAGCAGGAGCCGGCGGGTGGCAGTGGTGGTGGTGGTGGGGGCTGCAGTACAGACCCCAGCTGTGGGAACCGGAGCAGCACCCTCAGTGCCCCCATCACACCTAGCCCAGTGGCCGGCAGTTCCAGGGAGGTGCGTTCAGTCTCCTCCTCGGTGGAGGGGCAGGCGCAGGCTGTGGGGGAGGCAGCAGAGGAAGAGGATGCTGAGGATGAGTATGAGTCTCAGGAGTTTTACCACTGGTCCCCCCTGCCCCAGGGGTCTGGTGCTGCCTCTCAGTTGCCATTGCCACCATCCTCCCCGCCACCACGTCCAGCAGAGGACGGAGATGAGGTGCTGCTGAGGATCCCAGCTTTTGCTCGGGAGCTCTACCTGCTGCTCAAGAGGGACAGCCGCTTCCTGGCTCCTGGCTTTGCCGTGGAGGAGCGGCTCGGGGGCGAGGGCAAAAGCCCACCTGGTGCTGCACAGTCACAACCTGAGAGAGCTTGTTACTACAGTGGTGCTGTCCTCCGCTACCCGGGCTCCTTCGCCTCCTTCAGTACCTGTGGTGGACTGGTAAGATGACCTTGCAGACCTTGCATGCAAGGTTTCCATCCAAGTGTCAGCTTTGTCTGCTGCTTTTCAATCCCATCCCTTTCCTGATGTCTTCTCTCTTTCCTATCCTCTTGTGTCCTACCTCTGTACTTATGCTTATTTTTAACCATTTTGCCATTCATAGGTCTATTATCCAATTCATAATTTTTTTTCAAATCCTACTTCTGCCTTTATCCTGTAAAGTTTTGATGTTCTTTGTCTCATTACCAGATGCACTTTTGTCTCTCAGTCCCATACCTTTCTTTTTTTGAATCTCCTTTTTGTTCTTACGCCATTCTTTCTTCAACTTTTCTCATCTCCCTCCCTAATTTTATCTTGGTCTTCAGTGTGTGCCTGTATTTATTTACCTCCATGCTCACTCAACCTCATTTTCCCTTTATCGTCATCTCTCCTTCAGTCCATCCATAATCCATTTATTCTTGATTCCCATCCTATATGCTAAAGTTATCTTTCTCATCTGTTATCTTCCTTATCTTCTACATCTCAGTTTTCAGACTGTTCTGTCTTTCCCACTTCTACCAATATTTTACATCTGTTTCTCACCTTCATTATTTTGTTTCTTTCATTCCTCTTACTTCTCTACCTCACAACTTCCCACATATGGTACCTGTAGTTACTTGGATTTGGGACTCCATATCCTTCTTTTCTTTCACTTCCTCCATAGAAGGATGCAACAAATACGTTCTCAGCAGAAATGTTAATACAGTCAGACCTTTTGAATGGTTATTACTTCTGTGGCGTATGTCCCTTATTTAAAACAAATTTCACCTGCTGTAGTTGCTGTTGGATCAGTCAGATAAAGACCAGAATCAGGCACACTGACAACAGCAGTGGTGATCCAGTGAGTTGCAATCCCAAGATACTTGGGGGTGTACGGAAAGAGTAGAAAGCAGCTGGGATGATGTAAAATGCTGGCAGGATTTTAAACAAAACCAATTATTACTACTATTATTCTCATTTTGGACCTTTATATGGCATCATAAACGCACACGCCTGCAGCACTTTACAGAATAGAATAAAAACAGTAATGGCGCTAGGGAGAGAGAACATCATCATGATCCTGGGTGTTTTGGGTGGCTAGATGGGTGTAAATCACCAAAATAAGATGATAGATGTTTTTCTTGTATTTCCTTCTGAATTTGAACATCTAAATTGTTCCATTGATTCATGGCAATATGCCAGCCTGGTTTTTATTCGCATGGTCATGAAGTGAAACCAGGTAAAATGTGGAAATTTTGACTGCTTATTCATTTGCCTGTTTGGACTTACTCAAAAGTCAAAACCCAAACTGAAATTGGTGGAGAGGGAACATAGGTGGATTGACACCAAATAAAATATTTGCCTGCACTCCTACAAAGTGAAACCGCCAAGTTTCACACAACCCTAAGTGGTTGGCATCTAATTATTGACAATTTGTCAGATTTTCCAAAGCATGGTAGTGTAATTAATTGTGGAGAAAAATATTGAAAGTCCACTGAAGGTGGTTGGAAAGCAATCAGGTAAAGGATTTTTATGTTCTGGAAAAGCATGTCTTCTGTACTCCTTGTCAGAATTTTACTTACTTCCACATTGCGTATAGGTAAAGTTAGGTTAGAGAAAATCTTTGCAAAGAAATTGGTAGAGATAATTATCACAAATGTCTGCTCAAAAGTGATGTACATCATTGCATATCTGTACTTGTTTTAACTTGATTTATAAATTGAAATTCAGTGTTTAAATAGACCGCAGTTCCTTAGGAGCCCCGTTAGTAATTTTTGATTCAGTCAGACTTTTCCTAGGAATACCAGCTTACACCCAGCCTATCGGCCATCTAAACATGCATGTGCCCAGATCGTGTTCCACATTCAGAAAGGTGCAGCTGAAATATAAACTATTCTGTGCATCTCTCATAAAATTCAAAACTGCTGTTGATGTTGACTGGTGGTGTCATGATCCTCAACTGCACAGTCTTGTTTGCAGTGAAATAGTTAAGCAGCTGTTCTTCATGAGAGTGTTGCTGCATCAGGCACATAGTTAAAAAAAATTGCACAGTGCTATTATGTCAAAGTTGTCATAACAAATCTTAAGTTATTTGTCATTCTTTATTCAGTCATTGCTTGGGCTCTATTACATATGTAAGTTGTTCTGTTTCCAAGAGTCTTGAAAAAACATCGTACATACATTGCATATTCTACTCTGTTTCCTCTAGGCCGTGCCCTGCAAAAAGAGCCAAGCAATATTTCAAACTACACTTTCTCTCTTAAGATGTAAAAATCCATTGAAACATGAACCTACAAATAATTTATTGTAGTTACCTCAATTACAATTTATTTTTTCATTTTTAATATTAAGAAATTTCAGAGAAAATATGGTATGAAGGTCTTAGATGTACTCTGATTTCAAAGCCTTGCAGACTTTGGGTTAGGATTACTAAGTTGCATATACTTTGGAAAGCCAAACAAGTGGGCTGTAAGTCCCTTAATATGCAGCTTAGATTCCACTTGGCAATTTTTCTTTTCAGTGTGAAATACAGCATCTCTGTCTAACAACAAAACTCCCACCATTCTGCTCCTCAGATAGTAGCCTTTTAGTGAATCTCTTTATTCACCGAGGAAAGTAACTGTAGTCTGACAGACAACAGTGATTTTGTCACTCAGGAGGAAGGGTGAAGTGTGAAGGCCGATAGAAAAGGTTTTGAGGGGGAATGTCATACATTGCAGTACAGATGTGTCGCTGATGTTGTGGGCTAGTTTGCTAGTTTTGTGAAAAGATACTGGATCTTCAATAAAATGAAAAAAAAGGCCTTGCATGAAATTGTTGTCATCCAAGTTAGGATGTTGGTGTTGGTTCCAACTTCTGAAGGCATGAAGAGAGACCTGACGTGCCAGTGACATTCAGGAAATAGAAAAAAATGTCTCTTTGCAAGACTTAACTGCTCCTTCTGTAGGCAGAAAGACAGAAGGATATTGTTGCAGATGTTAGGCACCTTATCCCCTTGAAGTGGGTTTTAGATGCTTTTATTCAAAAGGCACTGGTTGCAGTTGGGTAAAGCATGTGATGTACAGCACAACATTAAAGCTTCCCTGTATTTCTTATTTCACAGTTTTTGAGAGCTTTGGTAGTGTGGTTTTTTTCTTGAGCTGTTCAACAAAAGCCGGTATGGAGGGGTGATGATAATGTGCCATGTTAATCATGTGAATGTACAAGTGAAAAATGAGAGCTGTACTCCCAGATAATTACTAACCAAATTCTGACTGGCAGCATTGGCTTCATTTGGCAACCTATCTTCACAAGTGAAGAAAACATAACTCAGTGGATATTTCCTAATCAAAACTAAAGACTGGAGATATGCATGGACGATCTAGAAACTCCATCACCGTGACCTTGGTATAATCTCAGAGCTCACATGATCAATGATGACAGCCCTATCCAATGTCTTGGTAAAACGCTTGTGGATTCTTACATTCTTTTGTAGCTCAGTGAGATTGGCTCAGAGTACGTTTTGGGATTCTGCACTGGTGCTGAAGGAAGATTAATACAGAGAGGTTTCCAAGAATTCTCCATCTGTATGCTGACTGCCTACTTCTTGTTCATCGTTAGCCAAATACCAGGATGTAAGCAGTCCTGCTGATGCCAGTGAGACTGGTTTTCTGAAAGTGATGAACTGCAGAGCTGGACCATTAATTATTTAAATGGTAGCTTCTACGGCTTCCTTGTGTTTTGCCATAATATCTGAAATAAGAAGAGTATGTTATAGAAGAAACTTACTGTGGACTTAAAATCTGGCTATTGGTTTTTCACCAGTGAGCTGCTCTGCTCCTAGCATGGGAGCTGAAGTTGTCTCCCTGCATTTCCCCAAAGGAAGGTTTCCCCAAAGTAGGTTTCCCTACTCCTTTCATTTCAGAAAGAGGAGCATTTAATGTCATTTTTTCCTCAGCACTGAATTGCTCAGGTAGTACTCCATGGCTATGTGGGGACAGGCAGGGGTTTTCCCAATGTTTCTTTTCTTTTCCTTTTCAACTGAAGCAGTCTGCAATAAACAGAGAACAGCTAGGTAGAGAACGGATTTCAATGTCTTCTTATACCTAAAGCAATGGGATATGTTTAGACTGTTACGAAGTGCAAACAGGAGCAAATGTATACGCAGAGGACGGACAGGAGAATTCAGTTCCATACACAGTTACGCTGTTCATCGCAGCACTTAGCAGGTTGTCTAACAGAACATGTGTGGAGATCTGCCTAAACAGACAGCATTGCCAGCTGGATTAATTTGCTGGAGAGAACCTTTGAAATTCGTCTGCGTGGTTCTGTATTTTCACTGGATCTTAGGGAATGTGAAATGGTCAATAGCATATTTATAGTTCTCTAAATCCCTGAAGAGTCAATGTCAAATACCATTTGCAATGAAAATTAATGTGCATTTCCCCAGTGACTTGAGTGGGAACAAGTCTTAACACATCTCCAACCCAATCCAGGGAAGGGCTCTCTAGAGAAGTGTGTGATGCTTTTATTAGGCCTCATTGCTATTAACAAGCAGGTATTTAAAAATCTGATCAATAGTTTATAGACAAGCTGTCACAGATCTACTCCAGCTGTTACACATACATTTAAAGAGCAGTATTCAAAGCAATGCTGCCAGCATTAGCAAAAAGAATGGGTATCAGTACTGTGTCATGCAGAGATGTGCCAAATATCACTGGACAACAACATTTTAACAATGGTAATGTCCTACTTTTACAATAAAGCTGAAATAAATTAGGATGTGAAAAAAACCTATGTGCCTTCTTTGGTTGATGGAATGCTGGTATGGTACTTCAGTAAGATTTGGAAAAAACCTGAAGCACCTTTACAGGAAATGCATGATTTTTTATTTCTGACACAAACTGTGTTTTGAAGATTGGAGCTATTAGCTAACAGTAAGGAAATGACACATGATAGATTCAAAATTTTTTAGATTTTTTAGGATATTCTAAATGCAAATGACTCTTAAATTCAGGACACACGATAGAGCTTCTACAAAACTGGAACTTTTTATCTTGTACTTACCCATCGAGGATAGTCTGACTTTACAGGTTGTCTCAGAACGAGCAGAATGAAATTGTAATAGAACAACAGTAATAAAAAAGTGTTTTCTGTATTTGTAAAATTCTGCACACAGTCACTTTTGAGGATAGAATTCAGCCTGAGAAATGCCTGAATCTGTATCTTGATATCTTTCCTCATAGAGAAGGATTTTAACCACAGTGTTTCAACGTTTTTATATGGGAAAACTCCCAATGAATACAGTTCTTAGTTACACTTCCTAGTGATTCCTGCCATGAGAATAGTGGCTGACATGGCAAGTATACATGAATTTTTGGACAGCTTGGACAGTTCTGGAGAGCTGCACTGAACTTAGACCTTTTGTTTGTACAGCTTCTTTCAGTGGGAGTGGGATATTTAACCTGCTGCAACTCCTTTCCTGGCATAGGGTCAGACTGATTGGGAAAGCATAGATTATTTGCGTTGGGTGTGAGTAGCAAGCCTGACATTTGCTGTGCACTGCACATGCAAGGTAAATCCTTGCTTTTGTGAGCATCTTTGCTTTTGTGGGGCTCTTGGAGCAGCTCACGGGCTTCCTAAGTTGTCCTGGAAAACTGTGCTATTACAGGTTGTGAGCTCCTAGCATAAAGCTCTGCACCCTCGTAATAGACTTATTGCTTTGATCAAGCTGGGGAGTGACTGCCCCATTATAAATCCTGGACTGTACAGTACCAACATACAAGCCTGAAATGGGTTAAATAACAAGCCTCCTGTCAACCAAAAAATAGTACTCCTGCCTCCCCACTTAGTGATGTTGCAGTTACACATTACTGTTGAGTAACTGCCACACCAGATGCTTCTCCAAAAGAAATTGGAGACAATTACAGCTACTTTTGTGCTTTTGTGTTAGAAAACAGAGATCACTAACATTTACATAAAAGGGGAAGGAAAAAAGATTGTTAGCAATATTCATGGTCCATTTGACACCTACAGGCTAAAGTTTGACATTGCAGAAGGAGGATTATAAAATTAAATAGGATTATCCTTAAAGGCTGCCAGGATGAAATGAAGTACACAGTCCCTTCTATACGCTCAGTTTCCTGGGATCCTTAAATGAAAGAAAGGACAAATACAAGCAGTAAAATATGTGTTTAGATCCCCTCTTTTTAAAAACTAGGGCTAATGCAAGACAGAAAGAAATGGGAAATCACAAGTGATTTTTTTGGAGGCTTTTTAAGTTAGCTATTCAGAATGCTAAACTTTACTTTTTAGCACACAGTCTGCCTACTGTTACATTGTGAGTTTATTAAAGAAAGGGAATTTTGCTGAGGGGGACAGAAAAAAATATGTGCGTGAGGGTACTCTGTGAGTATCCTTTACTGAGAGGTCACCGGTTCACCAAGTTTTGCTTTGTTGGCTTACGCCTTATTTGTGTTTTAAACATCTTTAAATGGTTAATACAACATCTGTCATCATTAGAAATAGGTGGGTGAAGTAGGGCATGAGTGGAAATGTCAGCCCTGAACAGAAAGCAACTTTGCTCTGTTATGAAAGTGGGGTTTTTTGCAGAAAAACCAGAAGCATCCCTGAGAAAGTAAAGTGTTGGGCTAAAATTTGGGCTTCTCACCTCTGCATAAGGTAGAACCAATGAAATGTGGTGGTGCTCCTCCTAGGAGAATTCCCATACTTTCAATGTATATTTTGAGTCTGAGCTGGGTTGTTCCTCTTGGGTTTACATGGCAGTGGAACGTGGGGGAGAGGAGGGCAGCCAGGCTTTTAGAAGTCTGGTCTCCAACAGGACAAAGCAAGTTGTTCACATGAGTTTACTTTGGCACGCTTAGGCACAGGCGCATCTTCCTCCATCATAGGCTTATCTGCTGTTTTTGTTAATCTTTTTGTTACATTAAAATCTCTTAATTATAATCTCACCTTGAACACCTAATGAAGCATAACTGAAAACACAGTGAAGCCAGGGAAAATTGAAATCAAGAAGGTGACTATGGCCAGCTGGACTAACCAGCATATATGTACAAGCAAAGCACTATTAACAAACATTGCTTTATCCTATCTGAACAGCAAGTTAATTACAAATAGAACTACTAAATAAGATTAATTTTTATTTTTTCAGGAAGAAAAGGAGTACTGGAGATGGTGTTCCTTTAGATGTTTGATTAGTGTCATTAAGAACCATAAACCAACAAAGATCTATGTAAAGATAAAGGACTAAACCCTTTTTGTTTCTATTTTCCTTCTTGAGCTCTGATGCTGCAGTCTGTTGCTATTCATTCTTGCATTTCTGAGTGAAACATCATTTGGTTGAAGTTTTGTGTATCTGAGAAGTCTTGCTAATTGGGAAGAAGGGTAAGCCTTTTAAACAAAGCAACAGTAGCGTTAATGTAAAGCTGAAAGGTTTAGTTTTGATTTAGGCCGAGACTACGTTTGAACTATAACGATCTCTGTTTCCTTTAATATTCAACACTGGCATGGTATGCAAGATGTTGGGCCAAGATGCCTCAGACCATGTGGTAATGATTCCTTTCTCCTTCTAAGAGCTATCCTACAATCATGTAATCACTATACTGAGACAGGTTTGATTTGTGATTCCTGTTGTGCTTATAATAGCCTGCTGTTCTCAAGTGTGTAGTTTCAGTACAAATACTTCCTTTGCAATGTATTTCCAAGCCATAATTAGCAGTGAGAAATGTTATCTCCATAGTAGCTGTATTTAGAAAAATTGAGACTATTGTGAATCACTTGAGATCTCTAGCCACTGTAGTTAATAAGTATAGAATCAAGTTTATTTTGCAAGATACAGAAGTGAGATGGCAAGTCAGAAAAACTGGGTAAGTCAGTCCATTAATGAGTGAATTTTTTGCATTAATTAAATTAGTGAAGTTTTGACCCCCTAATTTGAAGGTAACTGCTTTAAAAAGAAAAGACAGAACACTGAGCCTCTCCCAGCTACAATGGTTAAGGCTAGTGAATTAGCATTTTCTCCACATCTTGTATCCCTGACTTTTATTCATATCTCATGATATGTGCCAATTGTTTCTTCTACAGCAAATGAACCAGCATTTTTAAAAGACACAAATGTTGTCTGTGTTGCAACCCTTCTAATTTTATTTTAAAAGCACTGTTCTTTGTCTTTCTTTTCTAAAAGATTTCTTGGACCTGCAAGAATGGAGATTCTTTTTGGTAGTTAGTGACAGGTTGTGAGAGGGGAAAAATAGGAACATCCATGATTTCCAAGATGTAATACCATAAAAACAGGGGAGCTGGGAAATAGGGAGGGAACAACAGAAAGCAGCAATTGCGGGGCTGATGGTAGGTGAGGATATTCAAGGAGGAGTCTGTGAAAGTTGATGGTTATGTAGAGGTAGCACGCAAACGATGCACATCTTTCTTTGCTGTGTGATAAAGTAAGCTACCAGAGTAGAAAGGAATGAATCAAAGCTGTTTGGACTTGGGAGAAGAACGAGATGTTTGCAGAAGTTTTGTAGAGTGTGTACCTTCCCTTGTTTTACTCAGGTCTCTCACTGACATAGCTTGAGGGTTGGTTGGTTACTCCTTGTTTAGCAGAAGCAGCAATGTATTGGGAATAGTATGAAATATGCTTAGCACTTGAGTGTGTGTGTGCTATGTTGCATATCCAGATGGTAGTTGGTCAAACTTTTATAAACCAATAGCCCCAAATATGTATGTTAGGTTTAAAATCAGATTTACGTATGTTGTGCATTAGCAGTTCAGTTAACCTTTTGCTGTTAACCTGTCACTGCCCGGACAATCTAGTCTTCTTGGTTATTTCTATTGCTTCTAATAATGACATAAATAAGCAAAGAAGTATTATTTGGAAGGGAAAGAAATAAGAACATTTCTAGTGTTAATTGTAGAACAGTTTATTTAGAATGATAAATTAATATCATAACATTAGTTGCTAATAATGCATACATCTGGACCTGAGTGAATAGAAGTCAAATTTTTTGGAAGCCTGTCCTGTGAATGTTTTTCTTGGGTCTACCAGTACTTCACTCAGAATTATTTTCTGAATGAGTTTTGCATCCCAAAATATAGAAATGTGCCCAAAACTGACTTATGAAGTGATTTAGTTTCTGTGTGATTATCCTCCAACAACTGCACATGCTTGTTTTATGATTTCAGCTGTGCTACTTTAAGTTCTCATTAGATGTCAGAAGTTTAACTGGGTCAAGTCAGGTCAAGCTTATTTAGATAGCAGTATGTTAAAGAAAATACAGATATTTCTGCAGATGATGTTAATTCAGCTGGGGACAACTTTTTATGATTCGGTGCAGAGTAAATGTCTGTTATGTCCCTCTGGGCTTAAGGGGATGCTGGCTGGGAGAAGTGCCTGAGTAATAGCTAGAGCCATTATAGTAATGCCATCTTTTATATAAAATGTTAAACTGTGCTTCAGATGTGTTCAAACTTCTCAGTGCTCTTTTTGTCAGTGAGAACACTGATTAGCCTGGTGATTGGATTATGATGTTGAAAAATCAGGTGTAACTGCTGCAAGGCTTCTTGTATGAAGTGCTTTGCTTTTCTTCTGAAGATGTGAGACAGGAAAAAAAAAAGGGACATAAAAAGGGACAAAAAAGCTGAGTGCCTGTTATTCTGTGATACAGCAGTGGCTGAAGGTTGAATTCTTATTCTTGGTATGTGCAGGGAGCATAAAGCCAGGCTTGTACACATATTCTCAGAACTCTAATATTTCATTGTGGCCTTGCTCAATTTGCTTTTTAATAATACTCCCTGAGCATAAAGCTGTCTGGATCTATGCCTCTGTCATAAGCTCTGCATGAAGCTCTTCTAACTTAGGCAATTTTTTAAAATCTTCTGTGAATTTACAAGCTTGTTGCAAGTTAGGGGATGGGAAGTTGCTTAGGTGATTTTATGCCTAGCTAGATCCCCAATCTTATTTGTCCCTCTATGACATAAATGGACCTCACCCCAAATACTTACTAAGTAACATATGAGGGGAGTGAGGGAGTTAAAAGAGTTTAGTTATAGACTAAAATTGATACAGTTATGTATATAAAATTTTAGTTTTCAAATTTCTGGCTGATATTCCTAGCATGTTTCCCTCTTTCTGTCTATTCACCTGTTTCTTTTGTATCTAAGGAAGCATAATAACAAAGATTTCTTCTATATCCCTTTGAGTTTGGGGTTTTTTTTTGCTCTTAATACAAAAGTACTTGATTGGAAATAATGGAAGGAAATAATTCCTTCCTTTCTCATTTCTTTTTGGGTGATGAGTCTTTTGCTTATTTCATGTAAACAAATTTGCTTAAAAGTGACCAGCCAGACTGATATTATTTGATTCAAGGTGCTAATATCAAAACACCATTCCTCCCACCATTTGTGTTCTTACGCACATAAAATCAAGCTCTCTAGCTTTTAACAAAAAAATATTTTTTTTTCCCTTTTAGTTAAAAGAATAGTTCTTGTAAAATAGTTACTGTTCATTCTTTCATAAGGGTATCAGAACTTTAGTTTCTATGTACCACAAAGGGTAAATTAATATATTTTTTTTCACAAAAAGAAGGGAAGGAGAGTCTAGGCTTAGAAATTAGAAGCAAAAAATTATGCATCACTTGGAAAAAAAAATTTAGATACAAATTCCAATTAGGAGTGGAGGCATAGAAGTATATGACTTCTATATATTTTGAACTTTTTTAAGCAATGTGAATCTAAAATGATAATAAATTGTGAGAGTCTTATTCATTTCTCTTAAAGCCACCAATTCTGGATTTATGTAATTCTAGATAGAGTTATAAAAAGCCCTAAGCATAACTTTATTTTATAGATGGACTAACTTTATTTGTTGAATTATAGTTCTATGCCCATAAATACAATTTATTTTCTTTTCTTGAGTTACTGTTTTCCACAGTTAGTAGTTTTGGCAAATTGTAGATTTGAACAAAACTGAGTTTCATGGAGTGTTGCCTTGAATTAAATAGTCTTTGAATGCAGTTCAGCCCCTGTCTCAGAAGAAAACCAAAATAATGGAGTCGCGGATAGATATTTCAATAAGGATTAGCAGAGATTAAATTTCTCTATGGGCAATCATGGGCGGGTTTTGGAGCTGTGCCACATCCCTCTGTGGCTACAATGAAAGCACATGGGTTTGAACAATGGTAGCTCATTGGTATGCACTATTTGAGTGTTTTACACGGATGATTCAATTTAAACTTGGATCCCTTGTGTTGATCTTTTTGGTACTAGTCTAGGTGCTTTATTTAATGTAAGTTACGTACACAGTTGGTGATATTTTCTGTTCAAATATTCTGTGTGGGACTCGGTGTAGAATGCTTTGTGCTCATCCTTTGTGTACTATTACATTTTTGCCTGCATAAAATAGTATTTCACATTCTCATGGGATTAAATCCAGGCTTCCACTAAAGAAATGGGATTAATGCAGTTTCATTAGCTAAAGGTACAGCAGTTTGATTCATCTTCCAAAAGAGTGGTTTTTAGCCTTAGCACAAGAAAGCACAAGAAGTGCTGAAGTTACTGAGTCTTGAATTGCAGGGATTTTTTCCGTAGGTGATATGTTTTCATAGGTTTTGCTTTTTCTAGGACTAGTCATGTTTAGCTATGCAAAGGGACTTTCTAACACAGTGTTCATAATTACTGAAATGTTGTTATAGAATAAATGATCTGGAATATCACTAAACCAGTTCATTGTAAAGAATATTTAACTTAAGTTTTATGGAATAGAGTTTTTTAAAATCCTGGCTTACTTTAGAGAAACTTATTCTGGAAAGGGGATATATTTGGGGTTGTGATTTTTTTTTTAACAGTAAATCAACGGTGGCATTTCATTTAATATAGCATGTAATTGATGAGCAAAATTAAGAGATTGTTAACATCATACATCACTTAGTTATGACAACATTATAGATGTATTTTACAGGTTAGGTGGCTGTTTTAAAAACGGATTTTTATGCCAGTTCTGCCTTGAATTATGCAAATAAAGGGCTGTATCATGGTTTTTCAAGCATAATTGTATCTTGGTTTTCAATTTTATTTTAGTTTAGTTTATTGGTCTATATTAGTCACCTGTGGTTGATTGAGCATGTTGCTCCAGCATACTTTTTGAAGAAAAATAAAATAAGGCTTTCCAGAATGTTTCAGGCAACAGACAAGAAGCGTCTTTATTCATTAGTCGGTGCATGCATCAACGATGGAGTTGAAATCGTGGAACTACATAAAACACCTGTTTAATGTATGATTGTGGGGGGGACAAAATGAAGATCTTTGGCCATGGGACTCAAACATATCTTTGAATTTTTTTCCTTTGGTTTATCAGCCTTGGTACTTGGCTAATGCTTCTTTTTGTAATGGTAGTAACTTCCTTTAGTCCATTTGGAAACAACTTAAATCACCATCAGCTCTGGTCATTGCAGTTTTGATGAACCAAACTGAAGGCACGGCCCTTGTGTGTTGCTGTACTATTACTGTGTCTTCTAGCTTCTTGAAACATAGGCGTACATGAAAATGAGAACTCGTAAAAATAAAAAAGTAATTCTCTAGCCCACATAAAGATAGATCAAAATATGAAATCTGAAGACCAAAATGCTGGGAGACCACTGAAAGAACTTATTTTTTTAAAAAAAGGTTCTGATTGTAACTGACCATTTAGAGCTGCAAGTACAGAAAGTTTATGTGTTCTCTTAGTAGAATAATAAATTCCATTTTAATTAAATTGACTTCTGATCAATAGAATGTTTGCATACACATGAAGAAGAAGAAGCTAGGTGGCCAATTCATTACTTTTGCACAGATACTGCCTTCTAGTTTCCTGGTTTTTACTAGCTCTAGCTCCACTTATGAATTATTATTGTAAAATAAATTAATTTTGTAACATAAAGATGTATGCACTGAATTTTTCTACACACCATAAAATCAGAATCTTGATTATATAACAACTTTATATTTACTATCACAGCAGTACCATTGATCTAAATTGATATGAAATCAGATCTGCATCTGCTTAGGGTTTAGACAGAGAGGGCGGGGTAGTGTGGCTTGCTCTATTGAGCATATATTGACCAGAGCAGATTGAGATTTTTGAGGGTTGCATCCATGAAATGATTTTTCCATGACAACAACCTAATTTGTCTTCCCTTCTAACATTCTAAAATTGAGGAAGTGTTTTCTGATCTTAACTATAATGTGGTTACCCTCTTACCATAATATCAGGGCTTGGTCATAGTTGACATAAACATAGTAGTTCTGAAAGAGACATAGGATGGTCTTTAGTGTCGTTCAAAAAAAAAATCATGTTAGACAAGGTTTCTGAGCAAAAGATACGTATTTTATTATTTCAGTTTATGTCACTGTACTAAATAGACAACCTTTAAGGCTTTCTAATCCTTCCTTAGAGCTTGTTTCTTCTGTAATAGAAGCTAAACTACTTGAGAGATAGTAATTCCAGAATCTAACTGGTTTTACTTATCAGTTCAACCTTCTGAGATAAAGAGTAGGAGCTATTGAGTGAAGGGAGAAATAATTGGAGACACCAGTAACTTATTACATGGGGGGGTTGGAAGAATAGGTGATATTTTCTTTTGTGACGTCTGTATTTTAGGCATGTAAGGTTGAAAATACCGTATTTGTTTTCTTAAGGATTGCAGAGTGTGCTTTGTGTGCAGTTACGGATATTCTGCACATTTAATAGCTGCACCACTGATGAAGACTGGCTTGCCAATAGCTGTCTCTATTCTTAGTGATATTAGTCAATCATTGCATAGTTACCTGGAGCAAAAGCTTACAATACAGTTTTTTAATTTAAGTTAGTTTAAAAATCAAGTTTTTAAAGTGTGTCTTTAACCCAGTGTGTCTTGGAAGTAGGTTTTAAATTGACTGTCACATACGTAATGTAAAATTTGACTTCCCATTTCAACAATGGCTTGTAGCACTTGGATCAGAAATACTAAGCTGATTTTAAAATTTTATAAAATAAAGTCACCTGTGCTAAGATTAGTAGGCTTTCTGTACCTCATAAACTTCCAGAGTGCTGCATAAGGAAAAGAAATAAGAACATGCCTGTGGTAAGTCTGCATTTCTTAGTTTATAGTTTCTAAGTATAAATCTTTAGGTGTTAATAATCTTGAATTTATGATTTTAAAGGTATATCTGTGGAATACTTTTCTTGAGTGAACACGAAACTGTGTATGTGAAAGAAAATGGAATTTTATGTACTGCAAACTCAAAGTCCAGATTATCTCTATATTGCATAGTTTCTCTCCTCACTCCCCTCCCCCCTTCCCCCCCCCCTTGTTTAAAGGATGTAGAGCCTAAACACTTGGTAGATTAATAGATGTAGAGCTGTGGAGGATGTGCATTTGGAATCTGGGTAGCTGCAATTTAGTAAAAGAATATATTTATTTACACTTTACATTAATTTACAATTTTTATTTCAATTTTTTATGACAGTAATTATAGCTATGTAACATGATAACAGGAAAAAAAGGCATTTAGGTTATGCTTGTCAAACATTTTTCATATATGAACTTTTGTGTGCAACTGCAGTTGTTTGTTTTGTGGATGTTGCAGTTGAAAGCTAGCTTTTAAACTGTGGTTTATGTCAAAATTTTAAAATACAGCCACTAATTTTGAATTTCTCAGATTATTAGTATTCAGCCTACACAGTCCCCAAACTGAATTCTTGTTAAGAATACATGGGCATAAATATCTTGGCCAAATTTATATTGTAAGTCAGTGACAGAACAAGATTAGAATTCAAAACTTAAAACAAAGACAGAAAAAAAGTAAATAATAGAATTGGACTAGAATTTAGAGATCAGGACAGTATCGACTTAATATAACATCACAGCCAAGTACATGTCCCCTCTGTGAGAGGTGATGATGCTGATGTAGGCAGTGGCATAGATCAGCTGTTATTACCAGAAAAAAACCCAAATTCCAACAGAACAGAGTTGTAAGGATTATTCAGCCTAAACTGAGGATGTACTGAATGAGCTGTTATATGTTTTAGAAATTGTATACACAGAAATGTTCTATTATTCATGCAGGATTACAGCTGTTGATTATTTTTTTTTAGTACCTTGGACAAAGATATTTGAGAAAATTTTCTTTCTTTCTGAGTGTGTTACATTTCAGTAACATTACATGTTCGGTAGGGTATTTTTCATTATGTTTTTCCTCTTTATTTTCAGATGTCCCTTTTTTGTTTTCCATGCCCCACCTACTGCCCACAAGGGTCACCAAGTTCATTTTAACAGGTCTGCTCGCTATCTGTCCATCCGTCCACCCACCCAATATATATTTATACATATATTTTATATGTATAGGTTGGATGGCACTAAAATGAGGTCACCTGAATGATTGGTATCTCCATGAGACCCACATTTCCATCGTTCTGGGGCTTCAGTAAAGATGCTGGCGCTCTTGTTGGCTATCCCTGTTCTTTACATTTTTATCTGTCTCATACATTACATTCTTTGTCTTCAACCCCCAGAATTTTAAATTATCTGAAGGTTACTAGTATCTATGATGCAAATCATGAAGTAACAGAATTATCTTTATGTGACACATTGGGAATAATTTATCTGTGGTTAGACACGGTTTGATTGCCATCTATTTTTTAGGAAAAGAAACTATACAACAGTAGTGGTAAGTTTAGCTTTAGTAGTTTATGCTTTATATTTGTTACACTTCTGTTTGAAGCATTTGAAAATAGCACTCAGAATTGCCTTACAGTAGCAGTTTTCAATGAATTATTGTTAGAGATACTTCAGCTACCATAAACTGGAACTGATTAGACTTGTCTCTATGGAGAGAAAGAGCAGCAAACAGAAATCTAGTTCAAGGGACAATCTGTAAAGGTTTCTGTAGTTGTTCCAGTAAGAGTCATCTTCAGGTTTCGCTCAGCACCAGTGTCCTATTTGCCTCCTTTTAACATTTAATATTTTGAAACTTGAGTTATGGTGCACTAGTGATTTTGAAATCTTTTTTGTATGTTTAAATTATGCTATGCCTTCTCAGTGCAAGACTTAAAAGGGTTTGGGATGAGTCCTGCATTTTAAAGTATTGAGCTTCTTCCAGTGTTTTGACACAATTAATTTGGCTAAAGCAAACTACAATTAAACTATACTTCTAGGTAACTGCTGCCAAAAAAAGAGTGTATAGTGGAATCCATTTACAATGTGCTGTTGAAGCAATAACTCTGTGAAAAGAATAACATATGTTTGATTTCAGTAAACCTCTTCTTAAGGTTTTGTTTTTTTTTTTTTTAAAGGAGAATCTATGAAAGCTTATGCATGATGTTGTAATGAACCTGCTGGCACATTACTTAGGAGAAACAATTTTTTAACACAGTATATAGCTAGTAACATGTTGTACACCTTACAGTACTGGAAAAGTAAGTTGCATCAAAGACTAACATGCAAAACTAGTTGGATCTAGAAAATTGAGATGAAAAAAGGTATTTTTGTAAAAACAGATTGTCAGATGTAATAATGACTTTAAAATAACAAATTGGAAATAACAAATGGTATGAATTGTTATCCCTAATGATCCATATGAAGCTGACTGCGTTTCAATGGAAGATGTACCTTTGGTGCAACTTGGTATGATCATTCTGAAGTCCCACTCTCACAAATTTAGCTAGCAGAGTGGGTGACAATGTTCTAGTAAATTTTACCTGGTTTTCAGCGTGACTTTTGTTCATACTAATGTGGAGAGAAGGCAGTAATGTGGAGAGAAGGCAGATGATAAAGAACATATTCTTTCTGATGATTCTCTGTTTTCAAAGGAAAAAACCCTCTTTTGCTGAAAAGGTCCTGGCCAGTTCTAGTCATGAACAACCTAGCTTGGATGCTTTATGTGAACAGGAGGTAAGATCAGAAGCAACACCTGGGGAGCTGACTTTGCTTTAGTGGTAAATTCAGAGCTGGGAGGCACAGGAGAATTAAACAGACCAAAGACTGGTGTAAGTGGCTTCTAGTGTGACTTACTACTTTTATACTACATTTATAAATTTCCTTTACAGACTGATGACTTAGCTGGCAGTGACAGGAGGAGGAAAAGACTGTTTATATTGATTGCAGGATCATTATGAGCCATCAAGCATGATGTGGGGGTGAAAGATTTGTCTAACTGGTCTAAAAGGACATTTAGTGGGGATACAGAAACTTATATTGTCATTTCAAAAAGTTGCAGTGAAATGATATCTGGAATATGGATTGCAGTTCCGTTTGCTGATGTTCAGAGAGAGGAATTCAGTTGTAGCTACAAGGATAATTATAGTAGTAAAGCCTATTTCATCAAGAAACAGTCAAAGGCTGATGTGTTTAAAATCACAGAGCAGAAATTGCAGTACAATATGATTACCTGTTATAAAAACACTGGAGTGAATATCAAGGAGCCTGCAAAGCTGGCCAAGGAGGAAAACAATATAGACCCAGGATCAGATGGGTCTAAAATAATGGCCGTGAATAAATTAAGGTGAGAAAATTGGAAGGATTTCCAACTATTAGAAGAGAAAAATCTGAAACAAATTTCAAGTAGGAATAGTAAAATAACAGTACAGCAGTTTTATTAAAACAACTTTAATTAACAGTAACATCAAGGAAATACACTAGGAAGAAGTTTAGGCTGCTAAAGGATTTGTGTTACAAGGGTAAATGTAAGAAAGCCTCTATTTTACAAAGTCTTGAAGGCATAGGGGGCTGGACTTGATCTGTGGATCTAACACATCTAAAATACAAAGGCAATTTGCATTCCCTGTTGTACACTGTTTCCTATCCTTTATTAATTTTTGCGATCTTGCAGGACTTTAGCAGTGAGAATTAAGGTAGTGTAATGAGAATAATGAAATACTGCATGCTGCACATGACATAAAGAGAAAATTGGACTTGATGTAGCAAGTTGAGATTAGCTGAGTCTGTTTTTAATATTAAAGTGAAATTTATACACAAACCTACAATTTCAGAAGTAATGTATAATTCTCTTTGATTTCCTGGCTAGAGTAAAAAGATTAAATGGCTTTTTATGACTTTGCAACAGTAATAAAAAGCCTGATAATCCATTGTGCTAGGTAAGTCACTAGAGGAATCAGCCAACTGTTGTTCTTTCATCTGGTGCTTCCTTCAAGACAATGTCATTTGTTCAGAAAAATATACATGGCCTGTGTTAATACCAAGTGCTCCAATCAGCACTGGAGAAGTCTAGATGATTCACTTGGTAGCAAGTGGTCTTTTCCTGATGGGGTTCTCTCTTCTTCACAGAATACGCAACTTTTCTGTGTATTGGTGCGTGTTTTCCTTTGTTACAGGTGCTTCTTAAGGTTGGGGATTTTGATCCTTTAAGCCACAGCTTAATCAATGAGGACCTGGCCAAGAGCTCCTGAGGCAGGGGAAAGGAAAGGGGTTTGAAATGTAATTTCAGCATTTGACAATCGGTTTATCAGTCCTACTGGATTCTTCTGGAGGTCAAAGGGCAAGTGTACAGTAGTTGAAAATACAGTGACTTCTCTGGAAACAGTGGCACAAGCTGAACAAGAGGACTCTATGAGTGATGTGACAGAATTGTTGCGGGAGTCTATAGCCAGTTGATATTTCTAATAAGATCAGAGAATAGTTGGCATGTGAAGAGGTAGTCACTCGAACCTGGTGACCAGCCTGTTACTTAGCACAGAAAGCTGCGGCACTTGCAGGGACTTGTTAGGTTCATGAGTTTCACTGGTGATGGCAGTGACTGAACATCTGATTTAAAAACACCACCACAAATTTAGGAAGCACATTTTGTGCTTTTGCCTAAAAAAGGCACTTATAATAAATGAGCTCAGAATTGATAAATTCTGTGCATTTTATTTGCAAATTCATTTTGCGTGTAATGAATGCCTGTTTACTAGTGAGCAGCATAGTGAGTGCTGCTGAGTAACAACAGTTATTTTCCTGCATGTCTGTGGATTTTTCAGAGAGTGAGGAGTGTGTGTTTTTGTTTGTGTATAGTCATTGTAGAACACTATAAAATGGCAAGAGAAGCAAGGGTAATAACTACTTCAGCATTTTAATGTTATTCTTCAAAAATTACAGATTTTTAAACAGTATCTCCTTATGGTGGTGATCATGAAAGATGTATACTGTGGTGGAAACTAGAGAATTTGTACTTGCTCTGAAATTTGTACTACTCTTTAGCAAAAAAGGGTTTTGTACCCTTGTGTTCATCTTTGTGTACCAAGTCATAACACACCCTTTTAGGTAATATCTTGGTTAAAAAAAATGTTTACCATTCATCATGTGGGCTAAAGCCCATTTGGTATAAAGACCTTGAAATGTAAATATATCTTCATTACACATTTATTATAAAGAACATGTATTGTGTCATGGGCAATATTTCAGCTTTTCATCTTTGGTGTGGATTGTTGTGGATTTAAAAATCTCCATGAGACCAAAGAGAGCAAAAGAGATGAGAACTTTTATGGTAAACCCAGATACCACAGGACCTACGATAAAAGTGACAGTGCTGAAACAAAAAACAGATGTGAGACAGGGATAAGGAGATTATAGCATTGTAGTGATACAGATAGATTTTTTTTTGACATGGACCCTTCTTGATATATGTGCCTTTACAGCTTTTCCCGTCCTGTATTTAAAACTGGAATTAATTGAAACACTTTAAAGCTTAGTGTTAATAATGAGAAGTTTACCTGTAAGCATTGAAAATAATTTTTTAAACGCTTGGAAAGTCACGGTGTGAACTATCTACACTTACGTTAATTTTATAATTTCTGTTTTGCTGTTTTGTCACCTTATGATACGTGTGCAAAATGCATCCTCTACCTTTAAAGACATTGTATTGCAGCTATGCAGACAGGTTGCAGCTTGAGGTTTCATTATCTCAGATATGACATGTGCCCAAAGTGCCCTACAAAAGTTCTGACTTTTGAGTCTTTATCTTGGAGGTGTAAGTACTGATCATTATAAGCTATGGCCTTCATAGCCTAATGATACAAATTATACTGAAGCATGTTTGTCTAACTTCCAATAAGAACTAAGTCCATCACAAAGAATATATTAAACAGAACTGAGATATTTCTGCAGATGCCTTCCACATAAATTAAAAATACATCCTAAATATGAAAAGTTAGCCATGTAACTTAGGGTATTTATACTCTGTAAATGGCCAACATGTAGAATTTTCTGTGTCTTTATATCATAAAAGTGCAGTCTGCAGTTTAGAGATATACATTCTAATCTTAAGACTTTACTTTCTAATCTCAGATTTTTATCTAGGGAAAAGAAATGTAAGCTTCTCATCAAACAGGTTGGCACTATTTTGGACCACTTGGATGAGCAAGTTTTTGCGGAGCTGTGAGATTCTTGCAGAGCATATAGCCTGCCATATAGTTACCAACTTCCCAGTTGAAACTCAAATGCCTTTTCTTAGCTTAGCTGTATTTCAGCAAAACGCCACTGGAAGAACCCAAGACTTTCTACAAGATAGTTTGCATATCACCACGAACTAAATAACTAAAATTCAGAACGTGGAACTATCACAGGAAGCTTGTAGTCAGTGAGTTTGGAGCATGGCTATGAAACAGTATGTTGTTGGTGAGATATTCTTACCACCAAGTAAATTTGCTGCTTCTCCACCGCT
>NW_009258674.1:278398-313761 GCF_000687185.1 Egretta garzetta
CTCTTCAGTAAGTAGGAAACTGAAAGGTATAGAACCGTGTACAGGCCAGGTAAAAGGTTTTCTTTTCTAGGTCTGGCAGGAATAGCTTTCTCCACAATGAGATGCATTTTGGTTTTACTTGAAAAACTGTTCTATCTAAGTAAAGTTTTTTTAAAAAGTTAATGTAGCATTCATGTTGCAGAGCTAAAAAAAATAGTATGTCAGTTGAGCAAAAGTTAATGTTGCTGTTGGAACTTCATTTTGGCAGTGCTGCAATATTTGCTATCCTGAATTTTTTTTTTTTAAAGTTATGACTTAACTGCACGTATAATAAAATATACATGGTTTCTAGTGGAGCCGATTTAACTTTGTTTTGGAACTTTTAATTTATAAGCATAATTCAGAAAGGAAAGGGAAAAGTTGAAGTAGGATTAATAGACTTCCAAAGCATTTTTATGAAAAATGAAAAAGGGTTGAGGAATTAATCGTACCTGTATCTTGTCGCAATTCACCATATATAATATGATATGTCTTAAAATGGTTTTATTGAATGTTCCCTGGTAATCTTCAGAGTGTACTGAATTGATCTTAAAATGAAGTGATAGTTCATATGTTTCCATGTGGGCTTCATAAATATGAAACATTTTATGTATGTGACCTTTAATAAATATTCTTGAAGTATTGAAAAAAAGTCACAGAAGTGGCTACTAAATTGCTACATGTTACTGTTTTAGAAAATGTCTGATAAAATTACAGGTGATGTAATTTATATCCTCTAGACTAAAAGCTACCTTGAATATCTGTTGTCTTATGAAGGCAGTTGAAGCGTTAGGAAATTCTGCCTTGCACAGAGGCAAGATGCCAACAAGTAGCTGAATGGCAGTGCCTTATGTAAAGAAATGATTTCTTGTGCTTCACATCACCTGCAAGAAATACGGGCAGTCCAGCTGGCCATAAGGGGAGAGGCACACTTTGGCAGCGGAGGCAGGCAAGAAGTATTGCTGGTAAGAGCGTAAGAGGCTTAGAAGTGGAGGTTTTATTTTGAGAGTAGGTCTGGTAGTGGTGTGTGTTTGTAAGACGGGCATTTGTGGAGTGGGACGAAAGAACTGAGATGTGCAAAGGGACTTCAGACTGCAAGATGCAAGTTAATGTTCAGTTCAATGGGGAAAATATAGCTGTATCAAAGCAGCCTTTCTTGAGGTCCTAGTGAATGCCAACTTGAATAAAAATCAATAGGTATTTCACAAGCCTATCAGTTTCACAGTTGTGACTATATATCATCTTGCCTCAATTGCCTTGTTTCCAAGGTATGTTAAATTTGTCCCAGCTCTCAAGTGATATTTAGGAAGCTGTCAACCTTTTATGGATTGTGATATTACTAGTAAATATTTGATAACACTGAATCATTGCCAAAGCTATGAATCTGTTGGCTTCTTTGAGTTCTGGTTTGCTGAAGGACAGCACTGGACTTAATCAGCAATGTCCATAAGCTCTTGCAGTACAGGAATCACAAGAACAGTGTTTGTATGTTACTCATTATAAAGGGGAAAAAAGGGTGCTTTTTAAAAGAAATATCAAAGAAAGTGGAGTATAGAAGTCATGGGAAGTTAAATAACCCTCTGTCCACCCTTCAGTACGTTAGGATCTTAACAGATCCTTTTCCATATTTTTCTTATCATAATTTTTATTACCGGTCTTGATGTATTTTTGAGATCTCAGTCACTGTGGTTAGAAAAAGAAAGCTAACTAGTTTTACTTTTGTATTTTGTCAGCCTTTTTCATACTCCAGAACTTGAATGCTTCCTACATGGCAAATAACTCTTTAATAGTGCTTTTTGGCAAGTAGTCTTCTAAATGAGCAAATGAGAGGAGGAGGAATTGTTCTGCTTATTTCCACTACAGTTAAAGCCTATGCATACCATAAAGCTACTGGTACTAGTTCCCTACTGGAGTTCCCTGTAGGCTGTGAGCATAAAAACTATGTTTGCTCTGTTCTTATGTTCTTTCTTGCCATCTCCTACGCACTGTCAGTGGAGGGTACTGTACAGGGTGGACCTTTGTTCTGGCCCAGTCCAGTTATTCATATGTACTTAACATAGATGTGATTGTGTTCTTAATATTGTCAATTGGCAATTTTATCAGTGGTGCAGGTGATCAGCCAGTCTGGCAAAACAGGATGAAGACAACTTTGCCAGATGGAAAATTTCCTCGAGAAACAGGATGTTGAGATTTGAGAAGGGGAGATTCTGAAAAAATAACGCAATTTACATATTTCTGTTGAAAGATTTCCCTGTAAAAATCTCTTGAGAAATTAAAATATTTCAACTGTGGTCTCCAAACAGTAAAGGCACAAACACTAAAATCTATTTTAGGTACTTACATTCAGTAAAGATAACATCTGAAATAACTGGTAGCATCTTGTGATAGATCTCAAACTTGTTTTACAAAATAATTTATTGCACACACAACCTTATTAAAATATTTTTATTGTGGAGGTAGTCAATGATTATTTGTGGTCACTTCCTGAGTAGACTGTACTTTGTTTAGATATCATCCTGCACTGTGAAGACAGTTTAAAAATCATACCATATATTAGAATATTGGCAATTTAAGCAGCCCTTATACCAAATACTGCAGTAATTTCTCATAATGTGTTTATAGAGGTAGACTTAGGTCTAGAAAAGGAAATATTTTATTTCAGGCTAGGAAACATGAAAATTGGCATCTGAAGGAAATGCCAAACATCTTAAGGTTTGACTGGCAGTGATTAATGGGCAAATGGAAGTTTGAGGGATAACAACCACAGACCCTTTTGGTCTCCTTTACTTCATTTTCTTTTCAACAAATCAGATTGTGTTGGATTTGTGTCCTTTCTATGATGAACTTATGCTTCAATCTCCACTGTCAGTTTAAGAGATTCTTGCTCAGTTGAGTAAGGTTATGTAAATAACAGCACCTGTGCAAATGTGTCAGAATATGCAAACCCATCTCAATTTTGTATGCTTCACTGTTCTACTTAATTTGTATCTAACAAACAAAAATGAAAAAACCTTTTTGCATGTGCAACATCAGCTTCTTTTGATAAAAGTAGTCATCATCTTAAATATCATGAGAGCAGCATCCTATAGAGAATGATTTTCCTAAAGATTCAGGGTAGTGTGTGTCTTAAACCAGACTGGAAGCAAAGGAGTTTGGAAGAGTTTAAAAGCCACGGAAAAATTGTTTCTAGAGATCTTAAACTTGGGGGGCAGTACCTGAAGGTATGCTTCTAACTCAGTAGTCTCTGCGTAACAGTCTGAATATTTTTCCTCTATCAGGGCTGTAAGGTACGGCGTTGTGCAGATGTACTTCCTTAGGGTACAGTCCTACCATTAAAAAAAAATCCCAGAAAGGATTGGATTGAATGCTGTGTCGGCAGCTGAAAGCCAGTCAACGGAGAGAAACTGAATCTCTCCCGTTCGTGACTTCTCTTAACAGCACAATGGAGTGAGCAGGTAGATAGAGAAAACCCATGTACAATGTGTATGCTGTGTGCGCGAAGCCTGGAAATGCAGTTAATTGAAGACAGAAGTTTCTGGCACTTACAAATTGTTTCTTCAGCCTTCAGCAATGAACATACTTAAAGGTGGAAAGCTGTAGTGTGTTTGAATAGCAAGAACATGTGAAGTTCTTACCCTATTATTTATGCAGTTTGAAAAGTTGTTTGAGCTTGCTTTATAGCTGGAAACTATTTCTTTTTGTTGTGTTTCAGCTGAAGTTAGGTCCTGATAGTATTGTTAGAATCGTGATAGTAAATTTAATTTGGTTTTTAATCTGATTTTAATTTTTAAAATCATGGAGGAAAAGCTTCTTTAGAGTGGGATACTGATACGCAAATTAAAGATTTTGCCTCTTTAGTCAAGAATAAATCTTCAGTTCTGGGACATTTTACAGATAGTACAAAGTCTAAGATTACCAGAATGTGTTTCAACACTAGTAAGTATTGAACCAGCAAACAAGAATTGTCTTTTGCACTGTACGTTGAAGAAAACCTTTCATTTTCACACTGCAGATGACATTAATATTTTGGTGCTGATAGTTGTAATATGCTTATTAAACTATATGTACATTTTCTAGATCTGATAGGGATGCATTTTTCCTATGACATTGCTACTTGCCTTGGGCAGTATGGTGGGAGCACGAAGCAGCACAGTTTCATCCAGCCTGTCCTTGCACACTGTGTGCATCTGCTTCGGACAGGACAGCGGAGAGACTCTATTTCCATTTATTACTGAAATCTAGGTTTAAGATGCTGGTTGAATGAATGAAGAGACAAAAGAGTAGCGAGAAAACAGGAAAGGTGTAACACAGTGGGAGTTTACTTCAGGTGAGAATTAGGAAATTTTGAATCTACTGCTCATTTAGGGGAACACACTGTTATTAGGTGTGTTTGTGTCCCTGCAAGCATGCAGCTGGTAGTAATAACCTGCAAGAGGGGGAGAGGTATGTAACTCTGTACGGATGGCCTCTGTGGGATGACACTGGAGACTGCCCTGTGTCAGCCACAGCCAGTTCCAGCGGGCTCCGACGGACCTGCCACAGGGCACAGCTGAGCCCCTCCGCCAAGATGGCAATGCCCCTGGGAAAAGGAGAGAGTAAAATGCCGCCGATTAGTATGAGGAATAAGGAAAAAAAGTGAGAGAAACATCCCTGAAGACTCCAAGGGTAGAGGAGGAGGAGGAAGAGGAGGTGGTGCTCCAGGCACCAGAGCTGATATGCCCAATGCAGGTCCTCCATGGCCAGAGGATGTGGGCATGCCCTTGAAGGACACTGCAGGCCATGGAGAGCCTATGCTGGAGCAGGCTTATCCTGAAGGACTGCAGCCTGTGGAGAGGGAGGAAGGGTAAAGTGTGAGGAGGAGGGAGCAGCAGAGAGAAACTGTTATGTGTCGACCGTACTGCCCATTCCTCACCTGCCCTGTGCCACTCAGGGTGTAAGGGGAAGTGTTGTTTTCATTTGTTTTTGTTTCTCACTATCCAAATCTGCTTTAATTGGCAATAAATTAAATTAATTTTCTGCAAGTCAAGTTTTATTTGCCCATGATGGTGATAGCAAAGTGATCTCCCTGTCCTTATCTTGACCCACGAGCTTTTTTTTTAAATCCTATTTTCTCCCCCTGTCCTGTTGGGGAGGGGGATAGGAGAGCAGCTGGGTGGGTGTCTGGCATCTGGCCAAGGTCAACAACCACAGTGGTGAATTGTTTAGTGAATCAAAATTTCACTTTGACATGTCAAGCTGCAGGATTAGAAACTGCTACTATATAAATGGTAAATTGTAGACCACTGAGACTCGTCCTTTGGAGCTGGCAAACTACTTTGTTTAAAAAAGTAAAAAAGCCTTAATGTTCTGACATTTCTTCGAAGTCTGTATTATGTCGTCTGCATTTATTACTGCATTTCAATGAATCTTTCTATTGAAAACGATACAACATATTGGCAAAATGCTATTTCATAACTGTCATGTGGTATGTAAAGTCTCCTTTTTGACACAATATTGTCTGTACCCCATCTCTTCTCTGGGATATTAAAATGGGAATGGCTTAACCTCTGACTATAGTACACACTTATGGATATTATTCTGTCATCCTGTTTTTTTGTGATAATGATAGCAATGGACATATATTTCTTCTTTTCTTACTTCTCAATTCCTGCAATTAGGAAAACATTCATTTTTGTTAAATTATTTTGCTGCCTTGTTTGTATAAATTTTGCAAGAAAAAATATTATGTTCAAAATCTGCATTGTTTCAACTTCGAATGATAACAAGCTGCCACTCTGAATTGGTATGCAAGGAAGAGGATATAGGAGTTTGAAGAAGTCTTTGCCAATCTTGACATTCCCTGGTGTATACCTAGTGTCTAGTAACTATATGCATAGGTGGTCTTCACAAATTTGCTTCACTTTTATGTTTGTGTAACTTCTCATGGTAATATAATTTTATTAGAAACAGTAGACTTGAAGTTTTTATAGGATACATGACAGAATGTCAAATCTTTATATGTCCTCCAAATAGGGAAAAAAAAATCTAAAATTGCTGTCCTTTTAGGAAAGAAATGCTGGGCAGAAAAGATTAGCAAAAGTGTTATTCATAGATGTTAGAAATAAGATGGCATAGCAGTTTCTGTTATGGGATGGAATTGCCTACAATATTCAGATATTTTTCATTCTTCATCTCTCATCTGTGGTATTTCCAATTGGATGTAAGCAAAAAAACCCCAGCTTTCATATTTCAGAAGAATTCTGATCTGCCTACTTTTTGTGATTATTGGCATATTTCAGAGGTAACTCTTTTAGGTAAGACAAAAGGTTGGTTTTCATTCAGGGCTAATGTTTCCACATGACTTTTTTTTGTGTGTGTTTGTTTTAGGAAAGTGAAAAGTCTTGTTACGATGTGAATGTATGTTGTGGAAAGCTTTCATTTGTGAGGGCAAGTGTCCATTTCAGAGTGTCCATATTTAGTCCCATGTAATGCTTTACATGCTCATTTGATGAAGTCTCCCCTGTACTTAAGGTCTCATAAGGTAAATAAAACACAGAGCAAGTACCCAGTTCATCCTTACTTAGGAGGTCTGAGGAGTGTTTTGCCAAATTGCACAGGTTGCCTTGTGCTTCAACTCTGCTGAGTTGTATGTGTGCTACATTTAAGTTTTGTTTTATTTCAGGTTAAGAAACTTGAAAATGCAGTGATACATGAATGCAGGGAGAAGAATGGCATGTTATCTTATGTTTGCAAGACATAAGCCCACCATCCTGGTAGCCTTTTCAGTTGGAGCTGTGAGCAGCGCTACCCCAGATGCATATTATTTTTCTACATTTTTTAAATCTTTGTTTTGCTGTGCATTTTCATGACACGGAGGTTTTGCCATTTGAACTGTCTGAAGCATGTATTTGGCTGGCATCCAGTGTCTAAAAACACGTTGAAACTGTGGTGCTTTAATGCATAGCTTTGATTTTCTCTGCTTTATGTGTTTAGTTTTATGGTAGAAAATCTTCTTCTAATGATTATGAAAAAATAAGGGCATGGTTGGCAAGGATATAGCTTCATTTCCACTTTTCTACCTGTGAAATTGTCCAAGAGATGGAGAAATAGTCATGTTTTTTTCAAAAGCAGTCAAAATTATCACAGAGATTATTTTGTTATCCAGATTTTCTGAGAATTACCCATTTGTGTGTGTGTGTGTGTGTGTGTGTGTGTGTCTATATATATAACTGAGGTTAATTTTATTCAATAAACTTCACATCAATGTTCAGTTCTTCAACTTCTGAATTCAGGAGACTGGTAATAATTTTTGGAGTTCTCTACCAAGGGATTAGCCTTCAGTTTATGCAAGGAACTGGAAGAAAACATAAAGTGTCAGTGGTCCTAGCACAGCTTCTCAGTATGTCTAGTTGGAAATCTGAAGAACAGCATCTTAAAGCCCTGGTTTCATTTTGCAGCAAAGAGAATGAAGACAGAAAAAATATGGTTGAGTCTTTGTTCAAGGTGGACTAAGGCCTTGGTTTTTGTAGGTGGACAGGGGATACCTGCAGCACCACCTGATGGGCTTCTATTCCTGTTCTATATCCAGAGTTTATCAGCATCTTTCATAGGCTAAATAATGATTAAAAAAAAAAATCTAGGCCTGAATGAAATTCAGCATTAGACATAAAAATCAAATAAGAAATAGTTTATGCATTTTTCTAGAACTATGCTTTTAAATAAAATTTCATTTAACCTCACTTACAGTTTATATTAGAAAAATTAATTGTTATGTGAAGGTAACATTATTCAAGATCTATAGATATGGTATCTGGTACGTGTACGGAAAGTACTAGCAATACGTAAGTAGCTAATCTTCTAAATGTGTAACATTTAAAGCTCATGATGAAGATAATCTGACCTAAAAAGTAAGTGCAAAAGGGAAACGGAACAGCCAAACAAACCTGGCTACTCTTATGTTTCTGTACAATGTTAATGATGACCTTTCAGCATCTGTTCAGCATTCTGCAGCTAGTGTAGCTGATTGAAAAATTAAATAGATGTATTCACATTTATTTAATGCGATTGTGCAGAGAGATTTTGTTGGGTTTTTTTCCTTTTTAAAGTAGTGCCCACTTATGTTTGAAATAAATTGTATCTTGTACTGCCTATAAAATTTTATTTTGTTTTCTTCCTTGGATCAGAATTTCTTTTTGATGATTTATCCATATGTCAGGCAGGATATCCACTGTGATAATGGCATCTACATAATTCCAGAAGAATCAAAATTATTTTCTATTTCTCTCCATTAATACTACATGGAAACATACAGAAGAGCTCTTGGTTTCTCTTAGCCAGATGTACCACATTGTTTTCTTTCTGTAGCAAAACTGTTTAATAGGTTTTTAAGTTTAGAGAATGAGAAAGTTAACTGTCAGTCTTGCTGATGACATTTTCTAGGAGGAAAAAACACCACAAAACCTTGCCATCTCCAGCTTTACTCTTGATAGAAACTTGTATGTGTTGGCAGCTTAGCAATTTGAGCTGAGTTAGATTTGTATGGTATTTATATAAATATGTTTTATAGTATTCTTTTTAACTTTGGTCACACTCTTGTAATATTAGATATACATCTGGTGTGTTAGCTTTTTATGTATGTTTGTGTGCATAAGTAAATTGGGCAGGGAGGGAGGAAGCTAACAAACTAAATGACTGTATCAGAATGTTTTCCTGTTTCAGCTGCTGGCAACCAAGGAGGGATTGCTGCCTTTTTTTATATTTTTATTTTTTTTAATTTGAAAAAGTGTAAAAGGAGTGTCACAAGATGCATTTTCCAGCTTCATAGTTGTTCAGGATGTATTTTTTTGCCCTAAATTAAATATAGTTATCTAAAAATGTGACAATACACTCAGTAATAAAACTAGTGTATAGACTTTTCTGTACATGCTGTACATATTTAAATGACCCCATGGGTCTCCCAAAGCAAACTTTTAACATTCCAGATCTTTTACCGTGCATCTGCTACTGGCACATAGCCACCCACCCACACAGATTTAGTTTAAATAAATGAAATTTATTCTAGTTTACTTAAGTAAAAAGACTTGTAAAATATAAAGGTAGTCACCTTGCTGGTAAGGTTACTAAAATGAAGGGTTTTCTTAAATAGAGTTTTGTGGATTTTTTTCTTCTGTAGGACTGTGCACAATTTCATACTTTCTTAAATTCTTATCTTATGTGTTCCTTTTGTTTTCCTTTGCAGATGGGATTTATACAGATTAATGAGGACTTCATATTTATTGAGCCACTCAATCGCACTTTGGCTGTGACAGGTCATGCACACAGGGTGTACAGACGAAAAAGGTCCATAGAGGAGAAAATTGCTGAAAAGCCAGCTTCTCAGAATCAGTACTGTGGTATTGTTACAGGTAATATACAAATCTCACTGAAAAGATCTAACGTAGCAGATGTATTTTTAAGATATGTAGACAGTAGTTAAAAACAACCCCCAATAAAAGCATATCTGATTATTCCTTTAGCAGTAACTTATGGTGGACTTTGAGGTGGCATGCTGAGGCTGCCGTTTCGCTTGTCCAAAGAAGGAACTGTCCAATGAGGAATAGACTCTGCTTCTTAATGTCCAGTTATATTTGAAAGTAGAAAACTTTGGGTCATTTTTTTACTTCAACTTAATAATTACAACCTATTTCTTGTCCCGCTCTGTCTTTGTAGTTGATTCATTATTTACTATGTGCAGTGCTTGTATTTAATATTCTGTTTTAAAACATCAGCACAGTTCATCCCAGTTTCAGTTAGTAAAAAGTCTTGAACTTCCAAATGGGTCCAGCACTGAATTGAAATTACTTTTATAACAGTGTTCTTGTTCTGTGATTGATACTTCAAGAACTGTATGAAGCAATCCTAATGCATCTTCCTCAATGGTAAGTTGTAGAAGTTGTTGAAGTGTTTTCAACAAAAATTTGGCACATAGTGGTGACTTAATAATTTTCAATGGAGAGAAGAAATATGTGAAAGATGTCATTTTATTGTTCCTGCTTCAACTCCTCTTCTTCAAAGGTTAGAGGACATCTCAGTCTTTTGACCTCAGCGTGAACTGAGGGTGTTTTCAATGTTGTTGTGAGAATTTTTTTTTTTCCCAGGACGTAAACCAGAATGAGTGCGCATTTACAGGCATTTTTTCTATGTCTCCTAATACTGTATAAGTAAGATACTGACAAAGTGGAAAGAAATAGCAGAAGTGCACTGGTATGACTAGGGAGCTGGATTATATGACATCTGAGGCAAGGCAGAAGGAACTGGGTTATTTCAAACAGGTGAAGAAAGGTAATGGAAGGATGCAGCTGTAGCCTTCTGGTGCCTAAGGGGCTGCAGAGAGAAGATGAAGCCAGACCTCCCTTAGAGGTATGGTATGACAGAATGAAAGACAACAGTTGTAACTTGCATTCAAGGAAATTTCAATTTCAGCAAGAATTCGTAGCACTGGAAGAGATTTCCTAGAGAGGCTGTGGAGTCTGCATCCTCAGACATTTGCAAAACATAGCTGGAAATGTCTCTAAGGGAGCTGATCTTTGACACTTGTCCTGACTGGAGCAGGACCTTCGCCTAGCTGACCTCTGGAGATCCTTTCCAGCCTAAACTTTTCTGTGGCTGTGTGGTTCTGACTGAACATTTATACTGCTCTGTCAATTTTATGTGGTTACAGAATAAATGTGGCAGGGTTTTTTTTCCATTTTGGAAGTATCGTTTTTATAATTAAGCATCTATCCACAGGTTGAAATCAAAGATGTATTAGCAAAGGAAGGCTCTTTTGTAGTTGTTAAGAGGGACTAAGTAACTGGCATGTAACTTCCTCCAGCAAGCTGTATATTTCTCTTCTGAGCATTGTATTACATTGCCACTGCTTATCTAAAAGTGAAATTTTCTATATTAGCAAAAGTCGCTCACATAAAGGAAAGCTGGTTATTCTTCCTTATTAGTGGTAAGTGATTTAGAGCATGCATGCATGCATGTGTTTGGGAGTGATAAAAAGAGAGAAAACAAAAAGCATGCATGACGTGCACTGGGAAAGGGGAGAGAGGCATCTGATAAATAGCAAACTATGATGTGTATGCAGTGTATGTGTAAGCAGTTAGCTAGTATCACCAAAACATTCATGGTATGGGCACAGACTTATAGATGGGTTGAAACAACAAAAATAAGCCTTTACAGCAATATTTGAGAATTGTAAGTCAAATCTTAAACTAAGTAGATCAATGAAACAAAGATAAAACAAATGACTATACGGGGGTCTCTTGATACTCTCAGGCTATGCACAGCTGCCTTTGGTAGAGTTGTAACTGTGTGACACAGAGAAACACTGAGAAATTGTCTTGGCAATATGTCAACTTCTCAACAATATGAACCTATCTTGCAACAGGATCCCTTGCTTCTACAGTACTCGTGTCAGAATAGGTGCTCTGGGACAGGTATTTACACTGCTGGTTTTGAGCCAAATTTATCTCAAAAACTGGCTACCTATCAAGCAAATGTGTATTGCCAGTGATGAACTGTAATTATTAGAAGGAATGAATGTCTGTGCTGGAGGTGTTGAAGGATCACTATTGGAAATAATAGCTTTTCATGCAGAACTAGAAGAGGCAATCAAAGAAGGTATTGTTTGATGTCCGTTACTGTTGTGGGCTGGACTGAAAGATGCTACACAGCCAAACTCGTTTGGAGAGAACAAAGAACTTGTTTTTGTGAATGGGGTGGATTTTTCTTATTAATTAGGGGAGGGAGAGAATTGTACCAACAGAAGCAGATGCTTTCTGGATTTGTGAGAGTGTGCGTGCATATCCTTTTGTTGAATGTGTGTGTGATTTATTTACATATGTGAGCCAGTTGCATATACGCCGATCTCACACTCCACACTTTTCTTTAGCATGTGACCCATGAAACCTTTCAAAGCAACCAGTTCACAAGTGTGTTACAGAGAAAATGTGAGAAAGGGAGTTGCTGTTAGAGCTAAGGGCCGCATTGGAAAGCTAAGCTCTTTTCCTTCTTCCTAATCTGAAGCACTTGTTCCAGGCTAAGTTGTTTGTACAGTAAACCTAATTCATGGTAAAAGCATGAGGCACTTGGGAGAAAACAAAAATAGTTATCTTCCTTTTCACACAGAGTAGTGAGTGAGAGCTCTTATCCAGGATACAGCAGATCTGAATTTTGAATCCCTTCTGTATTTGGGAGACTGCAAGCATCCTCTTTTACTTCTCAGTTCTGGTGATAAATATACTGTTCCGAGTTATGAGCATATTGTGCTTCTCCTCTTAGGGTGATGCCATTTTGCAGGAAAAAGCCTGAAGTTTGACATTATGGAATGTAGCCTGGGCAGTCAGCTGGGAGAGCTTTGTTGATTCTTGCTCTACAGCCTGTTTCCAGGTGATAATCATGAAATAAAATTGCATAAACAATCTTGGTCATAGATCTAGATCTATGAGATTGCACTAGGTGGAGGCTGGTACTGCCTGAGGTATTGGTTTCCATTCCTTGGGTCAGAAACAAGTTGTCACTCTGCATTAAGACCTTTTAATCCCTACCCAAACTGTAGTGGAGGTATAGCTTGTGGCTTCCTAAACTCCTGAATATTCCCTGCCTATCCAGAATACTGCAATTTCTGAATGGCTAGGGTACCCATCTTCTTCTCCCTGGGAAAAGAAAGCCTGGGAGTGGTGGTGATTGCTCTGTAGTCTGGGTGTCATGCAGATGTACTCAGGGAATGCTCTTGTGCCTGAGGACTTTTAAGTGTCCAGGAGTCCTGCAGTCATAACCTGTTCTTCATGTTGGCTCAGATACTTTATGCAACCTGTGGTTATAGTAGCTGGATTTTCAGCTCTTCTAGTTTTTTGGGGGTGATTTTTTATTGCTTTGTTAACACTTCTTGTTATTTTCTCTTAATTGGCTATTGAGTGTCAGATGTACTTGCTGCAGTATTTCTAGCTTTCCTTTCAGTCAACTGAGTTTAAGTAATAAATTTATATGGAACCTTCATATTTTCCATAGTTGCACAAAACAGAAGTCTTATCACACTCCTGTAGCATTTATTTTTTATTTTGGCAGTGTAATTACTTTTAAGATTAATTTATGCATCCTTAATCTGAAGAAGCTGTTTTTTCAGTTACTCTGACTTTCATCATGTTAGCATGAGCATTATTGATGTGGGCATGTTTTCTTGAAGGAGTTATTATCTCTTACACACGTTGCCTTCAATAATAAGCAATTCTTTGGAGTTTTTACTTATTTATGCGTATATAAAGAAACAAGTGGTTTTGCCTAAAGCCTGTTTTGCCTGTTATCTGGCAGTAATCATGGTGGTTGTTTGAATACTACTGGGACCAAAATTACTAATTCGATTTATTTAAAAGTCTTGGGGAAGAGCTAACATTTTCAGACAAATGACATGTCATGTGTTGAGGAATTCTGCCACCAATTTGGAAAAGGTTGGCTGGCCAAGAAGAGATTGTCCTGTGGTTTGTGAATCCAGCAGATATCTGAGGCAAATGAGGGGTTTGCAGCCAGCTTGTCTCCAGGGCTGTACAGTCTTCTCATCCAATACAATCCCAAAAGACAGAGGTTTCAACAGTTTATGGGACTGCAGTGACCTTAGTGTTTAGCACAATACTGTATTTTATTGTGAGATGCTTACTGTCAATTCTGAACAAAAATGCACCACTAGCTACAACTCTTAGAGAGGTGTGTTAGCAGACTTCTCTGAAGAGCCATGCTAACATTAAATTTAAAGTTTTAAACCACTACTTGCTGTTTTTTATGAAGAAGTGAACAATGAATAAACTGTATTGCTGGAAACTGCTCTAAAATCAATCACTGCTCCTAGGAGGAAGGCAGATTGACCAGATGGCTCATGAGAAATCTTTTTTAACCCAAACGAGTTTACTATTTAAACTTGGATCTATAGCCTACTCTTGCAGCACTAGATGCTTGCATGGTAAGTCATAGTTGTATAGCTTGTAGGGTGTGGGGGTTTTGGCACAAATCCTGACACTGAAGTTTCATTAAAAATTATTCTCAAAAGAGTGACGAAAACACACGTAATGTTTTATTAACTGGGCTGTAGATCCGCCGTTAACAAACATAGGTAAAGCTAGAGGCTAGCTGTACATATAAGGCTAAGCAAGTGTCTGAAAGATCAAAATGAGAGAGTTAAAATTAATTTTAGACAGCTTATGAATTTATAAGTTGTTTCTACTTCTAGACAATCAAAACACCAAATATTTATTTCTGGAGAATATATACTTTTTTCTTTTAGTAAATATTATGCTTATCAGTGTTGGTAAGTCTTACATTGTCACCAGTTGTGCAGCAACGAGCAAGCCCTTCTAAAACTTAGTGGGATGGACTAAATAATTTACATATATAAACTTTAAGAAATGGCTACAGAAAAAGATAGACAACCTTTTTTAAAGCACAGATACTTTATACTTTTTACAGTGAAAAGTATATATCTACATTATATTTAAATGAAATCTCTATTACACATACATTTATATTAAATCACATATCCTTCTTCCACTGGCAACTTATATTTTAAAGCTAGTGTGTTCAGTGACCTTTAAGGCATATTTTTAACACTTTCCTGAAGAGTGACTTATTTTTTTGAGAGTAGTCATGTGTTATAAAATGAACTACAGGAACTTTCCTATTAGAGATGAGACTGATTAATTGCAAGACATTTCCTCAGAATTTTTGAATATTTGATTGTTTCCAGAACATGTGTTTATAATTGTCATCTCAAGCATCACTTTTGTTGTAAACAGAGAGCCCAATATTCTGCTGTGGAAGCTGGAAAAAATTTCACTTGATTTCAGTGACTTCAATGAGATCAGTACCAGAAGTTTTATGCCCTCTCAAGGGGATCTAACAGAACTTGGCTATTACAACAGGGAGTTTCATTTTAAATTTTGTTTTAAATTAAATTATTTTAAATATCATTGCTAACTACTGTATGCATATCTGACCACCTTCTGGCTTCAACTGTTTCTGGGTAATTAATTTTTCTTTTTCTATATGTACGGTAGTAGTAGTGGGGATTTTGTCGTGGTTTTGGAGGGAAAACTTAAAATTAACAAGAGCAGTAATGTCTAGCTTACCATAAATGTGTTATGTTTTCTATTTGGAGCTTTTTTCAGGTTTAGAAGGCTGTCTCCAGGGTTTGGTTTTGTTCTTTTACTTTACCTGCTTATAATGACAGCAGCACTGACTTTGAAGTCATGTTAGTAATACTTCCCTTTTTTGTTTCCAAGAGACCTATATCCTACATATTGTTCTCCATTTTCTTAATATTGCGTTTGTGGCAAATCTATAAGATAGTTACATCAAGGTGTTTTCTCTGTGATTTGTGAAGATGGGCAGATAACAATTCTTCAAACTCAATTTTTCTGTCAAACCTAACATGTTTTCTCCCGCAAACCAAGCTAGGAGGCACATAGTCTTTCATAAATATGTTAAGTGAAAGGATGCAAAGAATCTGACTAACTTTATTTGAGCAGCTGGATAAGATTCCAGTTTTCTTGGTCTGAACTAACATTTATATGTAGTGCAGGCCTTCAGGCTGAGCCTTAGCATTGGCAGTGCTAAATAAGCATGTATTAGAGTTCACAGGTATTACATTCCACATAATCAGTTATACTATAATCACAGGTAGAAAATCCTAAAAGTACTGTAGAGCTAGTTTGAAGGATGAGTTTGTCAAGCAATGTCTTACGTTGCAGATAAAAGAAAATCCAAGAATCAAAAAGTATCAGAAAGTGGAAGAGGAAAACGATACTCGTACAAATTACCTCAGGAGTACAATATAGAAACTGTTGTGGTGGCAGATCCAGCTATGGTTTCATATCATGGAACAGACGCTGCCAGAAGATTTATTCTAACCATCTTGAACATGGTAAGAAATGTAAAATTAATTTTGGCATTTTGCCGACAATGCATGCACTGTGGGCATTGCTCCTTTTAAATATTTTTAAATATTCTGTCTGAGCACCTGTAAGGGACAGTAAGTACATGACCATCAGCAGGCTGTCAAGACTTACTCCATATGTTTCGCAGCATAAAACCATGGTGCTGCAAACTTGTCAGTACTGTCTGACCTTGTATCTTGAGCAATGAAACCGGAAAGGGAAAGCTGAACAAGATGATTCTTTGGTTAGAAACCCATGATGTTATTCGGAAGGCTGGGATATTGGGTGATTTCTCATGATCCATGCTTGTTATGAAGAGATGACGTTGTTGAGAAGGATTGTGTGATCATTAGAGGCTGGAAAAGACCAGAGCAATGCACTTGGACAATTACATCCACCCCAGCTCCATCTGGAGCTGCAGTGCACTCATCTGGTGCATAAAGCAATGAAAACTAGCATCTGTAATGTACAAGGGAAGATTGTTCTAAAGGAGCATAAGCTGAAGAATAAATAAAAACTTGTAACTATTCTGAATAGGAAGAGTTATTGCCATGTCCTGGCTCAGACCACTTGGGCCATGATCCTGGATTTAACTGAATAGAAATTTTCATGTGAATAGTATTATATGCATGTGTAAGTACTCGGAGAAATAGGCTACAGGTTATAAAGTAGTCATGGCCATTGGGGGGGAAAAGGTCTTTTTGTGCTCCTGGAATGAATACTAAGCTCTGTTTTCCCTTCAGCAGACCAACACAGTACATTAGCTTAATCTTCTGTTCAAATTATGGAAAATGAAAGCAGTCACAGTAGAGTGTAAGAAATTTTTGAGGTTCTTTGAGGTTCTGTTTTTTTTAGTCTAGAGTGTGTTGTGTGCAATACAAGCACATATTTTTATTTACTGTTTTTTATCTTAGGTTTTTAACCTTTTCCAGCACAAGAGCCTTGGACTACAAGTAAATCTTCGAGTGACTAAACTTGTCCTCCTTCATGAGACTCCAGTAAGTATCTACGATCTTTGTCTTAGCCTGTAGAGGGTAATGCTCCTTAGTTTGTTGCTCCATGAAGGCTTGCAATATTCACCAACTTTAATGGCTGACAAATTGTCTCAGTTAGCTTTTGTGCATTATTTAGTTATTTACACTGCTGGGCAGCCCCAGTAAAGATTAAGCCTCTCCTACTTTATGTGCTGCACATACTGAGATTTTTCTGTGCTTGCAGTTGGAAGTCAGTCAAAGTGTCCTTGTGGAAATCATCTAGTTCTTAAGAAAATCTGCTTGTGCTCTGCTTTTTGTGCGTTTGTATAGCTCAATGAAAAATCATCTCCTTCAAACCCAGTGGAAAGTAGGAGGAAAACTGATGTTCTTTGTCAGGTAATCTCTAGATGAACAAAGGGTGCGATGATATAGGACTATTCTTTCATTGCACCTTTCAGGCATCATCTCAAATCCCATTTGTTCTTCCTGGAAAAAGACTAGTCAGCTGATACTTTGACTGAGATTTTCTATTAACCTATGGTTTGTATATTGTATTTCAGGACAATGTCGATTTGTTTGCTTGCTGTTTCTGCAAAATATTATGGAAATCCTTTCGTATTTTAGTTAGCTCGTAAGAAAAAGGGATTTGCTTATCCATGTTTCTAATTTTAAAATATTATATTTCTGCAGTGTTCAAGAAAGTATTTCTTTTTTTAGTGTCCTCTCAGCCAGTGGAGAAGTCTCATTTCATGTTCAAATTCTGCATATTCACTTCATTAATCTTTTTTTTCACTATGGATAGCAAAAAATCAGCAAATGAATGAGGCAAGGGTTCAGGTGAACAAATCCACTGAATACCTTCCAGTGCACTGTCTTTATCTGTGTCTTTAACATAAGAAAAAGATGATTGCTGCTCCTGAAGTTCAAGTCATTCTGCTGTGAACATATTGTGCCATAAAAAGGAGAATATTTTTGCTAACTCAGTCAAAAAATCTTCTTAATTCTATTTATGGAATCATAATTCTAATAAAATGAATTGTTTTTTATTTCCAGGCAGATATGTATATTGGACATCATGGGGAAAAAATGCTTGAAAGCTTTTGTAAGTGGCAACATGAAGAATTTGGGAAGAAGAATGATATACACTTAGAAATGTCAACAAGCTGGGGAGAAGACATGTCTTCAGTTGATGCAGCCATACTGATCACAAGGTAAAACACTGAAAGATGAGCATTTAAAAATAGCTAGTGGCATAATGTGAACATAGATCAAAGAAACTGATAGATGACCAACACAGTTAGGATTTAGTGTTGTAATGAGGAAAAGTGCAACTTGAGGCTTCTTTCCAGAACTCAAAGAAAGTGGTAAAGTGGTGGTAGAAATGGTTCATAATGCAAGAGTTCTCTGATGGTAAACATGTGAAATGACAGACAGGTCACTCTTCTGTTTCTTCTTTGGCTGTATAGCTAAGGCTGTAGGTTGGATGCCTCTCTTCATGTGCTTTCATTTAAAAGGGGCAGCACCCACAGACCTGTAGACACTTTCATTCAAAACACAAAAGCATATTTAGACTATTCAGAGCTGGATCAGCATGACACTAGGCACATTACAGAGTTGTGCTTCCCTCTAATGGATCTAGAACTAGTATGTTTCATTGTGTGCTGAAGGTACTTCATTTACACAGTATGCCTCCAGCTCACCTCTTTCCTCCCAAGCAGATGCTCTCATGGTTTAAGCTGTAAGTGGTGCTTAGGGGGATTCGTCTTGATGTTTAGACAAGATACAGCCATTATCCAAAGAAAACGACAGAATAATAGTTCAGCTGCTCTAGGCTTAGGGCTTAGTCCTATTTTTAAGGTGGACCTTGGACTGGATGACCTTCGGAGTTCCCTTCCAAAGAAAATTCTTGTGACTGGATATACTGGAATACCATTGTGCTGTCCCATGCTAGCTGGCAATGTGGTATCCTAAAACCATGTGTAATCTTTAAACTTATGTGTAGCCTTATACCATTTATTCACGGTAATGTCACTAGGAGCTATATGCATTTTTTTAAATTAGTTTACATTTGACTGCTACAATATCTATAAGATATTTCAGTTTTCTGAAGCAGAAAAATGCTTCCCTAAGTTTCCCTGTTTTGGAGAGCCAGTCACATACTGGAAGCAGAAAATGGTCAGGGGTGACAGCTTTGTTGCTACTTCTGCTGTTTAGTCCCTTACCTTTTCTTAGAAAAGCCCACACTCATCTCTTCTTACCCTATGCCATCCAATTCTACTTGTGTTTTTCTGTTTTATGGGTTGTTGGGGCTTTGAGTGGGCAGATTAGTTTTTGTTACACATTTGTCCATTAGCTAAGCAGCAGTCCTTCACACAGGTTCCTTTGAACTACCATGGAAGGGATGAGAAATAATGTTCTCTGTAAGAAATTTCCATTAACTCACCAGAAAACATACTTGGGATGACAGAATGGAAAGAAATTTTTCAGATTGAGACCCATGACTGATTTTAATAGCAGTGAGTGTGTTGGTGGGGGAGGAGTCTAGATGGAGAAGGAAAGGTGTGAGTAGTAGGAAGGAGTGAACTTGGACCAAGGCATAAATGGTGGCTGAGTGTCATGCATGGCATTGGGTTGATGAGCATAGCTAAAGGGGAACAGACCTTCTTACATCTAGTTGTACTTTGTGACTGTCCAAGGATAATCGAGCAATTGCATACTGCTTGGTTGCTAGAAACATGGGGCTATTGAGTGGCCCCTCACCTATCCCCTGGCTCTCTGATTTGAGGCAGCAGAAGCAGTCAGCACTACCTGCAGCAGCAGCAGCAGCTTGAGGGACCATCGAACCCTCCAAGCCTGCATCTGCCAGGAGAATGAATCTAGCACTGCGTTCTTTAGCTGGTGAGATGTAGCTCTCAGGTTGTAGGATGCTGTGAAATAAAGCATATAACACCTCTTTCCTCTCTTTCTTTTTTTCATCTTCACCTCAACCATCCTTTATGGGAAGAGACAGAAGAGTTCTGAACTGATGCAAGTGAGATGTTAGTTAAGCAGTTGAGAAGCAGTGGTCTGCAGATGTCTTTAGCATCCATTGTGTTTGGCCAGAGGGCTTTTTGAATTTCATGCAGCATTTCTAAATGGTAAAAAAAGCTTTCGGAAAGTCTAATCATATGTTAAGACATGCTTTGTAATTATGGTATTTTGATTTGCATTGCCTACAATTTTTTACCTGTCAGTTTTAATATGTTTTTTGGAGTAAATTTGTGATCAGTGTTAAGGAAATCAAAGTAGAGAGCCGCGAAGTGATTGGTTGGATATCAGATAGTAAGTCAGTGCTGCAGCCAGAAATTAAAGATCTGTTCTTCTGATATTTTTATTTTTTCAGTGGAATTATTCACTGGACTATACTGCCTCCCATCTCAGAGCTGCTTTAGCTGATAGTAAATCACACCAGTGTGGTTTGCTGACTGTGGGAATGTTTTGCTAATCCAGGCTCCCTCTGCACATCATCAGGTTTATGGTATAGCTAACCCCATGTGTGACTCCACTTGTGTTTTGTTAATTCAGAGTCTCATTCTGTTTTGCAAACACAGAACAATCTCCTTTGTCACAACTTCCAAACAGCTTTGGACAGCAGACCTGCTTTATTGAGAGAAATCATTTTGTTGAGACAGATGAACAACATCTGCTTGATATTTTTAAAGTAAAAATGTATAGTTTTGGTTATCTTAACACATTCTGTGGCAGACCTCCTAAAATTTCGCACACCTCCTTTTTTGTCTCACATGATCATAGAACAGCAAGAGTACTTTGAAAAAGCTTTCCTGTGCTTTCACATGCCAGTTGCGTCTAGTAACCAAAAGTTAGAAATGAAGTATTGAGTATTCCGCAGAGCTAATTTTTAATGCCAAACTAAAAAGACCATGATGTGTATGTAACATTCAACAGTCAAAGAGCCATCATGGCCTCTTCATGAAAAAGGGGGTCTTATTTTTGCATTTGTTACATGCAGCAGAAAGCAAAACCAGCTTCTCCCCACGACTTTCTCTGCTGCCCAAGTAGGCCGTATGATACACATGAATCTGCTGCCAATTTGTGCATTTCACTTTACTGTAGTCCTATTTCAGCCTGTGAGTTTTTGTTTAGTTTCCCTTTAAATTGGCTTATTGTGATGAAGTAATGTCCTGCTTAAAATGTGGTGCTATAAAATAAAAGGAAGACAGAAAAAAAAAAAGTTTGAATAGTGTATTTAGAAAAGATCCCCAGGGAGGTTATGTATAAGGAGAATGTGAGAATTAAGACAGAAATTGTTTTAAGGACTCTCCTGATAAAACTGTCCGATTCACAGTTATAAATTAGCACTATTACTTTAGAGATATATGTATCACGAAGTACTTTATACCACAGCACATCAATGTCCTCCTTGCCTTTTAAGTTACAGAGTGCAAGTGCACAAAGATAAGCCCCAATTTCGGTGACTGCTGAGGTTGTATTACCAGTTGCTATCTGCATAGGTTGTCCGGCCTGAATGAGGTAGCAAAAAGTAAGGCAGGAAAAGGCCCGTGGCATCCACGGTTACTCTATGATGATACTTGCCTCTAGTGCAATCAAGGTAATGGAAGCTTCTAAGTGTATTAAAAAAAAAAAAAAGATACAAGAATGAGGCAGAATCTACCATCATTTAAAAATTATACGTCATGCTGCATTTCCAGTACATAGGCCAATCAGTGTCACAGTGTTTTTTGAAAAACACGTAAATATGAAAATAATAATTAAAAAAAATCAAGTTCTGTATTCTCCTTCTCAGAATTGCCATTTTCACATGTGCTTGTGGTAGAAAGTAGATCTCTGATTCTCCTAATATTCAGCAGATAGATGGTCATACTCCATGTTCACAGTGTACATCAGCTGTTTATTCATATTGATCTGCAGTATCTGAAATCTCTTTGCTCTGGGTGATATATTACTGAAAGAGCGCTGCGAGGCATTTTCACTGTAAGAAAAGGCCTCATTCTATGAAAGTAGACAATGGCATAAAGAACACTTAGATTTGCTAAATAGTGTTTCATTTCCAGTTGTTCCAACCCTCCAGAACTCTCCCCAAAGCCTGGACAAGAATTTCTTAAGCGTTGCTATTACCTTCCAATGCACACAAGAAGTGCAGTTCTTTTACTGACTTTGCTTTTTACTTCCTTTCTGATGATAATAGTTTGAACCAAAAATACCTCTTCAAGAAAGTCAGAGATGGAAGACTGCAAATGACCCCTGGACAGAAAATAGCATTACAGGGTCACCCAAGAGGTTGCAGTGTTTGGCAGTCCAAAATTGTTGAAATGTAAAGGGATAGGGATTGGGTTAGTAAGCTGCCACTGCTGTCCTTAAACTTCTGGTGAAATCTGGCTCTGGAAAAATGAGTTCTTGCAAGAGCATGGTGAGAGAGAAAATTATTCTTAACTTTGTCTTCATATTGGTATTTTTTAATCACTGTAATTTCAACACTGCAAATGCTCCTATTTTTTTTTTTTTTTTTTTGCAAAATTTTACAGTGTTTACTGTTTTTCTTTTGACAACAGCAGCAGACATCAAGGGAGTTCGTGAGAATCTCACATGTCCTTACTACTAATTATTTACTAATAGGATTGCAGATGCAGAAGGAAGCATGGAAATTTGAGACCATCAAATGTGTCTTTTTTTTTAAAACCACAATCTCCTTTATTTATTACTTTAATTTTGAGACGTATTTTTATCTTGTGTATTTTAAAAATGCCAGTAATTTAAAGTCATCACATGCTGTTTGGTTTGGTTTAGGTTTTTTCTTACCTAAGTTCAAGGTGTTTGAGTCTGTGAAGTGGTAATGCTTGTAACAATACATGTCAGGAAAATCTGCATGAATTTACCTGTTTCTGTCAGCTTGTTCTTTTGAGATTTAGTACTCAGGCCACATATGTTCTGTTCACTCGTAGAGATCTGTTACATAGCATTACATGGACCTAAACTGAATTTTAATTGTCTGATTATCTTGTGCGAGTCCATAATATTACATTCAGTCATATTTACATTTTATTTTTCTGGTGAGTAAGAAAGCTAGATTGTCTTGAGACAAAGATTTAATAGAAGTGTGTTCTGAAGTTGACCATTGCCACAGTTACTAGCAGAATGGACAGATGTGTCTTACTTCTAATTTTTGTTACTTCAGCTTTCAACCATGGATCTCTTTGTACCCTTTGCTGCTAAAGAGCTGTTAGAAAGCTCCTTCCTATGTAAATACTTGTAGGCTGTGCTCAAGTCACAATTCATCTTTCTCTTAGATTAATTTAGAGAGGTTTTTAAGCCTGTTTCTCAGACATGTAATCATTCTCTCAGCTCTTTCCAGACCTTTTCCTATTTTCCAAGTTGTTTTTTGAAGCGTAAGTGCCAAAATTGGACACAGTAGTGTGTGAAAGGTTGTACTGGTGCCACGTCTGATATTTTCCTGCATCTTTGTCCAAGGATACTGTTCTCTCCTACTGCTTGTTTTCAAATGCTCACCTCTTCTTCTTCTTGTCATGCTGTTGCCATATGTGATCAAGTTTGGGGGTCCAGTTTTGGCTACATTAAAATAAAACTTACTCAGATGAGTCCTCTTTAAAAATTGATTTGTCTTCATTCGTCATTTAATTTTAACACTTTACCAATAGCTCTCTCTTACTTTCTTCCACATCATTGTTTAATGCTAATGTTGAGTCTAGATTCTGTTGGACTCCATTGAAAAACATCTTCGTTGGCTTCCGAACATGTCTATCTCTGTTTTGACATGTTAGCTACACATTCAATTCAGTTGTTGCTTCACTTATCACACTTCAGAGCTGTTACTTTTTAGTTTGGCTGAAACATGAACTTTAGAAGAAGGCCATTTATATTATACTTTTTCATCTCAGTTCAAGTTTACAGAGCCTAAATGATCTGTTAACTAATTAAAATATTTAAATATAGCATTTCTTGATTTGATAAAATACACTGTTCAGTGCATACTGGTGCATTTAAGGTTTACCCTCAAAATACTAAACAGTTTCTGAAGTAGCATCTACGATTAGTAACATTGTCCATTTGTCTAAATTCCCAACTGAATAGTAAATGTGTAATTTTTCTTGTGGTTTGTTAACTCCAAAATCAGGTTGTTTGGTTTTTTTTAAAATGCATTTATTAGTTAGTCTTTATGTGCTTAGTTTATATGTGTGAATCATTTCAAAATGTCCTATAACATGAAGAGACAAGAATATCTGTAGTGTTGTCATAGAGTCATAGAATAGTTTAGTTTGAAAAAGACCTTTAAGATCATCAAGTCCAACCATTAACCTAACCCTGCCATCCCACCACTAAACCATGTCCCAAGCACCTCGTCTACCCGTCTTTTTAATACCTCCAGGGATGGGGACTCGACCACTTCCCTGGGCCGCCCATTCCAGTGCCTGACAACCTTTTCTGTGAATAAATTTCTCCTAATGTCTGGTAAGACTTGTGCTCCAGACTGCTCACCAGCTTTGTTGCTCTCCTCTGGACATGGTCCAGCAATGCAATGTCTTTCTTGTAGTGAGAGGCCCAAATCTGTACTCAGTATTCAAGGTGCAGGCTCACCAGCACCGAGTACAGGGGCACGATCACTTCCCTACTGCTGCTGGCCACACTATTCCTGATACAAGCCAGGATGTCAGTGGCCTTCTTGGACACCTGGGCACACTGCTGGCTCATATTCAGCTGGCTGTCAACCAGTACCCCCAGGTCTTTTTCCGCCAGACAGCTTTCCATCCACTCTTCCCCAAGCCTTTAGCGTTGCACAGGGTTGTTGTGACCCAAGTGCAGGACCCGAAACTTGTCCTTGTTGAACCTCATACAGTTGGCCTCCACCCATGGATCCAGCCTGTCCAGGTCCCTTTGCAGAGCCCTCCTCCCCTCGAGCAGATTGACACTCCCACCCAGTTTGGTGTCATCTGCAAACTTGCTGAGGGTCGTTATTCACTTAGCACAATGCAAACAAATGCATTTGCAATGTGATGATAATGTTATTTATTTGCCACAGGGGCCCTAACTATTCTTTATAAAATCCTTATGATTTGAAAAACTTATTTATTCGGCAGCAAAGCTTAAATATATCTTAAAAACTTGTAAATCCTAGAATCAATGACAACTGCAGGAGTTAGACTGCAGTTTCAAGCCTACACTACTTTTTTTAAAGTTATGAACATTAGAGAAGGTACAAAATTGAAAGTAGGGTGAAAGCCAGAATGAAGATTTGGTAGACTGGTTAAATCCATTACCTGTTCTTTTCTCTGCCTTCTTTTCTCTGATCTAGCATATGGAAGGAAGTGTTAAACCAGCTTGGATAAGAAATAGGTCTTTTGACTAGTGTGCCTAAACAAGTGTTTTATTCATCTGAAATGAGAAATTGGTGCAAAGTGTTCATAAAATGTGTCTGGATGCTTCTTTAGTCTTCCTCTTCCGTCTTCTGTTGTGCATCCCATCCACACATCAGGATTTATTTTAACAAAGGTAATGTAACAAGACACTTTATATTTAGAAATTGGATCATTTTGTCTTTTTTTACTGTGAAGGCCCTTCATAATGCTACGTGTATTCAATTAAAAATGAACAAACTAAACATAATTTTCTGAAACAATGCATTAGCGATTACCCATTCTTGCTCAGAATTCTTTGCTAGGGTTATCCAACTCGTTCAAGCTCGGAATTCAGTCTTAAATCTCATGAAAGCTCCTCTTTTCTTTCACTTGAATAAGGACCTGTTTTCCTTTCCATGTGCATACAAAGTAAGCATTTAGACTAATGGAAGTAGTGTTCTGGATACTGGTTAGAAAGGGACTTCAGTGTGCTTTAACTAGTTCCTTGCTTTCATTGTTAGACTCGGTTACTAACTTGTGCCACAAAAGCTTCTATATGCATTAATGGTAATGTTAATACCTTTGCTCTATTTTGCTAAGAGAAGGGAGGAAAAGAACAAAGGCAAATAATCTCAGTGGCTTTCCTGAGGGCTTTGTAGTGTGCTTATTGCTCTATTTTATACCTTCTCTTACTTGGAGGAGTCGGTATTCTCTCTCATGTTTTGTGTAAGTTTCAGTATGCCAATTCCATATATATATATATATATATAGTGTAGAGCTGTATATATATGTGTGTGTTATATGCGCACACAGGAACAGAGTTACAATATGATGGAATATTTAAGTTACTGTGTGGGAATTGGAGAATGATTTCTGTGAGAGTCATTGGTAGGTCTAGCTAGAGCTGTAAATCTTTACTAAGGAGCCTAGTCTCAAATGTATGTAATGCATTCATATTCTTGGAAATTAAAGGAGGTATTACATTCTTTCAATGTAAATCAGGAACTAAGAATGGTTTATAGCCCTTCCTTCTTGCCAAATCACAGCAGTACTGTTTCCCCCAAGTCTCATAATGAAACTCTGGATACATAGCATAACCATCGTCAGAGTCAGCCAAGAACAAAAAGCAAAACAAAAACAGCTCAGTAAGTGTATGAGAAGAAAGCTATTACATAAGCAGAAATATTGGATATTGGCAGTTTTAAAATGTCAGATGGTATTCTTGTACATTCGAAGGTATGCTCTCTTGTAACTTTTCTTGTTACATCAGTTAATATTTATGGTAGTTGTATGAGTGTGTGTGGAAGAAAATCTATGTCCTTAGATTGTCTTTACACATGTTCTCTTGCTTCACCACAACTCCCATATTTCTAATCGTTCTGTCATGTTGCTTAACAAGACAATAAGTCCCTTGTGTCACATAGCATAGAACAAAGAATTGTGTTACAACCCAGTGTATTAATGCAATTTGTTGCAGGTTTGAAAAAATAAAAGAACTTCCTTCTGCATCTGATTATAGTTTCTTGTTCACCACCTTTGGCTCAATTTCCAGGGCTCTTCGAAGTGGATTCCCAGAATTTCTGTATCAGATTATTTGCAAGATTTGTTTCTAGCACTGTTGTTCTGCTTTTGTACTCTGTAATTATCTGGCAATGGTGACTGGAGAATCAAAAGCTATATAACCCCCTGTCTCTGGCTGTGTGGCCTTTAACAAGTGTCAGAAATTTGCCAGCCTCTTGAGATTGCTTTTGGGCCTAAATCGCTCTGTGGGAATAGTCTGTGGGAAACAAACAAACAAAACCCTCTTGGAGTAGTTACATCTGTAAAAATGGTAAGTATCACTAGTTTACTCTCTCATCTCAAGCACCAGCCAATTCCTGCATTTTGCTCTGGGAAAATTAGTATTTCTGTATGTGTGAATCTTTATCTGTATCATTCTATGTGTTTATCTGTATAGCTTCATAGACAGGATATAAAAATGAAATCCCTCTGGCCCATGTGGTCCCTCTCTAAAAATAGAAACAGTTACCCTGTGGTACGGCTAAAGAACAGAAACTCCTTTATTTGAGTACATGTCGGAATGAAGTTTGGGTGACCAGGTTGCATTTTGCTTAGATGTTTTATGTGGGGGTTGTTTGTTGTTTGTTCTCCATTGATTCCTTCCCCTCCTCCCCAGTTCATGCATACCTCAGCAGCCCAATTTTTACTTAGAAAAAAATAGCATGAGTTGTAAACGCTCCAGCAAAAAGAAGCTTTTCCTTTGCTCTTTTTCATACCTCGGTTATGTGTCTTTAAGAATAGGTAAAACAGGTGTGAAATTAACATGAATCCCAAGCAGATGCTGTTTAACATGGAGATGAAATATTTATTTGACCTCATGCAATTGAGTAGTCTTATTTATAGAGCTATGGCTGTACTAAAATGTATGTTGGTGATAGGATAGCCTACTCCCAGTGAGTTATTTTCTAAGTCTTCCGCTAGTAAAATAGGATGCCTTAGCAGAAATGCTTCTCCAGAATATATTCCTATTAGTCATTTTAACCATTGACTTTTTAGCACAAAATTTTTCTGTCTCTGCTCTAAATGCTGGATTACAATGCTGCTTTTGGACCTGATATTAAGCACTGAAGACACTTTAATTTCAAATGAAAGAAAGACTAACTTCAGACTTGTTACATTTTGAGATACTTGCATGGGAAAAAACCCCCAGAAATTAGGTACAATGCAATTTAACTATATGGTACATGTTTTGTCACCTGACTACTCCTAAATCTGTTCTGAGAATAAACTGAAGTTTAAGTGTTCTCTGTAATCCTGGCCTTTGCTTCCCCATGCTCCCTGTTGAGATAATGGTGTTCTGTATTTATTCATTGAGCCATACAAAATATTTGTAAATAGGTCACACAGTTGTTAACCAGTCTGGCAGCTTGGCTTGCTTAACATTTTTCTTTTGCCCCCCAATTCTAGGAAGGATTTCTGTGTACATAAAGACGAACCATGTGATACTGTTGGTAAGTAAACAAATGTAAGAGACTGTGTGTATAAATCACTTCATAAAATAAACGTTACATAAATAGAGATGTGAAGCTAAAAGCTCACAACAGCATCCGTGATGGATGGATAGCTGCAACTAGCTAAAATGCAAAACACATCTCAATGCCACTAAGACTTTGTTAGATTCGAGTATGGTCCTAGCAAAATAATATGCTTAAGTGCAATATTTCTGTCTCTTTCATAGAGCAAAACTTTTAAAAGTTTTTTTCTTTTTAATCTCACTGACAGTTTAATACCAAATCATTTTAATGTTCTTAGTTCAGAATATGAAGCTAAACAAATGTGTTTATGATTATTTTTTATGCAATGGATTTAACTTTGATGAGAATAGACCTGTGATGTTAAAAACAAAGTTTCTGTAAGAATATAATATAACATAGTAGGGTAATACAGTGTTTATGAACTATATAACTTCTGAAGTGTACACGATGTGAATTATTATGCAAGGCACCTTCTGACATCTTCATTTAAAGTGAGTGCTAGCTGCATCCAGTTTTTCTATCAAAAGTCATTAATTTAGTTCACACCCTTTTGGGAAGACAGTCTTTCAGTGTAAAGGTCTGGTGGAAAAGGTAGCAAAAGGTAGCAATTGTTCTGTTCAGTCATAATTCTGGGTAAAAACAGACTATGACACTAAATGAAGAATGTCATGGAATGTTTTTACCCTAAAATTTCTTTTGACTAATAGAAGTCTTGAACAGTTCTATATGTAAATACAAGTATTCAGAACCTAAATTGGTTCAGTAAGATTAAGACGATAGTTATTGTCATGCTTATACTCCCTCTCAGGTAGGAGAGAAGTAGAAATTTTTATTTTTTTCCTGTTTAATATCCGTGGCAAAGGTTTGAGGAAGATTCTCATGTAAACTGTATTATCTCACTACTTGCTAATCTTTTTTTTTTTACTGCTGTATCATCCCAAGTCTATGTGAGCATGTCTGTGGGGTGGATATCAATAAAGAATCCTCCTAAACGAAGAATGGAATGTTTCTCACAGTGGATAGTGGTTAAGAATTTGTAATGTTCTCCCACTAATTGATATCTTGGTCTTAGGTGAATTTTGTATGAGTGTTTGGTGCTCAGTTGTGTTTTCTTTTGTCTTGTAAGTGGAAAAATGTTTCCTTCCAGCTGAAAAAGGAAGCAATGTGACAAGAAGTCTTTAGCATCTTATGCTGATCTAAGCTAAAAATCAAATCTGGAGTACTTCCAGTATATCTAAATCAGGATAGGCTGCTGTCTGGATTTCACAGATGAAGTGAATGTATTCAAGGATTTTCCCTGAAAAATATTTCCTCCTTGGTTGAATCTTGGAGGTAATAGAATGATTATTTATCTCTGAATTTGTCCATGGAATTATAAGTGAGATAAGTTTGAACTGACTCAAGTATCAGTCATTCACATATCTGTGATGAAGAAGCTTGGCTGAAACTTGAAAATGAGGCAGTGCATTAATCGTAAGTGCACAGGAAGTAACAGGTTTGCAGCTTTAATATAGTGATAAGGAAAATGAAGGAGAGGCCTTGGCTGTCTAATTTGACATTTTGTGGAACATCTGTTGCAGGCTATCCAACTCTGTGTATTGTTGTTTAGAGTTTCCTTCAGGACTTGAAACATAGTTCATATGTGTAGTTCTTTCCATATGGCTACAACTGTGCTACAAAAGCTAAGGTCATTGATTTCCTGTTGTTCCATCAGTTATTATATGAATGTAGTCATTAGTTTTCCAGATGAATACAGCACCTTTCCATAAATTCAATGTATCATTTCTTCCACGCACATTTACAGTACTGTGGGTCCCATGCTCACTTTTTAAAAGATAATGTCTTTCCGAAGATCATGTCCACTATCACCTGTGAACTGCTCTAAGGAAGACTGTTCAGAAAACTAGGGAGGACTTGGTGCGTTTCTCCTGGAAAGAATTTTTAAATAGTCTTACTAGCATGGATATATTATGTCAGTATTTTTATGATTGCGGGTTTATATGCAAAATTGTTGAACGTACATGTAGGAAGATGGTGGTTTCATTTTGGCATCTTTTCTTTTGCTTTTGCCTTCACTAGGAAAACCCAAAGGATGATTTGTAGTCTTAGATTATGTCATGAGTAAAGGTTTGCTGAAAGGTAGGGAAGAGGAGTTTGATCTTGCTATAGATCTTCATGCAACATGTTTATAGGCAAAAGAAGACAGCACATTCCAGGGATGTTTCACATGCTATAGAATTTGCCAGAGAAAGCAGATGAGAAATGCTAATGTAGTATCAACTGTACACTTCCCAGCTGTCCAGAGCTTGACCGTCCTTCCCCCCAAAAGCCCCCAAAAGAATACACCACAATACAGGTTTTGGTCTAGCATAAAGACAAGGCAATTCTCTGTGAAATGTTAACACAACCACACATGTGCGTGGTGATCAAGGTGATCTTTGTAGCACATTACACAATCCAGAAATGAAAGTTGTGAGACAGGATCATTTACAGGACGGACCTCATTATTGGAAAGGGTTGTCATGTCGGATCATAGTTCTTCCCGGTGATGGATACTAAACAGACAATACTGGATTTATTGTTTATTCATTAAATGCCAAGACTCACAGTTTTCAGACTGGTCATGAATACCCACTTAAGCCAGATGCAGTAAGTGCCAGTATTCTGTTATATAGACAAAGTTTTAATGTATTTACGTGGCAAATAACACATTTTGCTATGCTTCTGGTCTTGTTCTACTCAAAGTACAGAGCTTATGCACTGTTCAGTTAGTACTTTTTTCATTGTCTCTTAAAATAACGGAGTGATTTATATGAAGATTTAATGGATTAAAGGTAACATTAACCAAGAACTCTGTTAACCAGAATAAAATGTTTACTCAAAATCAAAAACGTGTCAAAACTCTCTAGAAATATGTAATTTCATTCTTGATTTTGAAACAAAATCCATGGTGCCAATCTTTCAAATATTCCTGCACAAAAGCATTTGAGGTGGACAAATACAAGAATTTTTTTCCATAATGATAGAAAATGTATTTTGGAATGTTTGTGAGATTTTTACATTCTTACTCAGGAAAAAAACCTGTGACTCTCTTGGTCATCAAGCACAAAATGTATTAACACTTCATATTTGATATTTTTAAAAAGTAGGCAGAACTAGAAGAATTAGTTCTGGAATTTTACTCAATTTCCCAAAGTGTGTTGAAGTTTAGAACGTCTTTGTTTTATGCTTTTCAGAGCTATCATAAGTATTATACTATTCCTAGAAGTGTTTGGAAAGCTCTGCTGTAGCCAGGGGAGTTGTGCGGCTACTTTCTTACTGCACAATGTAAATCCAGAGTAACTCAAATGCAGGCCTGCCTTGATTAATCTCACGTTTCTGTAAAACAATAAGCTAAAGTCTCATGCGGTATCAGTCAGCCCAGGTCAACTGATTTCAGCTAAGCTATTCTGGTTTCAGCACTGTCAGTTGTCAGAGCCCCCATGAAATTCCTTCTGGGTGGAGAACCACGAGACAATTGTTTTAGGCTCAGAATCGACAAGACCCAAATGTTCTTAAGCTTCCTCTGGTTGATTGGCTGCAGCACTCTTTTTATTTTTTTCCCCTGCTGTTATGCTCAAGTGTATGCTCCCTGTCTCTCCTATTCCTGCACAGAAGTGAGATCCTGTTGCTCTGACACTGATTCTCACAAGCTCTTCTGTGGCTGATAGAGAGGTTTCAGACCTTGCTTTACTGTACATTAGGGACATACTATGGCTAAAACAAAGGGTTTGTCTGGGAGTGGAAGAATATAAAGAAGTTTATATACAAATTAAATTTACTTTACCTAATGAGAAAAATGGTTTTGATGTGTAGTTGTGCATGATTTTTCCCCAGAAGACAGCTGGTTCTTGGGATCATAGCATTTCTGTCTTCCAAAGAGGTTTTGTTAGCTTAACCAAAGGGACCTATCTTTTTAATTTGTGGCGATTTGGAGTGTTATTCTTTTTCTTGTGCTGTAGATAGGTAAAATTAGGAGTGTAGATGTCTCAATGAATTTACATAATATGTAGAAGTAGTTCAGTTGTCAATTTTCAGAAAGCTAAGCCTCTACTAAAAGAATTAGCATGTAATGCAAACTGGAGTCTAATATATGCTGCACTCTTCTTGTGCATGCATCTTCTAGGATATCATATTTAAGTAAGTAAAAGGAGCAATGATTCATAGGGCAACTCATTAGGTGATTATTGCACAAACCTTACTACCAGCATAGAGAAATCAACAGATATTTTCTGACTGCATTCAAGGATTAGGCTAACAAATAAACACAGGAAGACTATTTCTTGAAGCAAGTGTTTGCACATTCCAATTTCTCTTCCTTTGTCCACCTGTCCACTGTAGCATTTGAGATTTTGAGTCTCTGAGAAATACTTCTTTTAGATTACATATGTTGCTTGCTGCTAGCTAATGTCTTCTGTGGAAGCACTATAATAGAGAGCTCTTAGTGTGAAATGTTACAGGCATGGGCAGATTATAAAATGATGCTCGTCTTGTGCTGGCATCAGTTTGGAGCCTCATTGATCTGCAGGACCTGAGGTAATGACTGTTTTGAAAAGAGGCTGTGTCCTTTCTGGGACTGCCCTGCTTGGAGGCTGCTCAGTGCTTTGGTTTAGTATCCCTCTGCCTCCTTTTCCAGTCTTTCCTTGTGCAGGCAAAGTGACTCAGCAAGTCTCAGCACAAACATGCAGTTGTGTTTACTGGAAATTGTGATTGTTTACTTAATTAGCTGTAAAATTTTGTTTGTGGCTTCCATGAAGCTCACTATTTGCATCAAAGCTGTGTGTTCAATTGATGAGTAGGTTCTAGCAGGGTGCTTGAGAGCTTCTGATGCCCTGGAAGTGTTCATGGATGCATAGTGCTGTTCTTGCAGCAGTACCATCTCAAAATGGTTTTCAGAAGGTGTAGGAATGAGCATGATTGCTACAGATGGAAATACTGGCACGCTGAGTGACCCACACAAGATCAATGAATTATCAAGTGAGAGAATCAGAAAGGGAACCCATCATGTTCCTCCTCTCTGTTCAGCCTATTACATTGTCTGCAATCTAAAGTGTTGGTATGCTGTCATATCACTGTAAGTTTTAAAGCTCCAAGTAAATTTGTCCTTAAAGAACATGTAGAACTTGAAAATCATTTGCAGACAAAAAAAAATCTTCTATTCCACTATTTCAAAGCCGTTGTGTTAATAGTACTATCCTATAGTAAATATTGCTTGCAGTTCCTGCTGGTAATTGTTTTTTTTTCTAAATCTTTATTGAAGATAGACCATTCCAGATACCAGACACTAAGCACTTTAATCCTTGTATTATCCCTTGTCTTATCCTATCTGATTTTTCAGGTAATGTCTTCTCTCATCCTTCGTCAAAAATCTGCAGGTGTAAAACACATGTGCTCTGTAAAATGTTGTGACCATAGTTACTGTTTTGAAAGATTTACGACAGCTAGTAAAATGTCCTAGTAACAATGATTGCAACAAAATGGAAAACAAAAAAGTAGTATTCTAGATTCAGTTACCCTAAGCCTTTTACTGCACTCAGTTAAAATATATGCCTTTGTCAAAGGAAGGTCAGGAATTTTCTCGGCATGTATAAATTGAGTTCCGTTTGACCTAATATGTCAGAATTATGAGTAATTTCAGAGATAGTTTTTGGCTTAAATAGAATTATTTCAGATGATTGTTTCAATACTGTCTTCTTACTACAGAAGGGTGAGGCTTCTTTTTTTTAAATACATCTCTGGCTGATACACCTATATTGTTCTGCACAAACATATTTCCTTTAAAGCTGATACCATTTGCTTATACTCTTAGTTCTGGTTGAAATTCCCATGTAATAGGGTGTTTCAGGAATAGTAAATGGAGCTTTTCTGATACTTTATGAAAGACAGGGTTTCCAATGTTTCATTGACATCAGAGGAGTGTAAGTGCAATGTTGTGATTGTGGTCTCCTGGAGAGAAGGTAGCTAAATTCTGTTTTCAAAAAATATTTTATATGTTATGATATCACAAAAGAGCAGGGTTTCCTTAAAAAAAAAAACACAACAACAACATGATACTGTTCCATTTGATCCTGTACTTTTGGATACCATTTTCAGTTAAAACATCAGCTGTAAGAACATGCTTCCCAAAAACATGCCTCCATCTAAGCTGTTTACTAGAAAGCATTTTCCAATAAAATGCTGATATTGCAATCTCTAACAGAACTCCCTTAAAAACTCTTGTCAGATTGTTATAGGGGGATGGTACAAATATAGTATATTATAAATTTCTAACTCTGGTAACAGCTAGTGTTGCAGAGAGAAAAACAACAGTGGAAAATTGAGGCGCCATCAGGTCTTCATTCTGTTGCAAAGGGTCTAAATAGCATGGATACAAATAATGACTGGTAAGGAATCAGACAAACATCTACACAATAAAGACCACAAAACAAAATGAAGTGAAAGAACACGTCTTCCATCCAACTTAGCAAAATGCCAAAGATAGATTTATTTACTTTTCTTTTATAACGTGAAAGCTATAGATCTTTAATACAAAGGAGCTGGCCTTTTCCTCCAAAACTTGTCCCCAGGGACAAAGGTTTAGTTCAGCCCTATGCATTAAGAGATACTACAGAAATAGGAAATTGGGCAGGCTGTTGTTGCCCAGTGGAGGTTAATGCTGGAAATATTGAAGCTGAGTGCTTAAGGACTGTTACCAATGAATAAGCAGCTGAAGAAGTTGCACAGACCATGGGCAGCCGCACTGCAGAAGTAAACTTAAGAATTCTGTTCCCCTGTGCTTCCTCATCTGTATCATAGAATGACAGAATCATAGAATGTTTTGGGTTGGAAGGGACCCCTAGAGGTCATCTAGTCCAACCCCCCTGCAGGGAGCAGGGACACCGCTAACTAGATCAGGTTGCTCAGAGCCCCATCCAACCTGGCCTTGAATGTTTCCAGGGATGGGGCTTCCACCACCTCTCTGGGCAACCTGTTCCAGTGTTTCACCACCCTCATTGTAAAGAA